>NC_136065.1:43155824-43360824 GCF_964261635.1 Lissotriton helveticus
AGTATTGATAGCTGAGTGCCCGTTAATTGCTGTAAAACCCTGTGCACCAGATCCTAGCCCTGGACACGAGGCTCAGGGTTTGTGCACGGCCAAACCACGATCAGGGGCAGGAGGGACGAACGTCAGAGAGGGGCTGATGGACATGTTGGTTGAGGTTGTTTGCCTCTGGTGTCCTGAGGTCTGTCCTACAGTGGCTATGAAACAGGCCACGGATATCTCTTTCTGCCCTTGACTCCCAGGATAGCAAGGTCGAGGAGTCAACGGCTTCTGACAGAGGCAGAAGGCGCGGCAGGCGCTCAGAACCCAACAGTCAATCAACAGACACAATAATATTATGTCTAGCCTAATACTTATCTACACGTTTGCACTGTACGATCCCCAGAATAGCGCAGCGGACCTCTGGTAGCCTCTACTCTCTATAAGAGTTCTAGATACTTTAGTCCCCTGTATGAGCATAGGTATTAATCAAACACAGACTCTGGGGTACCCCACTGACTAGTATATATCAGTTCAGTGACTTTGCCTCCAGGAGTTCACCCAGGCGAAAACTATATTTTTCAGACCGCACATTCCTCTGCCCTGCTATACGTACTTGGTGGTGGTGTGCTCGGAGTACTCGTTCCTATAGCACAAGCTATAATTGTACAGAGCTGTAGGGCATCCTCATTGGAGCCGATGACTGATAGAGTTAATCAGTTTGTCAGGTCTCCATCGTGCCACTTGTCATTGACAGTGTGGGCTTCAAGGACAGTTGCACAAAGATGCTCGATGATAAAAGTTGCAACCGCATTGTCATGTCTTCAGCAAATGGTCATCGTTGGCAGTTGCGACTAAAGCTCGAAGGTTTTTGAACTGATTGAGTTAGATTTTATGGCATAACCAGGAAGCTTACATTATGCAAATATCCTTAATTGCCAACTCACAGCAGCAACAATTGAAGAATATAGAACTTCAAAAACATTTTAATAGGCTATAAAGTCCCGCCACATGCAGTGTTCTCCCTTTCGGTGTTGCTTCTGCTCATACGATAAGTACAGCCTTTATAATACTAATACTTAGGGCTGATATCGATGTTGGCGGTCCAAACTGCCTTATTAGGATGCGATTGAACACTGTTTTGTCGCGTGCCTATGTAACACTATGGGAGCATGCATTCTGGCTGTAAATCATCTGTAATGCATGCTCGGATAGTAAAATTGAAAGTGCGGTTCATCCCTGCACCCTGCACCCCGTGCAGGGATCAACAGGGGTGCACCATATATGCCCCCTCTGCCTCCAACCAGAGACCGTGCATCAAAGGAGGCCTTGCTGGGGGCTCCCAAACATACTTTCGACATGGTTTCCATGTCGGACAGACCGGCCCTTGAAATTACAGGCCGGCTGCCATCTGGCGGACGGGCTCGAGAGCCCGTCGGAAGCCAGCCGTAATGACCGGCCGGTTTACTTTCCGACCGCCCATTTCTTATATCTCATCTTGATTAGGTGGTCGGAAAGTAAACCAACTGGCACATTATGATGCGGCCTGTGAGAAGTTGGACTGGTATATGATGTCCACTAGTCTAGTGGGCACCTTGCACCAGTTCAAACGACCCTTATTGATGGTAGGTTCTAAAGTCAACCTTATAGAAAGCTATCCTAGTGGTAGCTGTGGAGAGCAGCCTTCAGGCGAGTTAAGCTAGTTGTTTTACCAATTATAATCTCTTGAATGATCAAATGAAAGCACACCACACAAGGTATATATCATATATATATGTATTTATTCTAAATACAACCCCTCTGGATTCTTTATGAGGTCAGAGGTAAAAGTACAATACAAGGAACTTAATTAGCATACGATAAGTTGCACAGTATATGTTATGCCCTAGGGGCCCCACAAACCAGATGCTAAAATATAAGAATGACGTGAGAGTTATAAAGCAGGCCTAGGGCCTGTAGAACCGCTATAACCACCTACGGTTAGAATGCAGGAGGCCCACAGGGGACGAGTGCAGTGTCTAAACACAGCCGCGGATCACCTTTGACTTTCTATGGAGAACGAACAAGTTACAATTTTAAAGATTAAGGGCACTACGATGGAACCCTTTTAGACTAGGACACTTCGAGAGCCAAGACCCATGGGAGCACCGGAGTACTCGTGTTACCTCGTCCAGGGAAGCCGGGTGCATAGGTGTCGGGTTTCGTCGTCGATTCCTTTGGAGAGCTACGAAGAAATGCTGCAGGCGACCAGAGGAAAAGTGTCTGGGTGGATCCAAGGGTGGATCGGAGATATGAAGAACCTGAAACCAGAGGAGACGGAGTCTGGGTCACTAGCCAGTGACCAGGATGGCGAGGAGAAGATCCCAGCCGATGTCGGGTGATTTCAGTTGAAAGAGGTGAAGCTTGACTCTTCAGCCATGAGGACCAGGAGGCCGACGGCGACCAGGAGCTGGATTTGAGCTGTCCCACGAAGGATCTAGTTGACTGCATTGTCGGAATCCGGAGTGGACCCAACAAGCCTTAACAACAGCAACCCACGCAAGATGACAAGATTGGCTTCGGTACAGACCAACAAGGTCTGGAGAGGAGTGGGAGCATGTCTGGAGCATGTCTGGAGCAACCAGGAAAGCTCACGAAATCAAAGATGGCCCTTCGTGGGGGCTCACTAGCCAATGGACTTGGAACCGCAAAGGGGCCTCGAGCGGAAATGCATAAAGCGGGCCCACTGGATACTCGTGGAGTGTAGGCCTCTGAGCTTCAGTGCAAAAGGTGCACGGGGCAGGGGCTTCAAATACCCAATGCACAACTTCAGGATACCTCGGAAAGTAGGTGCAGTTGCAAAGATGCAGGATGTCCAGGAGTTCTGGTCCTACGTCTCTCGTGTCTGCTACAGGTCTCAGCGTTGCTGGGAGTGCAGGTCAGCATCAGAGATGTCTGGAAGTCTGTGTCCTGTGTCGCAGATTCTTCGGGATCCGGCGGGAGCCTCGAAAATGCAGACAGTCAAAGATGCAGTTAGTGCCTGTTTGAACAGGGTGGTCACTCCTTGACCACAAGGGAGATTTCTTCTGTCTTCCAGTCAAAATGGAAAGTCAAAGGTCCAAGATATGTTGCAGAGTTTCGTCCAGGGTAATCTAAAGTCCTAGGGACTGGGTTTCTATACTTGCAGTAAGTTTAGGGGTTGGACTAACTTCAAGGTCCCTCCTATGGGTGGACCTGGGGAGTGGGTGGCTAGACCCCTTCCCCTTTGTCCAGTTTCGCGCCAGAGCTGGGGCTCCGCGCCCCAGCAACTGGGAAATGCATGGAGTACCTTGTGTGCCCCAGGCACTGCCTGAAAAGCATTCACTGAATGCAACCCACCCTGCCCCAATCCACTAAAGCCTGTCTGGGGAGGTGCCAGCACCTTCCTAGACAGGAAATCTATTGTCCAGGCCTCCCCAGCCATAGTTCTGTCCAGCAGCAGGAGGGCAGGCTCGTGTCTGTGGCAGCAGCATCCATTTTGTGATGCTGGGGCTCTGTTTAACTTTAACCGGGTTTACCAGTAACTACATGTCTTCTCCCTCTAGAAAGGTGGAATGCGCGGGGGTAGTATTCCAAAGTGTTTGACACCTTACACGACATGTTTTGATAAAGCCAAACCAAAGTTCGCATTAACCGCGAGGATTATATTGCAATTAAGAGTATATGGTATGGCTATATCATAGAAGAGCCATAAGGAGATGGTTCCGAAAGCTGCAGAGGGGTTCAGCTCATGCTAGGGCACCCTCTCACACAAAACCAAGCACTCTGCCTTCAGGATTGTCAAGGCCTGCCATAGGAGTGACTTATAGGTTACTATGTGTCTTTATATAAGGTAGATATAGGTATACTATGTCTAAGTAAGGGGTACTTACACCACCTTACCCAGGCTGTAAGTACAGACCTGTGATGTCAGTTTGGAAGGCTAACCAGGGGTGGCACAAGACATGCTGCAGCCCCTGGTAGGCCTATGGGGTCCCTATGCCCTGGGTACCTAAGGGACCATATACAGGGGCTCACAAGGGTGACCCAGTAGCCAATCTGGTATGTACCTAAAGTACATGGAATCCATTTTATAGAGCAAGCAGATAGACTGGGGCCCTGAATAGCAGGATCCCAGTCCAACTAAGTCGAAAATCATTAAAACACCAGGCAAAAAGTGGGGGTAACCATATAGTCAGATTCCACCTTCCTACATGGCAATAAAGGCTCTGCCCTAAGGTCGGAGCCTGTACAGGCCGCATCATAATCAGCGTCTTACTGTGTTTTTTCACCTTGAGATATCCCACCCTCCCCTATAGAAAATAAGAATAATATCTCCCTCCTATCCTTGTACCAACACCCTCAACCAGTTTATTGTGTAACTTCCCATGTCTCCCAATGTCTTTTCCTAACCCTAGAAAGGAGTGTGGTTGTATTTTTATATTTAACTTCCGCTCTCTTACAGCGTCGGGTCGGAGGTCCTACTTCCTCTGTACCTGATACAACTTTTCAGTGTTTCTCTCGGCTCCTTAAGGCAGAGAAATACTCCCTTGCTGTACACCGATCTTTTTTTTCTAAATCCGACCCCACGCCACTTGTTGCTGCGGACCAGATTTCTTTGAAAAGTGTGAGCCCGTACCCCAGTGCCATAGTAGCGGGAGCTTCTTGAAAGAAAAAAAATATAGACCATCTCGCTAAGGTCACCTCCCACTGAGGCCGTTGAGCTACGCAAGCGGGGCTCACCCATCGGCAGCAGTTCAGTAGAGTCTTCTCACAGGCGTGGCAACCGAAGAAAGTCTGTCTACTTATCAAAGATGTCAGCAGCCCTCCTTTCCCCTCAGCGACTGCTGGCCCATGTAAATAAAGGCAACGGTGCGATACGCAATTATCGTACAGGTTTATAAATAACACCAAGAAAAAGAGATAATCCGAGGCACAACAATAAAGAAAGGACCACCTAATTAGAAGAAAGCCCCCTAAGAGATGGTCAGCCACACTCTGTATGTGCCAGGCCATTTTAGGAGATTAGGACACCTTAGTAAAGACACTTCAGTGGCCATTTTAACTGATTGGGCAAACTGCTTGAATTCTGGCAGTTGCAGTCCAACGAACTGTCAGCGCACCTGTTTCCTTACACTGAGCCCAGAAATCTTAAATAATATTTACCTTCTGCCATGTCCTTTGAACCTTCAGAGAATACTATGGAGGATAGACTGGAAGAACTTCTAAAGAAGGCAGTAGATAAAGTAATGGGACACTAGATGACCTAATTAATAAAAAAGTAGAGGGTCTCTCCAAGAAGGGTTGGCCAGTTACTGTCCCAGGACACCCTAATGGGAGAGATGGGTGATTAAGGGCCAGAGGAAGAGGCTGCAGGGGAAATCCTGCCTAAGGGAGTTAAAAAGCCAAACGCTCAAAACAAATTACTTCACGCATTAGCGGTGACAAGGATGATGCCTCTAGCACTGCAGATGGGCAAGAAAAAGGCCCAGAGGTTCCTATTCCCATAGATTGTGATGAAGCATTGTAGGATGCAATTAACCTATCCTGTTCCTCTGACTTTGATTCAAGTATTGAGATAGCGGTGAGGAATATGGGTACAACTAAGGAGGCATCAAGGGCATCAGGGTCAAAAATGGGTATTGTTGACCCATTCGAAGAGAATATGTTTGACCCGCTGCTCATCAAACACCCCTTGTCTCCAGAGTTGGCTCCATCGCGGCATTTTGCTGAGTACCTCTCCTTTTGGCCTAGGAAGGAAATGCCAAAAGAGGTCGCGTCCCGTCTTAGATCCGATTGCCCACACCCCTCCCTCCCGGATAAAGTTGGGTCTACCTCAGAGTTAGACACAAAGGTGGTGGCTCTTAGCTCCAAGGGAGGAAAAGGCCCTAGGAAAGGTATCGATAAAGGCTGCCAGTCCTGCCAAGACTGTATTTAATATTATTGGCCCACTCACAAAGACGTTTGAGATGGCTGAAGTGGCATATCTTGAAGACCCCCTCATTGACCCCAAGGAATTGTACCAATGGGCACAAATAGCCATTTGCCTCCTGGGGAATGCAAATACTGCACTCTCAAATGAGAGATGAAAAAGCATATTGCTAAAATAGATCCTAAATTGGTCAAACTGGCTACTAGAGAAGGAGTAGCTGCCTCCCAAGGTCTAAGTTTCTGGGGATAATTTTATCAGGGACATGGCTAAGTACATGGGAGCATTTAGCTCAATTCAGAAGTCCTAGAAAGACCTCAAGAAAGTCTTCCAGGATAGGGTTTTTAGCAGGGCTGGGAGAACAGGGGGTCAGTTCCTCGGCCGTGGCCAAAGCTCTTCAAGACCCTACCTGGGATTACTGGGCAAGATTTGCGCACCCACACTTTGCTCCACATTTGTCATTTATGCCCACAGAAACAAATACCTCACAGGAGAGGCTTCAGAAGTGAGCGGAGACAAAGAGGCTTTTCAGTAGGTAAGAAGTATGAAAGCCTTTCAGATACCCCAAAAAGTAGGAGGCAGACTAGACCAATTTTGTGAAAACTGGAACTTGGTGAATCAGAACCCTTTGGTCCTAGACACAGAGGAGGGACACAAGATCGAATTTTCAGATTCACCATTACAAAGGAAAATTCCCCCAGAATTGATATTCTCACAAGAAGATTCTATATTAGTAACACAAGAGGTAGTGGAATTATTGACCAAAGGGACAATACAAGAGGTAACGGAATCAAGTTTTATCAGCAATATCTTTCTAGTAGAGAAGGACAAAGGAATGAGACCCGTGATAAATCTAAAAGAGTTCTACTAATGGGTTGTCCACCACAACTTCAAAATGGAAGGGGTGCAACTCCTTAGAGATGTGCCAAGGAAAGGGGATTGACTAACACGGTTAGATCTAAAGGATGCTTACCTGCCCATCCCAATTTGGACTCCACACCAAAAGATTCTCCAATTCACCTGAATGGGCAGACTATGGCAATGGTGCAGTCTCCTTTTCGGACTTTCCTCATCCCCTTGGTGTTTGACCAAGGTTCGCGGTACGCGAGACGGGTGAGACTAATAGTTTACTTAGATGATATCCTGATAATGGCACAGTCCAGATAAGTGGTCTCACCCCACACAGAACTTACCATGAGCCTAATAGAACACCTGGATTTTGTCATAAACGGGGAAAAAATCTAGCATGGTAGCAAACCAGTAAATGCAGTTCTTGGGTTTTGTCGTGAACATAACAAGGGCAGAATTGAAATTGCCACTGGAAAAGTTAAAGAAACTTCATAACGAATGAGGAATCGCTTAGGGAGAAAGAAATTCCCCTTGTGGGCTCTAGCAAGGATCCTAGGCCTTCTGTCGTCAAGAAGCAGAGCAATCTACTGTGTGCTCCAAAGACTCAAAGCCAAAGCATAAAGAATATGTCAATCGTATTCTCAAATGCTGTTTTTGGACCTGGATTCAAAGAAGGAACTACTTTGGTGGCTGAAGATAGAAGAAGCATGGAATGGAGGAGCCATTTTTGGGGAAAACCAGGAGATGGTGATAGAATCAGATGCAAGTTTAGAGGGGTGGGTTGCAAGATGTGGCGACTCATCAGCCGGGGGACGCTGGACAGATCAGGAGAAGGAGTTGCTAATCAACTGCTTGGAATTATTGGCAGGTTCTTTACAATTCTATGCTTCACCAAAGACTTACTGAAGTGTTCTGTAACATGTGCATGGACAACGTATCTGCGGTCAGATACGTCAAGACAATGGGGGGCCCTCAGATTTCGTCAAGGTCTTCTGGAGTTACTTTCTGAGCAAGGGCATGTTGGTAGCAGCGGAGCATATACCAGAATAGAGCAATGGTGTTACAGATTTGTTCTCCCGGAATTTCAGAGATTCTATCAATAGGAGGTTAAACATGGACATTTTCCTCAGTTGCCAGTCTATATGGAGACCCTTCGGGTGGACCTCTTTGTGGACAGATGGAACACTCAACTGTCAAAATCTTTCAGCTGGATGCCGGACCCTCAGGCCTCGGGTGGATGCCTTCCTTCAGAATTGGCAGGGCCTAGCACCTTATGCTTTCGCTCCTTTTGTCATGCTACCAAGACCTACTCCTACCTAAGCTACTGTTGCATGTTTGCAGGAACATGAAGGTCACAGTAGTGATAACACCGCTTTGGAGGTCACAGGCATGGTTCTCAATTCTACTACAAATGAGCATAGGCTTACAATATTAATTCCAACTTTCAGGGAAGTAATTACAGGCCCAGACGGAAGGAGAGTCACATCCTATTGAAGAGCATGGACATCTGACGCTGATGGCCTGGCGGATTTCAGGAGACAATGGCAGATCCAGGCCTTTCGGCAGACGCTTGTAGACTCATATCGGAGTCATGAGTGCCTGGCACAAGGAAAGCATATAGACTGACTGGGGAGAAATGGGTTTGTTCCTATGAACGAACTACAATCCTGTTTCAACTGGTTTAGTAAATGTAGTTAATTACTTATCTGGTTTATTCACATTAGGACTCTCTTTCTTATAGAACAGTTAAAGTTTGTAGATCGGCTTTTGCAGCATGTCACTGCCTTGTAGACAGAGTCTCTGTGGGCCAAAACTTACTGACTAAAAAATTAAGGCGAAGTATGTGGGTACTAAACCCACCTTCTGCAAAATATACTGCATTATGGGACATTAGAGAGGTCCTACAGGTCTTAATAAGTTGGAGAGAGAATTCTGGATTATCCCCAAAACATATCACTTATAAACTCACTGTCTTGCTATGCCTGGTGTCTTGTAGATGGACTTCAGACATAAAAGCCTTAGACATCAACATCAGGGCCTACCAATCAGAATTGGTTAGTTTTATTTAAAAGGCGAAGAGAGGCCATGTCAACTAATGTTTTCTACCCCTTATTTACAGAGAATGAAAGAATGTTTGTAGTGAAATGTTTGATGGAATATGAGAGGACTGTGAGTATGAGAGGAAATACAGAAAAAATGCTAATATCCTATAAATTGCCTCATAGAGCAGGTTACTCCCCAACCATAGCACAATGGGTGACAGAAGTAATGAAAGAAACAGGTGTAGACATTACTCTGCTTGGTGTACACTCCCTTAGGGGTGCCTCAGCCTCTAAACCTCTCTTCCCGGTAGATCTCCTCGGGGCTGCGGCTTGATCCAATGAAAATATGTTTAAAAGTTGCTATTTTCGACCTGTTACAAGCTTTATTGACAATGTATTAAATGCACTTTAAAACTGAATAATGTTAACCTCTGTGTCATGCCATAACATTTAGATTTTTCACAGCCTGGTGGGCAGACATTCTGGGTTTTATTAAAGACACGGAGGCTTAGATTATCCCTCCACATTGGAACCCTCCCTGATGGAGAAAAGTTATTGATTTTGTCTTGTTTTTCTTTTCCAGAGTAAGAAGTTTTCACTGATTAAGTTTTTCGTTTGCAAGTTATGGATCTAAGGCCCACATGCATCAAGCATTTTAGTAGTTGCAAACGGTGCGATTCCTTAAAATCGGCCGTTTGCGAATGCAAATGTGCTTTTTGGGATGCATGAAGCAATTTTAGAATTCGTAACATTTTTGCGAGTTCTAAAATTGCGGGTGCTTTTAAGAAGTCGCAGATGTGCGATTTCTTAAAAGCAATGCATCATTACTGTTACAAGTGCAAATTCGCAATTAGGGTGCCAAATTTACCGAATGGTTCAACCACTCGGTAAATTTGGAAAAAGTGTTTAAAATGCTGAAAATGTTTTTTTTTTTCAACATTCATGTTTCACACACACATGTCCTTAGGACATGTGTGTGTGAAACATGATGCGAAAAATACATTTCAGGGGTGCATGGGGGGGTCCTTTGGACCCCCCCCTGCACCCATGAAATTTTCAAAGTGCCACTCGCAATTTGCTGATGCCTTCCCATTCACTCCTATGGGCCTTTTGGCCCATAGGAATCAATGGGAATTGCGAAAATTAACTTAAGAATTCGGTATTCATTTGGGATTCGGTAAAAATTGCAATTTTTACCGAATCACAAATGAATACCGAAAATAATGATGCATAGCATTTTGCACTTCTTAATTTGCGATTCGTTATTTTTCGCAAATTAGGAAGTGCAAAATGTAACAATGATGCATGTGGGCCTAAGAAACTATCTTGTTCGCAAAACCAAAAAATGAAGAACACTGCGTGCTGGGGAACTTTATTGTCTATTAAAAAGTTATTGAAGGTCTATATTCTTCTATTGTTGCTGCTGTGAGCGGGCAATAAAGGAGCGGGCAATAAAGGAGATTTGCATAATCGTAGCCCCTGTGTCTTTAATAAAATACAGACTTTCTGCCCACCAGACTGTGAAAAATCTAAATTCTCTTTCAAATGTAATTTTTGGGATGTCGCTCAGACAAAAGCCTTTGTGCAAGGTGATGACAATCAGAATAGGCAACCCCTCCACCTTCCTCCTGGACCCCTACTCTCTGGACGGCCTATAGAAAGCTTTATACCATCTAACCAGCTTTTCTTTGCTTCTGATAGAACAAGCTAAGAACTGAGAAGAAGATACTTGAATCTGAAATTGAAAAACTGCGGCAACTCCTGAAAGAAAATGAGCAAACACTGCACGGGAGACTGAAGGAGATGGAGAAGAAAATCACCATGGTGGAAAATGCAAATATCACCAAACTGTCCTATCAAATCACCTCTCTCAATGCAGTGATAACGGAGATAGGAAAAAAGTGTGAAGCGCCAGCATGGGAACTCCTGAAGGTGAGATACTGTTTGGGAAATGCACCAAAAGAAGGAAATGAAATATTCCTATTTTGTGTGCATTATTAAATGTATGAGTGGAACACACATGATATCCTGGCAGGATCAATGCACAGTGACCCCACGCACTCTGACAGCCATCCACAATATACAGTCATGGATTATTTACACTGTCTTACTTGATGCTGCGAGCCCGATTCAATATACAAGCAGTGGAATGTGCAGTGACCTCTTACAGTGTCACATACAAGTTAATGTGACACACCAAGCAATTCCAGTGACAGTAATTAACAGGGATACAAAGGAGCAAAGTGGGAAAAAAGCCGGATAAAAATGTAAAGCATAATGTGAGCAAACATCTAAGAAATTTGGTAAGAAACCAAATTCCTCCTTTTCTAAGACGTTTAAAAACATTTCTGTTTTAAATTGATTACTTTTCTCCTGATGCAAGTGGCCACCTACTTTCGAGTGTACTGATCTCTTGTTAGGGTGAACAACTATGCAACTACAGTGCAGAGGATAGGTGGTCCCAGTGGGACAATTTGGAAGAACACAAATAGTTATGTAGCAGCATCCATTAAATGACTAGTACTATAAAATTCTGCTCATTAGTATTTATTCATATTGAACATCAATCTGAATGTTCAAAATCCAGCGAAACATCTGGAACATACATATACAAAAGTGAGCCAAATGTGTAAAATGGAGAAAGGAAGGACTTGTGTGCAAAGTGGGGTTAAATGAGAGTGGAAAGCGAGTGACCATATACACATCAACAATGATATTACTGAGGGGGAGGAGCCAAGCTCGCGAGCGTAATGGTCGCCTTTTAGCTCGGCTCCCGCGGCCCTCCGGCCTGATCGTATATCATGTATCATATCCTGTCCGGAGACGACACGTTATCGGGGAATTGGTGACGGAACACCTCGCTTGTACTCACCGTTTGGCCCGGAGGTTTTGATGTGCAGCGGTTCCGAAGTTGTGCCCTCCGCAAGACCGGGGCCTCCGTGAACCTGGACCGGGACCTAGCCTGTGAGATCCGACGACTGTCGGCCCCGGTCGAGAGAGTGAACCGATGATGAGAGCCGTTGTGCGAACTTCACGGCGATCCTGATCCGGGCCTGCCCTGGTGGCCGCATGGCTGATGTGGGTGAGATGCACCGGGGACTGCTTCTGTGAAGGGGTTCCCCCCCGCCGCTGCTGTGTCCGGCGGCCCTGGACCTCTGCGCCCGGACTCTGCTTGTTGGGGGCGCCCGTGCTGATGTAGGCGGCGACCCGCATGGGCGACATCCTTTCTGCACCAGGGCTGCCATTGCGGGGAACCCCCCGGAGCTCTGTAAAGTCCTACATTTTTTAACTGTTTTCTGAGAGTCGCGGAGGGTGGCGACTGGGCTGACTTCGCGAAATGGCGACCGACCCTCTGAAACTTATATCGCCTCGTGGCGGCGGGCTTGGGTTGCCTGATTGCGCGGGGATCCGGTCTGGTGAGCGTGAGCTTACAGTCAGAGATATCCTGGAAGCTCTGAGATCCCTGCGCGCATCCCTGGCCCCCGATATCCCTGTGAGCCTGCCACGATCTGCCGCCATTTTGAGCAGCCGTTTCTTCTTGCCCCCCTCTTGTTTCAGAGACTCCATTGCCTCGCCCCCCTCGACTGCTGCCAGTGTTGCTGCCGCTGATCAGCGATCATTTTGTGTGCCGGTGACTTTGGAGCTCCCTGCTTTTCGAGGTTCTGACCCCGGGGACTTGGACATTGTGCCGCAGCTCGGTTCGGCTCGATGCCTAGAAATATTGGTGGACTGCCGCCTGCACCTGCATTGAGGGCTTCGCTTTTGTCTATTGCAGAGAACCCCTCGCTTTCCCAAACGGCGAAACTGAACTCCTGTTCTTCACCACCCGTGTTGCTATTGTTGATGCATTTAAACTTTCTACTCGGACTTTTGCACACTCGCGGACCGGTTGACCCCCCTTGTCTACATTGTAGTCATGATTTTTTTCGATTGTGTGCTGGTCTTGTGTTGAGTAGCTCATTTTACATTGTCATGTGGTGGGTGGGATTTGTGGTTCGGAAGGGATGGGGGTGATATGCACGACTCCTGGTGGATCATTGGTGTACGACCTCGTGGCGCAGTTGTTTGTACCCATAGCGCGGTGGGAGGTTACCTCCTCTGTAAGTTTTATAGCGCTTGAAATGGTGTCGTCCTGGTCTGTTTTTGCTGCGATTGTCGTGTTGGGCGGAGGGCTGCGGCCGACCATATTGGTTTCTGTTCTCATGCTCCTCCCTCCTGTTTTCTTTATTTAGGTTTATGTTTCTTTTTGTCTCGTTTTTCTCTCTTCCTTCTTGCTATATTTCGGGTTCTGGTTTAGGGCGACAGGCACGCTGTCTGAAGGGTAGGCCATAGCCTTCTACAGGGGTGCAGGGTGGGATGGGTGGGTTGGGTTCTATATTTTGTTTGGTCCTCCGAGCACTCATTCAAATAATCAAAGTCCTTGTGTAGTTTTCTTTATTCCCAATTCTTCATTCACAAAGATGTTCCAGAAATGATACAAATACACAGCCAACACGTGTTTCGTCAAGTCAGTACGACAGATGACTTCTTCAGGGCTGCAACCCAAAATCATATACAATAATTCCAATAAAATATTACGTATTAAGACTACTCGGGAATGGCGTCAGGAAGTGTGTGTAGACATGGAGAAAGGTTTCCTATAAATAGCCATTTCAAGATGGCGCGGATGCTGAACGCCACTACACGCCAGGAGAAAGAGACCGATCGGTAAGCAAGAGGGACACTTTTAAAGTACTTCCCTGAAACTAGGATGTATATAGTAACTTACTAGCGTATTCGTTTTGTTTTAGACACGAACACGTGTATTTTCATGGATTACACTACCCGAACTATGGGATGAGGATTTACGCGACCTGATTGATTAATTACGAGGTGAGGATTTAGAAATAATATAAGCGTCTTGATCTTGTAGACTTTTTGGAGCATACGACTTATCAAGTATGCTTTTTGTTACAGACATGTACTTTTGACAAACTTAAGGATTAAGCAATTTGATATATGGGACGAGGAGAGTCCAAATATTACGGATCAGATATAAGGTGAGGGTGAGCTATAATTTACACTGACAGTATAACGTGACGCTGTTATGAAATGGATGAATCTGCATAAGAACATACACTATATATTACTGATAAATACATTTACTTATTTGCAGGCAATTTGAGCGTTACTGACTAAATACAGACAGTATTTTGCTCCTTGGAAAATAAGATAACCTGTCAAGACGTTTATAGGTTACAGATATCAATGTTGATACATATACCTATCTTTGAGAGTATACAATTTACTATTGGTGAGTTATATTACTTTACTATTATTTAGAAGTGAGTGGGTTATAAAGATCTGAGAACTAACCCCACTGTGCGTGAACCGGGCGTCTGTGGTACTGCGGGTGTCCTCAACCACACAATTTGACTAAAATAGAATTACGATTCTTGATCCTTATATTTTGATTATTTACTTGTTATAATATGATGTTAACACGAATTGGTGTACAAGTACCATCTTTTCGATATTTACCTTAGTGAGAATATATATCTGTTTACAGATTATGGTTGAGGGTGTATTCCTCTCTTGTTGCTCTCTTTTGGATGAACTTGTAGAGCATTTACAGTGTTCTTGTATGGTTATTAGTTATAAGAAGTACATCTTATATTGTATATGATTTTGGGTTGCAGCCCTGAAGAAGTCCTCTGTCGTACTGACTTGACGAAACACGTGTTGGCTGTGTATTTGTATCATTTGTGGAACATCTTTGTGAATGAAGAATTGGGAATAAAGAAAACTACACAAGGACTTTGATTATTTGAATGAGTGCTCGGAGGACCACCTTATTAGTCTGGACCAATTGGTTTATCCTTGGGGGTTGTGGTAACCAACTCCCCTTCTCTTCCTGAGCACCGTGTACATTTGTATTTGCTTACATACCCTGACTTTGCTGTGCGCTCCAAATAACTGTTACCATAAAATTGTTTCTATATTTTGTTTGTTTTATAGTTCTATGGCCCTTTTGTATCCCTTTATAGTAATGCCGCGTCTGTCCTTGCCTCCCGGGGTATGGTCGGGGTGGGGTTTGTGACGTCATTGATCCTCCTCCTATGGGTCGGTTGCTTTTCGTCTCGATTGCTGTACCCTCCTTGCTGCTGATACTCCTGTTTTCTCCTGTACTCTCGCCACGGGACGCATGTTTCGGCGTGGTCTTCTTTCTTTCTTTTTGTATTTCATTTCCTTTCATTTCCTTTTCTTATTTTCTGCCTTGTCCTCCTCCCCTCCCCCTCTTTCCCCCCTCTCCCCCTTTTCTTCACCCCCCCCCTTTTTTCCTTGAGGTCACTATGACTGGTTAGTTTTGATGTAATGTTTATCCGATCCGTCTGTTCTGGCTCTGCTGTGATATTGGGTGGTGGGCATGTAAAGATGATAATGATCACGTGTCGATTGTGTCTAAACTATCCCTATCTCCCTGTGTGTATTGCGCTGCCTCTCCTGTATTACGGCCCCACACCCCCTTATTGTCGCTGAAGATGGTTTTGGGACTTCGGACTCCTTTATATTGAACGTGAGCCCATCATACTCCTCATCCCCATATTATAAAATTAACCTTCTTTGCTCCTGTTTTTTGGCCGTCTGGTTCCTCTGTGTTTTCTCCCTTTTTACGATTGTATTGCTTCTGCTTCTTGCTGATTGAATCTGCAATGTTTGCCTTGGAACCTCTGACCGCTTTACATATTGAGGCCGGCCGATTTGGTTGTAGGCCTAGACTTGTATATCCTTTTGACGCTAATAAAGGTTTTACAAAAAAAAAAAACAATGATATTACTATGAATTCTAAGTTGTCCTGCGCATGAACGAGCATGCCACGGTAGGCAATTCATCTGAATTATTACTACCAGGGGAACCCGGAAGTTTCATGCTGAGTTTATTTTCCGCCCAACGCGTTTCAGGGCCCCCACCACCTTTGTCAAAGGCTGCCTGCAGCTTCGCAAGAAAACATCCAAGGGATGCTCTCTGTCGCCCTCAGATGGATGCTCTCTGTCGCCCTCAGATGGATGCTCTCTGTCGCCCTCAGATGGATGCTCTCTGTCGCCCTCAGATGGATGCTCTCTGTCGCCCTCAGATGGATGCTCTCTGTCATCCTCCGAGGGATGCTTTCTGTCACTCTCGTAGAGATGCTCTCTTTTGCCCTTCGAGGGATGCTCTCTTTTGCCCTTGGAGGGATGCTTTCTGTCGCCCTCAGATGGATGCTCTCTGTCATCTTCCGAGGGATGCTCTCTGTCACCCTCGTAGGGATGCTCTCTGTCGTCCTCGGAGGGATGTCCTGGATATTTTCTGTCACCCTCATCTAATGCCCTTTACATGGAGCTACTTCCCATGAAGCTTCTTGGCTGTAAACTAATCAACATATTTGAGCAGAACATTACTGTTAAAGTGACAGCATATAACCACAGTAAGGAGGTTTACACCTCTAACCCCACCCTAAGCCATATTGGAGAGGAATTTGGTTAACATTTAGGGTGCCAAGAAAATCTAGTTTTAAATTGCATTTCTAATGCTGCTGGGCAGCAATTTGCAGATTCATTTTGCACACTCTGTTATATAATCAAGGGTTACTCGTAATATAAAATTGTCACTATTCTTCAAACTAAATTTATCTGGGGCAACATGCCATCACCTACTCCAAATGCCTGGTTACATAGCTGGTTACAAAAAAGGGTACAACCCAGTTAAGCCACCGGGACCTGGGTGACTAACAGTACAGAGGATAGGTGGTCCCAGTGGGACAATTCGGAAGAACACACATTTATGTAGCAGCATCCATTAAATTACTCCTACTATAAAATTCTGTTCAATATTATTTATTCATGTTGAACATCAATCTGAATGTTCAAAATCCAGCAAAACATCTGGAACATACATATACAAAAGTGTCCCGAATATGTAGAAGGGAGAAAGGAAGGACTTGTGTGCAAAATTATTCTGGACTTACTTTTCATAAGATAATGTCAAAATTCAACTATGTTCTTTTCAAAAGAAAACTTCCAACGAGGGTGCCGAGTTTGAATCCAAAGGTTCCCAATTACTGTGAAGAGTAACAAACAAGCAGGGGACCAAAGATACAACACCACTCCTCAAAATGTAAGGTTTTAAAATGTTTAAAGGAAAAACGTGTCGGTAAAAATCGGTCTCATTACCTCATGGAAAGGGAGCTGTCATCATTACGGGGTAAACAAAATTCCAAAGGGTCTCTGAGGTACCAAAGTTTCCAAACAAAAGCCTTGTCACCCATGTGACTTCCACCCGGCAGCATTGAGCGTCTGTCACTGCGCAGGCTGCACGTGAGTCATGATGAGTCAGCACTGAGCCGACTGCACAGGATACATGTGAGTCATGATGAGTCACCATTGAGCGTCTGTCACTGCAGCAGGCTGCACGTGAGTCATAATGAGTCCGCATCGAGCGCCTGTCACTGTGCAGGCTGCACATGTGAGTCATGATGACTCAGCATTGAGCGTCTGTCACTGCAGCAGGCTGCATGTGAGTCATGATGAGTCCGCATCGAGCGTCTGTCACTGCGCAGGCTGCGCGTGTGAGTGATGAATTTTCCCTTTAGTGCTCCGTTTACAATGGAGTGAAAGGATGCACTTTGCCTCGAGGTAATTGATTTAGTCTTATCAGTGTCTACGCTTAAACAACTTTCCATTTCTTTATGAGTGGAACTTTGGGCAGAGGGTTAATTATTGTTTGTCCATCCTTTTGCTTAGAAACTTGGTACCTCAGAGACCCTTTGGAACTTTTGAACTTTGTTTACCCAGTTAATGATGAGAGCTCTTTTCCACAAGGTAATGAGACTTATGTTTACAGTCACGCTTTTCCTTTAAACATTTTAAAACCTTACATTATTTTGAGCAGTGGTGTCATATCTTTGGCCGCATGCTTGTTTGTTACTCTTCACAGTAATTGGGAACCTTTGGATTCAAACTCGGCCCCCTCGTTTTCTTTTGAAAAGAACATAGATGAATTTTGACATTACCTTATGAGAAGTCCAGAATAATTCTGTGTTTTGTATTCACAAAATCAACCCTAAATCAAATCCCTTTGCAAATAACTGATGGCGTCCAACCTTCCCCTCTTTTTAGGTTGCTGTCTGTCTTTTCTCTGACCTAGCATCCCACGGACCTACTACTATCATTTCAAACACTTAGCCAATGGTGGTTTACGGTAGTTTAGTTTCCCTTTTATATCTAGACTTTGCATTACAAATTATGACAAATTCTAAGTATTTCCCTTTATTAAATTCTCTGGTGCCCCTTTACAGTCCTGAGGAAGACCCCATTGTAAGGATCAAGGTCACCTACGTCTGTCAAGGGTCGAAATGTTGACATATATAAGCCAATGCGGGCAACACTGCTTTGTTCATCGTGCCTATTCAGTGGCATAATGGCTGCTAATTATTTTGCTTGTATATAATTTTTATATAGGACATACCAATATCATTGTTGATGTGTATATTTTCATTCCCTTCCCACCCTCATTTAACCCTCACTTTGCACACAAGTCCTTCCTTTCTCCCTTCTACAGATTCGAGGCACTTTTGTAAATGTATGTTCCAGATGTTTTGCCGGATTTTGAACATTCAGATTGATGTTCAATATGAATAAATAGTATTGAGCAGAATGTTATGGTATGAGTAATTTAGTGGATGCTGCTACATAAATATGTGTGTTCTTCCAAATTGTCCCACTGGGACCACCTATCCTCTGTACTGTTAATCACCCTGGTTCCGGTGGCTTAACTGGGTTGTAACCTTTATTTAGGTCTCGGCTAAACGCGCGAAGCGCGTTCTCGCCAGAGAACTATTGCAATCGTTTTTAGGTCTCAAAAGCCGACAAGGATTAGCGACATGAGCTGGCCGCGCGCACCATTAAGAAGCATGGCAGAGTCTGATTCCGACGCGCGCCTTGGGATTGGGTCACGCGCATCGGAATCCGACTCCTCCATGCGCCTTGGAAACCGAAAGCTAAGAGCCGCGTGACGTGAGCTGTCTACGGTAGAAGCTCACGCGCGCGGCTCTTAGGTTTCGTTTTGACTTGTTAAACTGAATGAAAAACTAATTTAAACACCCAGTTACAGCAATACGCAATTGAACGGTGATCAAACTATGCAAAGGGCATTCAACTGTGAGTCAATACATGCTGTTGTGTTTTTATTAGCTTTGCACCTGTTTAAGCTAGAAACAAAACATATTTTGGTTAAAATCTGCATACTATGCGGCACATGAGGGGGGGGGGTCATGTGGCAATTCATGATTATGCAGAAAATGCCTCTACTGCAGAATTTCACAATAAAGTTTAATGCACAGCTTGGTCCTGGTCACCTTCCCTCTTCTTGCTAAATACAGTCAGACAGGGTGGTAGCTGTCCTACAAGTTGTTAATAAGAAACATGCAAGGTTATTAGTAGCTGGCAGAGATATGCACAGAACTCTTATTTCCGCTTCATTATCATTTCCTTCCCTGACGATTCGTCTCTTATGACTGGAGATGTTAATACGGTCTCATCAGCAGGAGACAGCATTTCCTTTGGAGGAAAAAGCTTTGATTTGCTAATAAATGCCAAATGTTGTGCAGATCCGTAAATATAACTCAGACAATTACCATGCTTAGCTACTCTCATAGGAATCTATGCTAGAAAACGAAATGCTGAACGCACTTGAAACAAACTTGGCATAAAAATTACAATTTTACCCTGGGAGTGCATTTGCTTAGTGTTTGTCCTTTCAGAAGCTTCAGAAACTAGAGTTACAAAAATGCGTTGGTGAGTTTCAAAGGCTAAAAGTTACAGTTATCTAGTCCGTTGGTCAACAGACGGTCCCAAACTCTTGTTTACATAGTCCATGTGGCAGCTTTACAAATGTCCGTTATGGTAAGTGCCCTGATTGCAGGTGGAGTGTGGCTTAGGATGAGAAGATTTTTTTTTTACTTTAGCATAACAGGTTTGGATGCATTTAACAATCCACCTGCCAATCTCTCCCACAGAAATGAGATGACCTTTAGGAGACTGAGAAGGCAAAGGCTTGCGAAAGGCCTTGGTCCTATCTATAGAATACATGAGAGCACGCTTGATGCCAAGTGTGTGGAGTACTCGTTCAGCTACTGAGTCAGGTCGCTGAAAAAAGACTGGGAGCTCAACTGTTTGGTTAAGGTGGAATGGGGAGACAGCCTTAGGTAAGGCTTTAGCATTGGTTCTAAGAACCATTCTTATTGTGCACCTTGAAAAAAGGTTCCAGCAGCACTGGAGCCGATAAGTCTAAGAGACGTTATGGCTACATGGATACAACCTTTCCAGAAAGAAATGGCAGAGAATGCAAATGTAGGGGCTCAAAAGGGGGCCCCATAGGCCTGGTAGGCACAATATTGAGACCCCTGACTGGGGCTGGATGTACCATTGGTGGACTGGCACATTTAAAGCCTTCCATAGAAACCATTATTCATATGTAACAATAGTGGCTAGGTGTAGCCGAATTGATGTGAAGGCCCACCCTAATTTTTGTAAATGTACAAGGTAAAAGATATTGTCTTGAACAGTAGGCATAAGAGGGTTTATGTGGTTTGGAGTACAACCGTGGACAAAACACTGCCAATTTGCAGGATAGCAGGTGCGCATAGCGGGCCTATGAACTTCTCTAAGTTTGTCTATGCATACTTAAGATACATCAAGAGAACTAAACTCTAGGATCACAGGAGCCAAATCACCAGTTGAGCTGCTTGGGATCTGGATGCCGGACTTTGCTTTAGTTTTTTGTGTGAAGATCCGGCCTGTTGGGAAGCTTCTCTTGAGAGTCAATGGACATCTCCTGAAGGGTTGAGAACCATGGTTGTCTGTCCCACATTGGCGCCACCAGGATGTGTGTGGGGGATGTTTGCCTCAGCTTCCTGATCACGCAAGGTATCACTGGGAGAGGAGGAAAACATTGCACACAAATATTCCTGACCAAATCATACACAGAGCACTGCCCATGGACTGGGGGTGTGGAAACCAGGCGGTGAAGGTTGGGGATTTTGTATTTTTGTTTGTGGTGAAAAGTTCTATGCTTAGAGTGTCAAATCTCTGAAAGTAAGGGTGTAGGACTTGTGGATGGAGTTCCTACTTGTTTTTTTAAGTGTACTGGTACTTAATTTATCAACTTTGGAAAGGCTGGTTCCGCACTCCGGCGCGTGAACGTGGGAGGTGGGTCTGCTACACCCAGCAGGAAGCGCCCAACCGCTGAACTCTGACCCTAAATCGAGTTCATGATTAGTTGAACAAGAACGGGGGAACCTGACGAGAGGTGATGTCATCAATAGAAAGGCTGCACTTTGTCATGCCCTACCAGATCCGTCATTGTAGCGCTTAGAGCACTGATTGCGCGTCAATCATTCTTTTGAGGAGCAAGGGATTATGGCTGTTGTGCTCTCAGGCCAAAACAATTGGGAAGCTATTGAGGCGCCTAGAAGCCTTGTGATTGAATGCTTCCCAGCCGCTTTGAGGACAATGATTTAGCTACAAGCAGGATGGGTGGCTAACCTTGCAGCCCAGCAGCTTGGAGAATAGTGAGGCGGCTAGAAGCTTGTTCTGAAGTGGCGCCTAGCAGTTTTAATAAGTTGCAGAAAGTCACTTGAAAGGGGTGGGTCCCAGCAGCTTTGAAGATACTCGAGGTGGCTAGAAGCCGAGCATCTGGTCGCGGTATCTCACCTGGATCGCTTTAATAGGATGATGGTACGTCTGAGACAAACCATTATTTTAAATTTTGGTTGTTTTTTTGTCTTCAGTGCACAAAAATTCAGCAAAACCCTGTATATAGCGGTATGTTATTGCAACTGGTTTGCACTAGTACTAATTGTGGGGTATTTCATCAATAAATGTGCTTGGTTGAGTCTGTGGTGTGTTTTACATATGTGGTCCCATTCTGGTAATTGAGTGCTATGGAATGCACCTTGTTCTCACCTCCGTGCGTCACGCAGATTCTTGCACATGCGCAATGGGTGTGAGCACAACTTGAACCCTCTAGTTTCGATGAGGCCCGAGGCTCGAGTGTTTACATTCCTCGTGAGTGTCTTGTCACACAGTGCAAAGGGACACGGTGTGAAGGAGGCCATTCCTTGGGCGGGACTGACACTGAGGGATGCTCCCATTGGCTACATCCTGCACCCCCGCCCACATACCATCTGTTGAACTGCCACGCTCTGCACCTAGGCAGCCCCGAGATCTGCCTAGGGCCCGAGGTAGGAATCCAGGACCGTTGTCTTGAGGCAGTGTTGTGACTGACGTTTGTGACTGTCTCTCCCTTTTCCCTGACGCTCTTGTGACACCAGGAAGGCCACAGAGTATCTTGCACAGCGTACACTCCTAACTTCAATGCCTCTGGGCGCCTTCCTTTCCGTGAAAAGCTCGAAATGTGCATTCAACTGTCAGTAAGCTTGATCTTTCATTGAGGATTTGTGTCTCAGCCTGCATTGCTTGTAGCTGCAGGCCCTGGGTTTCATTTCCCCATCTGGAAAAAAGCCCCTTTCTGAGTCTGTGTTTGGGGTGTGTGCATGAGTTGTGTGCTAACAATAGGTCTTTGAGACCGCTAAAGCTTTATTAACGTGCTGAGGACTGGGACTTATCCTAGGACCTTTAGATTTGTTGAAGTCGGTCACAGAAACCACGTGCCGACCATTTGAATCTGAAAGATAGCATTATATGTATCATTGGACATTCCTACGAACCCTACCTCATGTTTTTGTACCATAGATCCCAAAACTTTGTTTTGTTGCTGTTCCCTCTTTGTTTATCCAATAGCCTGACTTTCCTTACTGAGCCAATCCACTCTATTGCCCTGGGAGGAGTAGTAAGAATCCAATTCACACATATCTCCCGCCTAGCTAATATTATTAGGGTAAACAAACACTTTTGACTTTTACTTAATACAGTAGTAGAACGATTTCTATCGAAAATATCAAATATAACAATTAGTGGGCTTACCTCAATATTTGTTTCTAGAACTTTATCAATGACTTACCTACTTCTTCCCAAAAGATTCCCAGGTGTGGACACTGGTGGAACGTGTGGATATCCTTCGTCTTGGGATCCCGGCATTTTGGACATTTTCTTACCACCTGGTTGTTCAGTTTGGAGAGTTTTTCTGGCGTCCAGCATGACCTTTGTAAAGTAAAGAGATGATTTCTCCTAAGTGGTGCAGAGACTATAGTTTGCCATAAAAGAGTGCAGGATACTTGCCAAAGATGATGCAAGTCTTGAGTAGGGAAGGTCTTTCTCTATACTTCATCCGGGACAGTGAATTTATTGTCAGGGGACTGTATCAAGTGCCAATACCATTTCGATATTTCTTTTTTCCATACGTCGTTTAATAGTTCGTATTCCAGATTTGCTGTGATTTTTAAACTTATTTTCAGATTTTTCGTCCAATTCTGTAGTTGATCGTATTTAAACCTGGAGATCTTGCCCTGTGTTACTTCCAATAATGAGTCCCAACTTCTTAATGATCCAGAGTCAATCAAATGTCCCCATCCTGTTATTCCTGCTTCCCTAAGTGGGGTTGCTAATGTATCTTTTAGGCACTCTGGGGTTCCTGGAGACCTCCAAATGGTTGCTAGCTGGCTATAGTACGGAATCTTCCAAATTCTTCTAATATCGCACCATAACTTATATGCATTGTTAAGTACCTTTAGTTTGATCTTTTTAAAGTATTTTGGATGTCCAAACTTGTAGAAACAATGATCGTCCTGTGTTACGACTTTCCAGTAAGAAGAATAGTCGGCATGAGGTCTAAGAACATTTCTTATATGTTTAAAATGAAAGGCTCTATAATTAGAAAGCAGGTCAGGGCTAGCAATGCCCCCTCGATATTTCCTCTGACACAGTTTTCTCCATGATATCCTCACTCCCTTTGAGGCACAAATAAAGCTATTAATTTCACTCTGTATCTTTTTTAGCCAAGGGATCTTAAATTCTAACAGTATAGTGTTAAATAAGAAAGTAAACTTTGGCAAAATAGGCATTTTAATTACATTTGAACACCCCAAAAAGGACAGGGATAGACAACGCCACGATTTTAATAATTTCCTCATTTCCTTAATCTTTGAGTTTAGGTTAACCTGAGCAACTTCAATGTTTTTCGTAACCTCTATTCCCAAATACTTGATCCTATTTTTTGATTCAACTAATGGTGTTACTACATTCCAGTGCATTATTTCCGTTTTCTGAATATTCCCTTGGTAGCCTGAAATTTGGCCAAAGTCAACAAGCAGCTTCGTGATGAAGGGGAGAGTTTTATTAAGATCGCTCTTATAAACAATTGAATCATTGGCATACAATGCGACTTTATTTACCCAGCCGTTGAATTGGAATGGGATAATTTCCTCGACTCTCCTTGTCATATTGGCCAGTGGTTCTATATACAAATTACAAAGATGAGGAGACAAGGGGCAACCTTGTCTTGTCCCCCTTCCAATCTGAATCTGTTTAGACAAGCTACCATTTATGAGTACTTTTGCAACTGGCATAGTATATATATTTCTTATTAGTCTTAAAAAATGTGTTCCCAAATCAAAGTGTTTTATAGCTTCATGCAAGTATATCCAATTTACACGATCAAATGCTTTAGCAACATCAAAGGTTAAGACTGCCAATGGTAACTTTACTTTGGAGGCTTTGTCAATGGACCAGATTAGTTGATGAGTATGATCATGTAGTTGTCTCACTCTTATGAACCCTTTTTGGTCAGTATGTCTGATTTTACCTGTGATATTTCCTATCCGTACTTCTAATATTTGGGTAAAAATGTTATAATCACAATTTAAAAGTGAAATGGGTCTGTATGACTCACATCTGAGTGGATCTGTTCCTGATTTTAACATTAGGCTGATGGTGGCATCATTCCACGATTTAGGGAGCTCAAGACCTTTCAAGTAAACGTTATTGAAGAGGTTCGTCAATCTTGGCATTATTATTTCCCTTAAGACTACATATAATTCCACTGGGATAGCATCTGGGCCTACAGCTTTCCCTTTTTTTAGATTTGTGTAGAACCTTTAAAACTTCTTTGCAGGTAATTACTGCATTTAACACTTCACTAAGCCCTTCTGCCAGAATTGGTAACTTTCATTCCCTCTGGTACAAATCTACCACATTGACTGAGGGGGCCTGATCCTCCTTATACAATGTCTGAAAAAAATCTTCGAATCCCTCTTCTGTTTCTGTCCTGCTCTCTACCTTTGCATCTACCAAGTCGCTATGTATTGCATTTATTTTGTTCCTGCTGTTGTCAATTTTGGTTGTCCATGCTATGAGTTTCCCACTATTCTCTCCGTATTCATAATTTGACAATCAACTAGCCACCCATCTTTTCATTATCCTTCCTTCCAAATATACAGACAATTAAATTTTCTTTTTAAGACTTTCCTCTTTTACTTTTTCTTGTTCTGTTGCAGAAGTTGCTGCTTCATAATTCCTGTGTTGGTCTAGAATATCTGATTCTAATTGAATTATAATAAGTCTAGATTCCTTATTTCTTTCTGCAGCTAGTCCAATCAGAGCTCCTCTGACTACGGCTTTGTATGCATGCCACACACCTTGCAATGAAACTTCACAGTTAGCCTTAATTTGAAAGTCTTCCTCTGTTATAAGTTTGAACTTTTCCATAATTTCCTCATGTAATAAGCGTGTGCTATCTAAGGTCCACCTAACCTCACCCTGTGTATAGCTTTGGATGAATTTGATTTGGACTAAGGAGTGATCGGATAGATGGGCCGGTACATGATTTACTTTAATAACATGTTTGCTTAATGATATATCTATCAAGAAATAATTCTTGATGAATACCCATACTTATGGTTTATATATGTAAATCTGCTATTCTGATCCCCTTTACTCTTCCATATATCACTAGTCCCAAGTCTTCTTTAAACCTATTAATCCATTCCCTCATTTTGGGGAGATTTAAGGCTCTCCCTGGCGGGTGTCTGTCTTTTCTTGGGGCTAATAACAGATTAAAGTCTCCCCCTATCATTGTTGGGACCGATATATTACTTAGCTGAGCATACAGGGATTGCAGAGGGGCTGGGTCATCTGAATTTGGGCCATTGTATCCGACTACAAAAAAAGGTTTGCCCTCTATGTTGATGTTAGCTGCAGCCCATTTGCCATTTGAATCAGCAAACTCTTCTACAGTGTTTATCTTTGAGGGTTTTAACAATTATTGCTACACCTTTAATACGGTACAAAAGGGGGTGGTGATGGACGGAGCATCTGAACTAATCAAACACTCACACCCAGTCAAAAGATCTGGGTTTAATCCATCACCGTTCTTTAGCCCACTCTGCCACCCCAGTTCAGACATGGCTATATGCAAATCAGTCTGACCCTGTGCCTCATGGGAACAGTCAAGCCCGAACTGCCAAGCCATGCCTTCCCTGGACCGGAAACAAGCTTCCGAGGACCGGTTTCTGGCATTGCAGCCGTCTTCAGCCCGGCTTGCTTGAACCCAGTGGCAAAGTGAGCAAGGGACTCATGTCTGAGCATATCCTGCCACACTTATGGCGGCCAAAAGCGGTACAAAAGGGGGTGGTGATGGACGGAGCCTCATGGGAACAGTCCACCCCGAACTATTCCCATGAGGCACAGGGTCAGACTGATTTGCATGTGGCCATGTCTGAACTGGGGTGGCAGAGTGGGCTAAAGAACGGTGATGGATTAAACCCAGATCTGTTGACTGGGTGTGAGTGTTTGATTGGTTCAGATGCTCCGTCCATCACCACCCACTTTTGTACCACTTTGTTCGCCATAAGTTGGCAGGGTATGCTCAGACGTGAGTCCCTTGCTCACTTTGCCACTGGATTCAAGCAAGCTGGGCTGAAGACGGCTGAAATGCCAGAAAACGGTCCTCGGAAGCTTGTTTCCCGTCCAGGGAAGGCATGGCTTGGCAGTGCGGGCTGGACTGTTCCCATGAGGCACAGGGTCAGACTGATTTGCATATAGCCATGTCTAAACTGGGGTGGCAGAGTGGGCTAAAGAACGGTGATGGATTAAACCCAGATCTTTTGACTGGGTGTGTGTGTTTGATTGGTTTAGATGCTCCGTCCATCACCACCCCCTTTTGTACACCTTTTATACAGCAGGACTGATTAGTACAGATTGATTTTTTCACACCGTTTTAATGTTTTATAATTTCAGGCCACTCCGATTTAACAAGTGGATTTCCTGTAAAATTATAAGGTCACATGTATAGAGCTTCAAGTATTCAAAGATTTTTTGTCGCCTTCTCCACACCTTCAGGCCATTTACGTTCCATGTTATAATTTTAATTTTACCCTCTAATGCTACCATCTATATTTTCTGCTCACTTCCTTTGTCGCTATCTCCCCAGGCTCCGATTGTTTTAGGTAAAAGGTTCCGTTTTCAGGACCTTGTATTCCTTGTCTCTTGCATATCGGATAATTTTTGTTTTGTTTTTCCCTTATGCTCCCCACTCGATAAACCAAAAATAAAATAACCTAAACTAACCCTGTCACCCTCTCCTGGAGAACCCTTGCTTGTGTCTATAGGCAAAAAATATAGCCCTATTTATGTTCCGACTTCATGAGGTCATCCGTTTGACATAACTGGCCCTTATTTTTTTACTTTAATTTGCTCAAGTAATGTCAACTTCTTTTGATTCTTTAATATTGTAAGTTTTGTTATCCCACATAATTCTCAGTAATGCTGGGAATTTCATCTGAACAGTAGCACCTGTATTTTCCGAGGATTTTTCCTTTGTGCACTTCGTCTAAAAGGATCTCTGTGTGCTCTTTGGATATCTTCATCCAGTGCTTTGCTTTCGTGTCTAGTTCCGGAACACAATCCTTCAACAAGGATACCAAGAAACTTTTAATATTCTGTCCCTCAGAGCCCGCCGGGATATTTAAAAGTCGTAAATTGTTCCTTTGAGAGTTCAATTCAAAGAAATGAATTCAGTTATTATACAGGTAAAAATAACCACAAAAGTACAATTAATAGATCACAATTATATTCCATATTTAAAAATGTCAAAAAATGCATGTAATCAAGAACTTATGTTTAAATTAATATTACATTTGGTTTCTGAAATTTAAAAATGTTCTTTAAAAATGCAACAACGGAAGCAACAATAAAAATATTATCCAATTTCTGAATTGCCAAGAATGCTGGGCGGCATTGTCTTAGTTCCATTCTCTTTAACACTGGAACAATCCATCTTTTTCTGGGTATCATATAAAATGTGCAAAAGAACAAAATATGTATGGACGACTGAGCTGACATATCGTCACATGGGCATTTAGAAAGTGATCTTGACCAATCGTTCACCTCAGAAAAACGTTAAGATCTATGCGGGATATTAAGTCTGAGGCGAGTTAACAAAAACCTGTCAAAATCCTTAATAAGTAACAAAATATATGGCTGAATATTCTCTCAAATTATTTTTAAGAACCTTTCTAGAAATTTGACACATTAACAAAGGATCACTAAAATATTCCTTGTGGCCTATTTAGGATAAAAACATCTTAACATAATGTAGCCATCTTATCTTATTAACCCTGTCAATACTCATTACGTCCTTTAAAATACAGCAAATAAATGCAGTCTCTTTGGTAGTCCAAACCCTGTGCCACAGAAGAACAGGTTGAACTTTAATCACATATTCAAGGTACGTCAGACCCAGTTCAGTGTGACACATTGGTGTGGAAGAGCTGTCCGGGACTGCCAAAAGGTACCTAAGAAAAGTGTTTTCTGCCACCTGTAGTGTGGTAACGTAAGCGTACCCCCAAATGCCTGCACCATAAGTAGCAATCGCTACACATGTAGCCTTATAAACGCACAACATTTCCCCTGGTGACCGCCTACCCATTTTCCTGCTAAAATTTGTCAGTGCCTTCAGTGACTTACAGAATAGGAGCCTTCTAGCTTTAATTGCATTGCACCAGGAGCCAGTCTGATCAAAGAGGATCCCCAAATAGCGGAATGTTGTCGTATTATCTAATGCCTTTGAATTAATATAAATTGATATTTTCTTTTTATTAGCCCCAAGCCCACAATTCATGGAGAAGGCTTTGGAACAATTAATTGTGAGGCCCAGATTAGTCATAAATTTCGAAAAGGATGTTACAGCCCTTTGCAGGGCAATGGGCGTTTGGGCCATCAAAACTGCATCATCTGCGTAAAGTAGTGCAGGGGTGGGTTGTGTCGCTGCCGTAGGCAGGTCCCTGCACTCCCTAAGCAGAGTGCCTTCTCGGTCGTTAATGTATAGAGTAAACAGGAATGGGGTAAGGACATAGCCCTGCCGCACCCCTCTTGAAATATGAAACGCCCTAGTACAATCGCCATCCACACCAAAACGGACCTTAGCCCTTGCCCCTGAATATAGTTGCCTAAGAAAGGAAACTATATGTTCATCCACCCCCAGCCTTTCCAGAATTGCCCACAGCTTTACGTGAGTGACACAATCAAATGCTGATGTTAAATCAACAAAAGTTTAAAACAGCTTCCCTTATTTGACTTTCGTGTATTTATCTAAAAGAATACCACGATTTAGACCTTGATCAATAGTGCCGAAGCCCTTTCGAAATCCATATTGGAGATCGCACATAATTGATTGCTCATCTGCCCATGTTTGTAGTCTTTCTATTAACACACGCCCTAATATCTTAACTGTGGAATCTAATAATGATATTGGGTGATAACAGGCTGGGCTTCCTCTATTACCCTTCTTATATATCGGTACGATGATAGATTCATACCATGTCGTTAGCAACCCCATAGAGCAGAACGCATTAAAGAGTTGCGTGAGCAGGGGTCCCCATAGTTCCACAATATTTGTAAACAAGTCAACCGGGACACCATCCAGGCCCGGTGCCTTGCCGCCCAAACTGGCTTTAATTAATAGCCAAATTTACCTTTCAAAGTAAAGTCCATATCCAGTTTCTGAAAAGTCATTATGGGCTTCAAATCGGTTCCAGTCCTTCCGGTACCTGATCAGTTGAAGGTTGATCACTATAGAGTTTAGCATAGTGTGATACCCACTCATCTTCCGAAATAGCAATCTCTATGGTTACTTTGGAGTTGTCATTAAAAAATGGGGCATTAACCGCCTTCCAGAAAGCGGCAGTATCATGATTCATAGAAGCCTCGTACAAAGCTTTCCATGCTTCATTTTTTAACTTGTCCTTCCTTTTTGCAAGGGCCTCCTTATAGCTCCTTCTGGCTTCCCTTATCAGGTCCTGATCCTTGACTCTGGCTTTTAAAGCGTTTTTGAGCCTAGAATAGGCCTTAGTACAGTCAGTCAAACCACCACCCTCTTTTAGCACCACGCCTTTTGGCGTCTACCCAAAGACATTTTTTAATTTGGGCTGAAATGACTTTAAAGTTCTCTATAATTAGAGTCAGGGGAATTTTCATCCAAACAGGCATGAAAACTAGCATTACACTTTGTCTATAGATTAAAAAGAAAGTCCTCAGGAATTACTTTCGTCCACTTCAAGGAATATCCATTTAGCCGTCTCAAAGCAATCTTATTTAAGAGCTGCCTAGAACTATTTGCTATTGGGCTCTTGATTAAGTACCAAGATATCAACACTCAACAAGAAGTGGTCGCTTAAAGCGATATCATCTGTACTAAAATCCCTAACACATGCAGAGTGTCTACAGGATATCAGAATATAATCGATAGTTGAAAAAGCAACTCTACCATTAGAAATGGACTGAAAGGAACCTCCGGATGACACAGACTATTGGCGAACCCCATATCGCAAGAAAACATGATGTCATTCAGGAGATCCCCATACATTGTATGTGAAAAGTGGGGAAGACTAGTGTCTTTACCAAGTGTAATCCCACACATCCCCCTTTCTCCCTTGGGTCATAAAACGTAGTTAAAATCCCCTCCCCAGACCACAAAGACATCTTTAGAAATCTGGCCAAGTAGATTTTTTTACATTTCTGCATAGGCTTCCCAGCATTTCCTCCACGCTCGGAGGGGGCATTGTTATAAAAATTCACAATGATCACGCATAGTGCCTTGTCCACATGTATCCTAACAATGTGATAATAGCTGTTGTTATTGACCATCTCTAATTTTCCAGTTTTTAAATAATTGTAAATATAGGTGCATAGCCCACCTGTTGCTCTACCAAACATCGAGCTAATGGATGCGGTATGAAATGTTTTAAAATCACACAGGTGGATAGGGTCTTCAGCCCAAGTTTCTTGTAAATATAGTATCTCAAATTCCTTTACATAATCCATCCACACTTTATTGGTCACCTTAGTTTTTAATCCAGCCACATGCCAAAACATAATCTGGCATTTAGTGTCCTTAGCGTTACTGTCTGCACTACCACTATGGCCCATACGGTTAGTGGGACTAATTTTGTCATAAGAAGTGGAATTGTGCACGGAACCATCCTGCTTCCCTACACAGATGGTGGCCATGTTGGTTGATTTCTCTTGTATGGGATGTACTATACTGATACTGTTTAGACTATCTGTTAATTCACCCATCTGCCGTGCATCAACAAGTGGGTTAATAATGGCAGCATCAGAGGGATGCCCCGATCTCAGTCAGTCCACTTCTTCCAACCCATTCACTCAAAACGATTATGGGTGGAAATGTTAAACTGGTTTCTATGGGACGGCATACAATCTGGCCAATTTAACCTTGTGGGATTCCAACTTGGAGGCTGATAAAAATATCCCAGGGAAACAGCACTAATCTGTGTGTTACCTGTTAAATCATTCCCAATTCTATTTAGAATCCGTTTCACAAGGTTTGGTGTTTTGAATGTCAATACAACACAGTCCCCTGCAAGATTTTGTTTTCCTCTCCCCAACCAACTCTCCCTCCTTACCATCTTGCATTCGTCAAACAATTTGCCAGTTAGTCCTGTTCTACAACCCAACCATTGTAGGGACTTATTCCTTAGGTTCACCCATGTTTCATCCCCGGCATTGGTCAGTGCAGGAACATTAACTGAAACCACTACATATGGTGTTTGCTGCTGGTGGTAGATCTAAGCGCGTAACATGTTGTGTCCCGGGTGTCTGGTGCACAGTACTAAGACTTTCTAACGGGGGAGGTTGTGGCTGTTTTTACCAGAGCTTGGTGGGCCTTTGACTTGGAGGCTAGCTTGTTTTGCGCTGCTCGAGGTGGTACTGCTAAGGGAGCTTGAATACTGGCAACGGCAGAGCCCATATATCTTGTATGTGAACTAGAAGCTATCTGATAATTTTTAGCAATATGGTCAACTGAACTAAATCTACCCGTTGCTGTAAACTGGACAATATCTAAACATTTGGATATTAATGCCTCAATTGCACCAATTCTAGTTGTGAGGCTTCCAAGGCTGTCTCTTATCGGACTGTCTAGGGCCTCCAGTTTTGCTTTAAGTTTTTCTACTTCCATCTGCGTTCGCATATTTAAGCGAATGAATGCTTTTTCCCAGTTTTCAGATTTATTTACTGGTCCAGACTTCATTCTTTTTTGGGCCCTTTTACGGATTTTAGGGGATGGCCTCTCAGCTACAATGGAATCTATTACTTCTCCCCCCGTGGGACTTAGGTCAATGCTACAACAGTTACTCGGGTTCCTAGCACGCTTGTTTGGTGGCTGGTGCAGTGCATCGAGTTCCTGCTCACTTTCAGAGATATGGTCAGAGATGTTTACCACACAGCCATTTGTGCCTTTTTTACCTCTCTGATCTCCAACTATCTCAGATCCAACTTTCAATTTAGTGCTCTCATCTCCTCCAGGCTTTAAGGCCTCTTCAACTATGTTGATCTACCTTTGTATGGCACCAACCGTGCCAGTAAGATTGTTTAGAAAGGACTGGCGAGTATGCTCTTCTACGTTAACTAGCTTTTTCTTCTGGGCAGACATTGTTTTTCGCTTCCCCATATTTAAGTACAGTTCAATAAAACTTTATTTCGTTTTTTGTTTAAAAACCACAAAAGTACAATATACAGCATCCAAAAGACAATAGTACAAGATTAGCAGCAGTTTACATTAATACATGTTATAATAGAATAACTAAGTACAGAAATTGTTTTTTGATAAAATTAATTAGCAGTCCAGGCATTTTCTATATTTTAAGATTGATTTTAAAAATTCTAAAACAAAAAGAACACTGTCACTATACAAAAGTTGAAGATACATCATGGCAGGTCTAATCTGATCAAATTTAAGTTTCTTTAAAAGAGGGACCAGATAGTGTTTGCGGGGAAATTCATAATATGTACATAAAAACATAAAATGCAGCATATCCTGCGGAGACTTTCCGTCACAGCCGCAGGGTGCTGCATCATTATTAAAACTATTTCTTTGGGGTCTAACAAGCATATGATAAAATTGGTTCATTCGAAATCTGGTTAATAGAAATTTCTCATATGAGGTCAATGAGCCCATTAAATAAGGTTCAATAAATGGGGTAGTTTTTAGCATGACATATGTTCTGACACTCGATTTTTGAACCTCTTTGGCTTTCCTTGATGTTCTCCTTTCCATGAGGAATGCCATTTTGACTGCCTCCAGGTCCTTATTGGAAATGCAATCAGGGGTTTCAAATAACTCTACCCGTCCTAGGCTCAGAAAACTGGTCTTTAAATATTTCAGCCAGGGTATAGCCATAGCATTATCCAAGGAGAGACAATTTTCTAAAATCAAATGCGTCAGGGGGATGTCTGAGTTTAACCTTAATTTCAGCCAGCAGGTCAATGGACGTAATGAAAAAATTTCATTAACATATTGAACACCTAGTTCTTCATGAACAGCTAAGTTGGATGTACCTTGCGGGAGACACAGTAAACGTTTTAAGAACATGTTCTCCACTATCTGGAGCTGCTCACCCCGCCGTACCCCCAAATTGTGCTACCGAATGTAGCCGTGGCCACAAACTTAGCATTATATAATTGCAGCATTGCGCCAGTGGGCTTGTTCCCCAATTTAGAAGCAAAGCTAAAAATTGAAGCATTCACTCTCGCAACTTCACCCTTCTTTTTCAGAACGTGCGGGCCCCAGTTTAATTTATTATCAAATAGGACTCCTAAATAGGAAAAAGTGCTAGATTTGGGGATTGTTGCACCTCCCACGTTAAATTGGAAATTCCGTTTTGGCGGCTTACTTACTTGCATGATATAGGATTTTGAATTATTTATTGTAAGGTCTCTATCTAACATAAAGGACTCAAAAGCAATTAAAAGAGCTTGAAGGCCTATTTCGGTCCTCGATACGAGGACCGCATCGTCCGCATATAGTAGGACCGGAATGCCCCGACGACCAACTCTGGGGCAATCGGCCCCCACCTCTTGTAAAACACTATCTAGATCATTTCTATAAAAATTAAACAAAAAGTGAGCCAATATGCATCCTTGGCGGACTCCCCTTTTAATGTTAAAATCCCTAGTTACACTCAGGTCCTGAGAAAACCTTACATTAGCTTCTTGAGTGGACCTATGTAGATCTTCTAGGAGGTTCACAATGCCAGCATCAACCCCCCCTTGCCCTCATGGACCGCCACAGCTTCTGCCTGTTTACACAATCAAAAGCTGAGAACCGGTCCATGAAGGCAAGATGGATGGTCCCCTTATTTGCCACTATACATTTCGTTAATATTAAATAAAGGTTAAGGCACAAGCGTAGTGGTAGAGCGTCCCCTGCAGAAACCATACTGGGAGTCAGACATAATATTGTCTTCAGCCCAAGTAATAAGTCTCCGCAGGAGTACCCCCCATAACTTTCACCATCGAGTCCAAAAGTGATATGGGTCTATAGCAGTGAGGACTGCTTTTATCCCCTTTCTTAAAAACTGGTACAATAGTGGAGATCCCCCAGGACTGTGGGCATCCACTATGTACTGCGGCATTAAAAACAGATTCAAGGATTGGTGCCCAAAAGGAGGGATCAGACTTATAGAAGTCTGGAGGAATTCCATCTGGTCCAGGTGCTTTGCCAGCTGTTAGACCAATAATTCCTTCACATATCTCCCCTCTACTAATTATAATTTTAGTACTATTAAGGTCAGGTGTTAGACTATCATACTCTTCCATGGGACAGTCATACATATGCTCAAAGTGAGCCTCCCTGTCTTCCTTAGCTATATGACATTCAAGCCCGTCTCCTGACTCCTGGACTAAAAATGTTTTGTTTTTTTTATTGTCCCCCAAAACCTGGAACTATTCCTAAGAATTTAGAGATCCAAAAGTTCATTCCATGCCTCCATCCTAAGAGTTTTCTTCCGTTTAGCTAATGCTTGTTTGTAGTTCCTGCGACAAACTATTACATCCGCTTGTACTCTTGGATTAGAGGCTAGGACTACCCTTAGACTCCGTGCAGCGATAGTAGTCCTCTAATTAAAAGTAGGTGCACCTTTTGGCAATACAAAATAAATCAAAGTCAGAATCACTACCTTTATAACAGGAAGTTCAGGGTCGTGGCCTAGCCCGGCATCTGTCGGTCACTGACGGGCACAGATGGGCCCGCCCTTGGCCCGAGCTTCTCCCGGGCACGGCCCAGGCACGCCTGCACTTGTTACGCGCTGCGGGAGCCCTGGCCTCCTTATGAGCACCTCCTGGTGCTCACCAGCATGAGGCGGAGCGTAACTGCCACATGGGATACTGGGGGATGTAGTCCCCTGATGGTGAGAGGGCAATGGCGGCACTCGGCGGTACTTGAGCGGTGCGGCGGCTCCTTCTGTGTCCCAGGCAGGTTCTGCGGCGATTAAAGGCAAGTGCTGGCAGGTACTAGCAAGAAAAACATGGGCTCCCGCTGGCCCCCTTATGAGCATCTGCAAAAAATGGGAGACCTCCTCAATTGGAGATACTTTAAGACTAGGGAGAAGAGGGCTAAATATCCTCCCTCATAGTCTTTCAATGCTTTACATCAAGACGTGGTTCTTCTCAATTAGTGATATACATACACTCACAACAGTGACTTTAGGCAGAAAGATTTTCCATTGTCTTTATTATTTTGCATAACTTCATCATTTCATTTCTTTCTTTTTTTATTCTTCTTTTATATATATTTTCTTTTTTGTTATTTCCAAATCAAGAATTCTTTTTAACAAATGCAAAAAGTGAGTACAATCATTACAATCAATATTATTTAAACTAATCTGTACAAAAACAAAACGTCCCTGGACTGTATTCAAATAAATACACACATGTCATACCCATTCATACACATACACACACTCACATACAATTTGCATCTGTACATGGTAGATGTTTACAGATGACCAGCAGAACCTTTGTTCAACACAGATGTAAACATTTGGAGAACAAGACTCAATAAAGCGTTGACGCGTGTTTCGGTGGTGTAAAAGGAATTAGACCAAGTTCATCAGGCCCTTGTCAGATATCAACATACAATATACAGCTCCCAGGGGACCTAAAATGCACATAAGAAAACAAGAATAAAACACTGTTGTGGATACTAATCTCAAAAAATACATTTTCAATAATTTATTTGGCCATCTATGAGCACATAGTAAGACTGAAGGTCAAGGGACATTCTTACAATAATGCAGCTATACAAGAGGAACAATTTTATGCTCTAACCACACACATCATCTCACCCTCCCTTAGTGTAAAGAGTTTTGACATTTGATGAAATACCAGAAAGTCAACCACCAATCCAAAAGTACACCTTCACCATCACCATTTGTTAAAAACATGCTTTGAGAGACGGGAAAAAAAGGAAAAATTTTGAGAGTTAATCAAAATAAGTCCTGTCATAAGTGAGTACTATATACAACACTGTCTGTCAGTTTTCACGTGTTTACTTACAAAGACTCGTTGGAACTATTATTCCTGAAGTCTGATTGATCATTTATAGAATTATCCTTTAAGCTCTGCAAGAACCGTTTCTATATTAAAAATAAACAGTAGTATCTATCATTAGAAAGGGGTCTCTCGTTGTCAAAAAAATATAATCTCTCTCCCCCAAAAATGTCTTACCAAGGTCAATTTCTAATGGCCAAAACATAGATTATCCTGGTTAATTCCATTGTCCCATTCACACAGCAAGGACCAAACCTGGCCTGGGAGAAGAAAAAGCGGAATATGAACACACAACATCCCCAAATGAGCATCTCCTGGTGCTCACCAGTGTGAGGCGCGGCGTAACTGCAGCGTGGGATGCTGGGGGATGTAGTCCCCTGATTGTGAGAGGGCAATGGCGGCACTCGGTGGCACTTGGGCGGTGCGGCGGCCCCTTCTGTGTCCCAGGCAGGTTCTGCGGCGATTCAAGGCAAGTGCTGGCAGGTACAGGCAAGAAAAACACGGGCTACCTTAGAGTTATTTTCTAAGATTTCCAATTCCAATTCCAATTCCAAAAATTCTTTATTTCGGCCACATAGGCCATAAAAGATGCAATAAAAACAATCATACATTTAAGACACAGTGTATACAATAAAAGAGGTCCTGCTAGGCCTGCATAAGGTACACGAACAAAGTAATATAGATCAGGGGGACATTTTCTTCCTTATTATCCATGCTGCCATTAAAATTTTGAAACCGCAAACACAATATGGCCCAGAGTATTGGTCTTCATAACCCTGTAGGCCTGTGGGTACATCCTAAAGCCCAAATTCCTGCACAAGGGTGCTATCCAGCGCCTCCTCGGGCTCCGGTAAGCATAACACCCAAACATTATGTGCAGATCATCTTCGTCGTGGGCTTTACAGCACGGGCAGAGTTTGTCACCCCCTGTAGACCATTTATAAGTAAAAACTTTGGTAGGGAGTGTACCAAACCTCCATTGCAGGAACAATTTCCTCGCTAAAAGAGGAAAAATAAAATCCATAAAAGGTTCAAATTGATAAGAATTTTTGGATTCTAAAAAACGTCCCGTCAGGGTGCCACTGTCATGAACATTAACCATAGCAGCAAGATGTTTATTCTGGTACAGCTGGGCAAGGGTTTTTCGCGAGATCCTTTGACAGCCCTGAGCTGGATCATCCCATAGGTCTTGCAAATTCAAACTAGTCAGTTCCGACTTGATATGTGCCAGCCAGGGAATTTTGCTGTTAGTATTCAGCCTCATAACGTGAATGAGGTCCTGTCTGTAGTGATACAGCTCCTCGGTGGTCCAGATCCGATGCCAGAACTTCACAGGCTTTGACAGGAGATCCTCGGCAAAAGACGGAAGGCCCAGGTCAAGTCTTAGGGGGAAGAGTGGCGTACCTCGCGGGAGCGCAAGTAAACGCCTAAGGAAACAATTTTCTACCCCTGCCATGACCTTACCAGCCTTATGTCCCCAGAGCTCGCTACCATAAGAGGCTGCCGCCTTCGCTTGGGACCTGTAAGTTTCCAAGGCCGGACTTACAGGCTTAAAGGAGGACTTGTTGGCCACCTTCAAGAGTGCACCCGATAACTGGGAAAGTTTGAGCCTAGACCTCGCTACCTGGGAGTCCCACAACAAGTTTTCTTGCAATGATACCCCCAGATATATAAAGGTCGAGACCCTCTCCAAAGTAGTATCCCCCATTGTTGGGTTGGGTCTGGTTATGGTAGGTGGGTTGAAGATCATGAACTTGGTTTTGCCAGTGTTCACCTCCAGCCCGTGCTGGCGACAGAAAATGCCAAAACCGTCCACAATCCTCTGGATCCCCATTGGGGATTTGGAAAGCAGGAGGGTATCATCAGCAAACATTATTGCTGGGACCCTCCTGCCTGCCAAAAGCGGGGCGTCATTGTCTTTAACAGCGTCAAGGTGTTGAATGACGCTGTTGATGTACAGACAAAACAGGGTAGGGGCCAGGACACAACCCTGTCTGACGCCACGACGGACCGGGAATTTGCCCGAAAGCTTGCCATCCCTCCCACACCTTACTTGTGCAAAGTTGTTGTTCTCATGCAACCTGATGATGATACTGAGAAGGTGGGGGGGTACTCCTAGCTTTTCCAAAACCTCCCATAGCTTGCCTCTGGGGACGAGGTCAAAGGCTGACCTCAGGTCCACGAAGACCATGTACAAACGTCCGCCCTCTATCGTGACCGTCTTCCAATATAGGAGAAGGAGTCGGAAAATTTGGTCCATGGTCGACGTGTTCTTCCTGAAGCCAGCCTGAAGGGGGCTCATAATGTCATTGTCCTCGACCCAGTCTATGAGGTGGTTTAGAATGAGGCGCGCAAAAAGCTTTTGGGGGACATCGATTAGGCTTATGGGCCTATAATTAGCGGGGAGCAGGGTAGATCCCTTCTTATGGATTGGAACAATCTCTGCCCCCAGCCAAGACCCGGGGATTGGCATACCTCCTAAGATGGCATTAAAAAGAATAAGAAGGTATGGACCCCAGATGTCCGGGTGATGCCTAAAAAGATCCCCGGGTAACTTGTCTAGGCCTGGCGCCTTCCCCACTGGTAGATGTTTCAGGGCAGATTCCACTTCCCCCAAGGATAGTTCCATGCCAGAACCCTGGGAGCCCCGAGGCACCTGGAGGACTACATCAGGGCAAGAATCAATGTCCTGATAAAGTGCCCCGAAGTAGGCCTCCCAGACTGCGGGTGCAATATTAGGTTCAGTAGCTCTAGTGAGCTCCCCAGTCCCATTATTTACAAGGGCCCAAAATTTCCTGGAATCCCTGGCTTTTAGAGCATCATAGAGATCCTGCCAGTGGATCCAGTCCCACTCGGCCCTGGCAGTGAGCATCACTGATTTGTAGTGTTTCCTGAGTTCACAGACCTTAGCCTTGTTGGACCCCTCTTTTATCGCGGCAATAAGTTCGGATTTTACTGCCCTGCAGGAGGAGGTATACCAGGTTGGAGCATGGGTCTTTTTCTTTCGAGTTGGCACCACCGGGTAGAAGACCTCAGCCAGATCCCTCACTAGGTCCTGATGTATATTACCCAGTTCCTCGTTAAATTCTGGGATCCTTGGCTCAGCCAGGAGAACATCCACCTCCACAAACCTTGGGAGTGCCAGCTCATAGAGCTTAGCAATAGCTTCTTCCGAGCTAACCAGCTTCCCCCACTTAACCCGGCGCCTATTTGTCGAGAGGCGCAAATCCCCAAGGTCTTCCCCTTGCTCTACTGGGGATGCAACCGCCGAGGGCAGAGGGCTCTGGATGCTTAGACAGAGGGCATTATGATCACTGTCTGCCCTATTTAAGACCCCAAAGTCAAGTACTTTTGGCCAGAGTGTAATATCCACCATGATGTAATCTAGCCTCGACTCATGTCCCCTTCTGTTGAAAGTGCACACCGAGGGGGTATCGGAAGGAGTACGACCATTACAAGCCCTCAGTGCGCAATTCAAGGTAAGGGACAAGAGTTGGAGTGCTAGAGGAGACCAGGCTTTGGGGTGGGGAGAAGACGAGGGTGGCACCCCCCAATAGTCATCCTCGGCCGTAAGGGCACCATCCAATAACCCCTCCAGAGGTTCAAAGTGGCAATTGAAGTCTCCCCCAAGCACCACCTTGAGGCCTCCCGGGAGTTGGCCCAGGAAGGAGGACAGCTCGTTTATAGTTGATGATTCGTTTGACGAGGCTACTGGACGCGAGTAGACGTTAACGATGGCCCACGCTGGTTTGTCGGGCCATGTAAGCCGAACACACTGAATGTCCAGCGAAGACGTATGGATCTGCTCCGCCTGGCACCCAGTGTGACTCGCAATCCAGATTGCCAGGCCACCCGATGGCCTCCCCCTCCCACTCCATTTGGCGGGGATTTCGAATACGTCGAACCCTCTCCTGGATTGGGTGTCCCTCGCCCATGTTTCTTGGAGGAGGAGGATATCACTGCCAGCTACTAGCTGGTCCCACTCCGGTGTGCCCTCCTTATTTGCAATTCCCGCCACATTCCATGAGAGAATTCTCAACCCCCGATCCGATGGCAGGTTACCTTGGCCTCCAGACGGTGGTTGTACGGTGGCCAAGGATGAATTAGTAGCTTGGGGGCAGTTGCAACAAACCATGCTAGCTGAACGCTCGACCGCGTCCGCCACCCCAGGTTGCAGAGTGTGGACAGGGCTGGTAATAGTGGAAGGTCCCAGTTGTCTCGAACTATCAGCCATATCAGAAATTCGCTCTGTGGCGTTGTCATACCGCTTGGGGGCAGTCACAGGGGTTCCACCCGGGCCCACCGGTCCTTGTGTCACCTCAACCATCCTCTTCCCTGAATCAGAAAAAATTTCCCTAGCTCGTGGTCAGTCAACCTGATCCAAGCAGGAAAATCTATTAGGGTGAATAAAATTTGTCTGGGCAGGTGGTAAAAAATGCCCCCAAGTTCTTTCTCACTGGTTCTCAGTTTGCTGATATCAGCCTGGCATCTTTTTACTTCTTCCTTTGTTCTGTCCACAACTGTCTCCATATCGGCAACCCTATCAAACGGAGCATTACCTTTGGACTCCAACGCTTCACAAGACGCTTGTATTTTTTCTAGGTTTCTTTCCGACTTAGCAAAGCCCAGTTTAATTTCCTTCAGCAGCAAGGAAGCTGTCAGTCTGCCTATCTCCCCCTGTGAGAGCGATTCCGAATCTCCAGCTTGATAATTTGAAGCCATGTCGTGTATTGAGTTTTATCTGTCTGCGGGCCATCCCCTACCTCACCTACATCTACCAAACAGTCATCTTCCGCCCCCTTTGTCATCAATATTTGAAAGCTGTTTGGGGACTCTGCTATTCCAATTTTTTAAGGAGATTTTGTTTCTTGCATCTTATAGATAGTAGCGATTGATTTCCCTTCGCTTAATGAGGTCCCCTCCTTCGCCTGTTTGTCTTGCACTTTAAAGAAGGTAAGGAGGGATGGCGTTATATTTGGATTAGCTCCCTTCTTGGAACTTTCACTTTTTGCCGCCTTAATAGCTCCGGTAGTTACCACCCTCTTAGTTTTTGTGAGCTTTTTAGGTCTCGCCTGAGCCAGTGCATGCGCCGCTCTGCGAGACATTTAGTAAGTGGATTTTGAAAGTGCTACCACAGGCTTTTGCTGGCCTCAAGCTTGCGGTTACGCGCTTGTAGGAAGGGGGAGTCTCTGGTTGGCGCAGTGCAACGCTGGCGACAAGCAGGGCCTCTCTCTTCCTCGTCAGGGCTGAGGGTTACCTTCAAGACAACCTCTGCTTACCCTCTAGGTAGTGTGGCTTAAGCAGTCTTAGGCTAATCTCTGGGGCATGTAGGGTTAAACATTTGCAATATTACACCATCACAACCAACCCACCACACAATGACACCAAACTGTATTTGTGAAAATATATCTCTTTATATAAATCTCAAGCAGGCTTGTAAATACAGTCTTGGTTACTTTTTGAAAGCAGGTTCCAGTTACTCTTTTATCAATGTCACAGTTCTTTCTCAGCAATAAGCAATCTTTTGGGCCTTCTGCCCAGGTTCCAGCAAGGTTCAGTGTCTTGTAGCGCCTCAATGCGCGTTCCGCTGTCTCCGCTCGTCTCAGAGAGGAGAACGGGCCCGGCCGGCTAAAGCTCACGCTTCCCGCGTGGGCCTCGTCGATCTGGCACAGTGCGAGCCTTGGTTTCAGGGGCGGCTCGCGCTGGGAAGCAGGGAGCGCGGTGCGAGCTCAGGACGTAGGATGCTCACACCGCGAGGTCAAAGAACACAGTACCTTGGCTTGCTGGTAAGTCTTGGAGCGGACGGCTGTCCGGGGATCTGTCCCGCGTCGCGTTGTCTTCCTGGAGGGTGCGGCGGCCTGCGAGTCTCAGCGCAGGTAACAGGGCACCCGGGATGACGGTGCAGATGCGGGGCAGGAGTCTCCGGAGTCCGGCTCACTCGCACTGAAGGGGGGAAGCTGCAGGCAGGCGGGGCTGAGGGGGGTGCACTCCACGGAGCGCGGGGCACGATTCAGGCACGGCTCCGCAGCGAGTCACTTCCAGCTGCGGGGGCCAGGGGGTCTCAGCGCCCAAGTCACGAGGGGCACAATCTTGGCAGTGCCGGTCTTTGCGGAGCAGCCTGTACCTCGGGGGTCACACAGGCGGCGATGCTTGGACCGGGCAGGTCCTCCCTTTCCGTTGCAAGGGCGGCTCAGCGCGGACAGTCACGGCGCTCGAACCAGCGCGGGGCTGATCCTTACTTTGCGGCTGGCACACGAACAGGCCACAGTCACGGTGGTCGGGGAAGGAGCACAGCTGCACAAATTGTCAGAGAGCGGGGCGGCAGGCACAGCGCTCTCAACTCTCCTTTCCTTGGCGCTGTAGAGACGCACAGCACACGCCAGCAGCAGCTTTTCTTCAGAGGGGTAGCGCTCACTGTTCCTGGAGCGCTGGTCAGGGGGCAAGTTCACAGGCAAGCCCTTGGAGATCTTTCAGCAGAGTTTGGCACAAAGTTCAAATAAGCAAAAGTCTTTGGTAGTCTTTTCTTTCCTCTCCTTTGGCAGCAAGGCACCAGACACAGGCCAGAGTCAGCACTCCTCCTTGTAGTCCTTCCAGGTCCTTCTCTTCGGGCAGAGTTTCTCTTGTAGCACAAACAGGATCTAATTTACAAGGAGCAGGGCTCCTACTTTAATACCCAGTTTCTTTTGTTCTAGCAAGCCAGGGGGGCCTCTGCATAACTGCTCCAGTCTCTGAGTACTTGTTGTGGGTACTTATGACTTCTGCATTCAGTGTGAGGGCAGGCACATCAGCCGCTCCCCAGGGGGGCGGAGCCGGCATTGAGAGGGCAGGAGTGGCCTGAGCACTTTGTTTACAAGCTTCGGTCCTTCCTGGGCCAGGTGCAGGCTGAGTCATCAGTCGCTCCCCAGGAGGGCGGAGCCAGCATTGTGGTGGCAGGGGCACAGCCTGATGCATCATTCAGGGGAAACTCCCACCACCCATTAAGGGGTCCTCCTGCTAATCACTACCTGTCAACTCCCAGCCCTGTCACTCACACACACCAGACAGTCAGATCCACATCCAAGCAGAGGCGGGCTGAAATGGTTAGGCAAGTCAAGTCAAGTCAAGTCATAAAAATTTATATAGCGCACTACATACCCGGAGGGTTTCAAGGCGCTTGGGGAGGGGAGGGGGGCTAGATATCCTTAGGGAGGGGGATTATTTGTCAAATACCCACGTTTTAAGTTGTTTTCTGAACGCTAGGTGATTCTGGGTGAGGCGAAGGTAAGCGGGGAGTGAGTTCCATGTTTTGGCAGCCAGGTATGAGAAGGATCTGCCTCCCATGGTGGTTTTGTTGATGCGAGGGACAGTGGCGAGTGCTTGGCTGGAAGAGCGAAGTTGGCGGGAGGGGGTGTAGAAGGACAGTCGAGAGTTGAGGCAATCTGGTCCGATGTCGTAGAGTGATTTGTGTGCGTGGGTAAGCAGTCGGAAAGTAATCCTCTTATTGACGGGTAGCCAGTGGAGGTCTTTAAGGTGGCCAGAGATGTGTTCATTGCGTGGGATGTCTAGTATGAGCCTGGCTGAGGCGTTTTGGATTCGTTGTAGTTTCTTCTGGAGTTTGGCGGTGGTACCTGCGTAGAGGGTGTTTCCGTAGTCCAGTCGGCTCGTGACCAGGGCATGGGTGACTGTTTTCCTGGTTTCGGTGGGGATCCAGCGAAATGTTTTTCTGAGCATGCGAAGGATGTTGAAGCAGGATGAGGATACGGCGCTGACTTGTTTGTTCATTGAAAGTGAAGAGTCCAGGATGACGCCAAGGTTCCGTGCGTGGTCTGTCGAGGCAAGCAAATGCTAACTTTCTAAAAGTAGCATTTGCAAACACAGGATATTAAAATAAACTTTACTAAAAGAAGTATTTTATTATTCTGAGTCCAGGCATACTAAACACGAATTCCTACCAGGTTCCCTGAGCCTGCTGGGATTATAGAGTGTAATAATTCCAGCAGCCCATCTGGCCTAGAAGGGAACAGGTAGCCTTACAATAGTGAAAAACGAATTTGGTAGTAATTCACTATTAGAACATGCCACACACATCAGGGCATGTTCTACCTTACACTACAATGCACCCTGCCCTCAGGCCTACTATAGGGGTGACTAATATGAAGTTAAGGGAAGGTTCAGGGGCTGGCAAGTGTGTGCACTTGCCCAGCCAGGGTGACAGTACCAGACTGCACGCAGGTTCTGCAATGGCAGACCCTAGACACATTTTAAGGCTGCTTCTGTGGGTGGCGCAACCAGCGCTGCAGGCCCACTAGCAGTATTGGCATTCACAAGCCCTGGCACTCCTAGTGCACCTTACTAGGGACTAACAGTAAATCCAATGAACCAATCATGGACATCAATCACATGTACACTTTACAGTAGGGAGCACTTGCACTGCGGCACGGGTTGGCCGTGGCGCAGTGCCCTGAGTAGCAGACACCATCAAAACATTGGAGGCACAACAGCAAAAAGTGGAAGGGAAACTCACGCCAAGGTGCCAGGTCTAACACGTGTCCCCTCCAGCTGAAATGTGGGGAGAACTACCCTTCCCCAGGGAGTTCCTCATCACTAAGGCGGAAAAATCTGGACAGACCATCAGCGTTGGCGTGATCTGTGCCAGGGCGGTGTTCCACCGTGAAGTCCATACCCTGTAGGGAGATGGACCACCTCAACAGTTTTGGGTTCTCACCCCTCATTTGCATCAACCATCTGAGGGGCCTGTGGTCCGTCTGAACCCGGAAGTGAGACCCAAACAAGTAGGGTCTTAGCTTCTTCAGCGCCCAGACCACAGCAAATGCTTCTCGCTCTATTGCACTCCACCTACTTTCCCGTGGAAGTAACCTCCTACTGATGAAGGCTACGGGTTGGTCCCAGCCCTCCTCAGTCATCTGTGAGAGAACAGCCCCTACACCATGCTCTGAAGCGTCTGTTTGCACTATGAATTCCTTGGAGAAATCAGGAGCCAGGAGCACGGGCGCCGTGCACATGGCAGTCTTCAGGGTGTCAAAAGCCTTCTGACAGGTGTCAGTCCAAATCACATTCCTGGGCTGCTTCTTAGAAGTCAGTTCTGTCAAGGGGGTCACAATAGTGCCATAGCCCTTGACAAACCTCCTGTAATACCCAGTGAGCCCCAGGAAGGCTCTCACTGCAGTCTGGGTCTTGGGGGGTTCCCAAGCCAGGATGGTCTCAATTTTGGGTTGCAAGGGTGCCACCTTGCCACTCCCCACTTGGTGTCCCAAGTACACCACTGAACCCTGCCCAATCTGGCACTTGCTTGCCTTGATTGTGAGGCCTGCCTTGCGCAGCGCCATCAACACTTCCCAGAGGTGCCGCAGGTGTTCTGGCCAGGTGCCACTGAACACTGCGATGTCATCCAGGTAGGCGGCACTGAACTCATCCAGCCCGACCAACACCTGGTTGACCAACCTCTGAAAGGTGGCAGGGGCATTCTTCATCCCAAATGGCATAACCCGGAACTGGAAATGCCCATCTGGTGTGGAGAATGCTGACCTCTCCTTTGCCCCATCGGTCAAGGCGATCTGCCAGTACCCAGACGTTAAATCAAACGTGCTGAGGAACCGGGCAGCCCCTAGCCGATCAATGAGCTCATCAGCTCTGGGGATAGGGTGCGCGTCAGTCTTGGTGACTGAATTGAGTCCTCTGTAGTCCACACAGAACCGGAGTTCAGGTGTGGCTCCCGGCGCAGCAGCCTTTGGGACCAAGACCACGGGGCTGGACCAAGGACTGCTGGAAGACTCAACCACCCTAAGAGCAAGCATCTTGGAGACCTCCTCCTTGATGCAGGCCCGGACCCTGTCAGTTACCCTGTAAGCCTTATGCTTCACAGGTAGGCTGTCTCCTGTGTCCACATCATGGACGCACCAATCTGTGACACTAGGAACCAGGGAGAACAGGTCTGGAAACTGCCCCAGCAACTGGCGGCAGTCTTCCTGTTGCTCAGGGGTCAGGGTGGGTGAGAGGTTAACTCCATCCACTGACCCATCTTTCTCACAGGCCACTAAGAGGTCAGGAAGAGGCTCAGACTCCTCTTCCATTCCATCATCAGTGGCCAACAGCATGCCCACTTCGGACCTTTTCAAGTGGGGCTTGAGGCGGTTGACATGTAAGACCCTTAAAGGATTCCTGGGCGTCTTCATGTCCACCAAGTATGTCACTGAGCTCTTGCGCTCCACAACCTCAAATGGGCCTGTCCACTTATCCTGAAGTGCACAGGGTTCCACTGGGGCCAAGACATACACCTCCTGTCCAGGCTGAAGCTCTACCAGAGTGGCATTCTGGTCGTACCACCGCTTCATCTCCTCCTGGCTTGCTTCCAGATTTGCCTCAGCAAGTTGTCTGAAGCGCCTGGTTTGGTTTCTGAAGGCCAGCATGTAGCTATATACATTCTGGGGAGGTTTCCTGGGAGATTGCTCCCAGCCTTCCTTTACCAAACTCAGTGGTCCTCTCACGGGGTGGCCATACAGCAGCTCAAAGGGGCTGAACCCTAGAGACTTCTGTGGCACCTCGCGGTATGCAAAGAGCAGGCATGGTAAGAGGACGTCCCACTTACGCCTCATTGGACCTTCCAGGCCCATGATCATGCCCTTCAGGGTTCGGTTGAATCTTTCAACCAACCCATTTCCTTGTGGATGGTAAGGTGTGGTGAACTTGTAGGTTACACCACACTCTTGCCAAAGGGACTTCATATACTTGGATATAAAGTTGGTCCCCCTGTCGCTCACCACCTCTAGAGGGAACCCCACTCTGGAGAAAATTCCCATTAGTGCACGCCCCACCACGGGGGCCGTCACTGTCCTCAGAGGGATGGCTTCAGGGTACCGGGTGGCATGATCCACCAAGACCAGGATGAACCTGTTGCCCATGGCTGTCTTGGGGTCCAGAGGCCCAACAATATCAATACCCACTCGTTGGAATGGCGTACTGACCACAGGGAAGGGTTGGAGGGGAGCCTTGTTCTTCCCTCCGCTCTTCCCACTTGCCTGGCAAGTTGGACAGGTCCTACAATGAGCATCTGAGCTCTTGTGCATTTGGGGCCAGTAGAAGTGGGTGACAAGCCTGTCATAGGTCTTGTCCATCCCCAAATGTCCTGCTAAAGGCACATCATGAGCCAGTCCCAGTAGGAAGGCTCTGAACTTCTGGGGTACCACCAGCACACGGGCTGACCCAGGTTCAGCAGCCTTAGGCTCTGAGTACAGGAGGTCATTCTCCCAGTACACATAATGTGTTTTGGCCTGAACACCATTGGCCTGGTCTGCAGCCTGCTGCCGCATACCCATGAGAGAAGGGCATTCTTTCTGCTCCCTGCAGAATTCCTCCCTGGAGGGGCCTCCTTCTTGCTGCCAATGGGTCAGCTCAGGCAGGTCCCCCAGTTCGGCAATCTGTTCCCCAGTAGGCTCCAGGGCATCCCCCTCAAGGTCTGCTTCCTCCTGGACCGTGGGAACTTCAGGGGCCGGTTTCCCGCGCACCCTGCGCCTTCTCCCTAAGGCCGGTTCCTGGGCCTCTCCGTCAGGCCCCAGGATCTCTTGATCACCCCTACTGGCTGCCATTGACCGGGTGGTCACGCACGCCCAGTCAGGTAGACCCACCATCTTCAGGTGAGTCGTCTTCTCCACCTTTTCCCAAGGGGAGTCCTCCAAGTCATTCCCTAGCAAACAGTCAACAGGCATGGTTTTCCTCACACAGACCTGCAGAGTACCAGAGACCCCCCCCCCACTCGAAGGGAACTTGAGCCATCGGACACTGACTCTCTGAATTGTCAGCGTTGACAACCCTACAGTAGGCATGGGGTACAACCTGCTCTTGAGACACCAGGTGATGCCTCACTGCAGTCACACTGGCTCCTGTGTCTCTAAGAGCCTCAGCTTTCTTACCATTGATGGTAACCACCTGCCCATATTTTTTAGTGTTAGAGGGCAGGTAGCTTGTAGGGACCATCTCACTGTCTCCTAGTGAGACTAGGGTCATCTGAACAGGATCTCCACCCCCCGGGACCATCACTTCTTCTCCTAAGTGAACACTGGTCACTTGTCGGGGCGGAGCACCAGTGGGTGCTGGTTTTCCAAACAGGCGACACTTGGGGTCACTGGCTATGTGCCCCAGGTCACCACATTTGTAACAATTGAAGGGCCCCTTTGGAACAGGTCGACCTGTCGGGGCCCCATTCTGCTTAGGGGGTGGGGGAGGCTGAGAACCTTTCTGCTGGTCCCCTTGGGGATTACTTTGGGGGCCTTTTTGGAACCCTTTCTGTTTTCCCTTGTCCCCCCCACTCTTCTGCTGGGGACCCTGCCCACCCTTGGCGGAGTCTCCCACTGGACCCTTGTGGACCCTGGTGCTGAGCCAGCGGTCCGCCTCCTCAGCAAGTTTCCTCGGGTTGGACAACTTGCTATCAATCAGGTGCTGGCGTAACTCAGGAAAACATTGATCAGACAAGTGCTCCCATGCAATTAAATCAAAGAGACCTTGAAAATCATTCACTTTGTTACCCTTCACCCAACCATCCAGTGCTCTGCAAAAAAAAGTCACAAACTCCACATACGTATTCCCAGGCCGCTTATTACACCCCCTAAACTTCTGCCTATACATTTCAGGGGTAAGCCCATACCTGGTCATTAAAGCTTCTTTCATATGGGGATAGGATCTCTGGTCTTCAGTGGGCAAATCTAGCAGGGTGTCCCTTCCTTCGCTAAGGAACCTTCCCCATAACCCCGCTCCCCAATCCTTCTCAGGGACCCGGTGGGAAAGCATGGCTACCTCATATGCCCTAAACCACTGTCCTATGTCATCCCCCTTAAAGAACTCTTTAACTACATCTTTGGGGATGTGCACTCTTGACTCTACCTGCACCGGCGTTGTGCTGCCACCAGAGGGAGGACGATCCAAGGCTTTCTCTTTTAGACTCATCTCCCTCATTTTCATATCAAACTCAAACTGGAGTTTTCTTTCTTCCAGAGCCATTTTTTTGCTTTCAAGCTCCATTTGGCCCTTCAAATTCAATTCTGCCATCTTGATCTCATGATCCCTGGTTGCCTGTCTGTCTGCCAGCTCCTCTGGCGACAGGCCTCTGCCAAAGCTAAGAACGCTGTCTGGTTTTTCCAGACCCACTGGATCCACAGGTGCATTCTGATCCTCAGGTGCCTTCCTAGATTCAATCCAGGCTCTCATGGCCTTGTAGAACTCAGGTTTGTTTCTGCATCCTGCGTGTGGAACCTTGAGTTTCCTGCAAAAATAACTCAACTGCTTCTTTGTGTAGTCATCCAGCTTTGATGCGTCCCATTCTAGCCCCTGCGCACTAGAGGCTATGGACTCTCCTCCATCAATGCTGTTTGTGCCAGGCATGTTTGCAACACTAGGGATCTTCTTCTTTAGCAAAATCAAAAAATCAAAAGTCTGTGGCTAAGTTACTGGACTGTAATCACTATGCAATGGTCAGTAGCTAAGGTAAAACACTGCAAATGTAAATTCGCGAATCCTCACCGCTGCGTCCAATGTAGGAAGGGGGAGTCTCTGGTTGGCGCAGTGCAACGCTGGCGACAAGCAGGGCCTCTCTCTTCCTCGTCAGGGCTGAGGGTTACCTTCAAGACAACCTCTGCTTACCCTCTAGGTAGTGTGGCTTAAGCAGTCTTAGGCTAATCTCTGGGGCATGTAGGGTTAAACATTTGCAATATTACACCATCACAACCAACCCACCACACAATGACACCAAACTGTATTTGTGAAAATATATCTCTTTATATAAATCTCAAGCAGGCTTGTAAATACAGTCTTGGTTACTTTTTGAAAGCAGGTTCCAGTTACTCTTTTATCAATGTCACAGTTCTTTCTCAGCAATAAGCAATCTTTTGGGCCTTCTGCCCAGGTTCCAGCAAGGTTCAGTGTCTTGTAGCGCCTCAATGCGCGTTCCGCTGTCTCCGCTCGTCTCAGAGAGGAGAACGGGCCCGGCCGGCTAAAGCTCACGCTTCCCGCGTGGGCCTCGTCGATCTGGCACAGTGCGAGCCTTGGTTTCAGGGGCGGCTCGCGCTGGGAAGCAGGGAGCGCGGTGCGAGCTCAGGACGTAGGATGCTCACACCGCGAGGTCAAAGAACACAGTACCTTGGCTTGCTGGTAAGTCTTGGAGCGGACGGCTGTCCGGGGATCTGTCCCGCGTCGCGTTGTCTTCCTGGAGGGTGCGGCGGCCTGCGAGTCTCAGCGCAGGTAACAGGGCACCCGGGATGACGGTGCAGATGCGGGGCAGGAGTCTCCGGAGTCCGGCTCACTCGCACTGAAGGGGGGAAGCTGCAGGCAGGCGGGGCTGAGGGGGGTGCACTCCACGGAGCGCGGGGCACGATTCAGGCACGGCTCCGCAGCGAGTCACTTCCAGCTGCGGGGGGCCAGGGGGTCTCAGCGCCCAAGTCACGAGGGGCACAATCTTGGCAGTGCCGGTCTTTGCGGAGCAGCCTGTACCTCGGGGGTCACACAGGCGGCGATGCTTGGACCGGGCAGGTCCTCCCTTTCCGTTGCAAGGGCGGCTCAGCGCGGACAGTCACGGCGCTCGAACCAGCGCGGGGCTGATCCTTACTTTGCGGCTGGCACACGAACAGGCCACAGTCACGGTGGTCGGGGAAGGAGCACAGCTGCACAAATTGTCAGAGAGCGGGGCGGCAGGCACAGCGCTCTCAACTCTCCTTTCCTTGGCGCTGTAGAGACGCACAGCACACGCCAGCAGCAGCTTTTCTTCAGAGGGGTAGCGCTCACTGTTCCTGGAGCGCTGGTCAGGGGGCAAGTTCACAGGCAAGCCCTTGGAGATCTTTCAGCAGAGTTTGGCACAAAGTTCAAATAAGCAAAAGTCTTTGGTAGTCTTTTCTTTCCTCTCCTTTGGCAGCAAGGCACCAGACACAGGCCAGAGTCAGCACTCCTCCTTGTAGTCCTTCCAGGTCCTTCTCTTCGGGCAGAGTTTCTCTTGTAGCACAAACAGGATCTAATTTACAAGGAGCAGGGCTCCTACTTTTATACCCAGTTTCTTTTGTTCTAGCAAGCCAGGGGGGCCTCTGCATAACTGCTCCAGTCTCTGAGTACTTGTTGTGGGTACTTATGACTTCTGCATTCAGTGTGAGGGCAGGCACATCAGCCGCTCCCCAGGGGGGCGGAGCCGGCATTGAGAGGGCAGGAGTGGCCTGAGCACTTTGTTTACAAGCTTCGGTCCTTCCTGGGCCAGGTGCAGGCTGAGTCATCAGTCGCTCCCCAGGAGGGCGGAGCCAGCATTGTGGTGGCAGGGGCACAGCCTGATGCATCATTCAGGGGAAACTCCCACCACCCATTAAGGGGTCCTCCTGCTAATCACTACCTGTCAACTCCCAGCCCTGTCACTCACACACACCAGACAGTCAGATCCACATCCAAGCAGAGGCGGGCTGAAATGGTTAGGCAAGCAAATGCTAACTTTCTAAAAGTAGCATTTGCAAACACAGGATATTAAAATAAACTTTACTAAAAGAAGTATTTTATTATTCTGAGTCCAGGCATACTAAACACGAATTCCTACCAGGTTCCCTGAGCCTGCTGGGATTATAGAGTGTAATAATTCCAGCAGCCCATCTGGCCTAGAAGGGAACAGGTAGCCTTACAATAGTGAAAAACGAATTTGGTAGTAATTCACTATTAGAACATGCCACACACATCAGGGCATGTTCTACCTTACACTACAATGCACCCTGCCCTCAGGCCTACTATAGGGGTGACTAATATGAAGTTAAGGGAAGGTTCAGGGGCTGGCAAGTGTGTGCACTTGCCCAGCCAGGGTGACAGTACCAGACTGCACGCAGGTTCTGCAATGGCAGACCCTAGACACATTTTAAGGCTGCTTCTGTGGGTGGCGCAACCAGCGCTGCAGGCCCACTAGCAGTATTGGCATTCACAAGCCCTGGCACTCCTAGTGCACCTTACTAGGGACTAACAGTAAATCCAATGAACCAATCATGGACATCAATCACATGTACACTTTACAGTAGGGAGCACTTGCACTGCGGCACGGGTTGGCCGTGGCGCAGTGCCCTGAGTAGCAGACACCATCAAAACATTGGAGGCACAACAGCAAAAAGTGGAAGGGAAACTCACGCCAAGGTGCCAGGTCTAACAGCGCTCGTGTATGCGCGCAGCCGCCATCTGTCTTTCCTCTGTCATGGGTCATTAAGTGCATCGCGATCGTGATCACTTTCACTTTCGCTGCCGTGCGGCCGCGTCACTTTCACGGCTGTGCAGCTAATGCTTTTTTACCATGGCGCCTGCTTGACTCACAGCCATGACCATACCCGGTGCCACGCTTTGTGTCAGCATGCCTGTTTCACTCGAGTCACGCATATACCGGGTGCTGTGCTTTTTCTCAGCATTGCGATGCTTGCTTATCTCCATTTTTTGATAATGCTCAAATTTAAATCTGCACAGTGCCCATTTTACAGGTATCTCGCTTTTGTGCGGCCAATGCTTGTTTACCATGGCGCGTGCTTGACTCTCAGCCACGCACATACCCGGTGCCGCTCTTTGTGTCAGCATGCCTGTTTCACTCGCAGTTACGCATATACCGGGTGCTGTGCTTTTTCTCAGCATTGCGATGCTTGCTCATCTCCATTTTTTAATAATGCTCAAATATAAATCTGCGCGGCGCCCATTTTACAGGTACTCTGCTTTAATTTTATTTGCAGCATTTCAAAGCTGCATCTGCTCGCCCTCCAGCCACCAAAAACAGGCTGCCTATTTGACACTCCAAAAGCCTCTTCTAGATCACCTGTACAGCAGCAGGTGATTAGCTGCTGAGCCGGGCTCCAACCTGCACGCCTTGCCTCCTCCCCTGCAGCATCTTATCAGCAACCCACAACACCAGAACGAGTTGTCGGTGGCAGGAACTCCGAAATCCATACTGTAAGTGTTAGATTGACCCCATGCTGTTCGTTTCTTTTTTTATTTCATTTTTTTTATTAGCATTCGCTGAAGGATTATTTTAGTCTGCAGCTCAGGCTGTAGCGCCATATCCTCTGCCGCTGCACTGGTTTTATTTTTTAAAGGTATAGGCTTCATGTGTTAGGAGCAAGGGATGGCACACAAAACCATTACCTTTTTAAAACTGAACAGGAGCGTATTTTGTTTACTTTTTTATTTACTCAGCACCAGCACCTATGGTAGTTTTGACGCAAACTGGTGAGAACTAGAAGGAGCCGGCTGAGAGGATCTCAGAGTACAGGACGAACAGGATTCACCTTTATGACCACAAAACACACCGGCCTCGGCATTTCTCTGCACGCAAAGTTGTCCATGAGAGTGAGGCACAGACCGAAGGCCTTCTGTGCAGTTTCAAGCCTGGGCTAGTCTGAGTCATAAATCCATTGATGTATGTGAGTCACTTCTTTTGTAAACAACCATTGGCATTGCCAATAGGTCTCGCTTTAAGTATTTAGTTATGCAGCACAAAATCCTTGGTGCAACAACATTTTTATATAGTATTTATAAGGCGCACAGCTACCCACAAAGGGTTTCCCGGCGCCGAATTAGTGAAACACAGGGCACAGCTAGAGAGAGAACAAGTCCGAGGGTATTTATTTGTCAAACAACCAGGTCTTTACACTTTTCCTAAAGTTCCTGTAGTTTTCTTCTTTGCGTATTTGGGTGGGCAATGTATTCCAAAGAGTTGGACCCAGATATGAGAAGGATCTCCCGCCCATTCTAGCCCGTTTATACCTGGGTACCGTAAAGGTCGCTGATGTAACAGAATGAAGACTACGATTGGGAAGGTAGGGCTTGGCAAGATCTTGAAGATACTTGGGAGCGGTCCCAGCTTTGATTTTAAACAGGTAGCTCAGGGTTTTAAAGCGAATCCGGTTTTCAACCCTGAGCCAGTGAAGGTCCCTGAGATGTTTAGTAATCCTGGCGTGTCTGGGGATTCTACAAAGCAGTCTGGCTGCAGCATTTTGTACCAGTTGCAAGCGTCTTACTACTGCTTTGTTTGCACCCAAGTACAAGATGTTACCGTAGTCAAGCCGAGAAGTTACTAAGGCATTGACTACGGTCTTCTGGGTGATAGGTGGCAACATCCAGACAATTTTACGTAGCCATCTGAGAATGGTAAAGCATATGCCCGCCACTTTGTTGGCTTGCTGTGTCATGGAGAGGTTGTCATCAATGATGACCCCAAGATTTCTGACCTGAGTAGCTGGGGGCGGAAGCTTGCCCAGTGATGTCGGCCAATGGGGGTCGCTCCAAAGGTCCTTATTATTCCCTAAGAGGAGGACCTCTGTTTTGTCCCCATTTAATTTAAGCTGGTTAGCCGACATCCAGCAAAATATCTCATGAAGGCCCATTCTAAGTGCAGAAGGAGCAGACGTATCAGATTTGGAGAGGGAAAACAAAATCTGAGAGTCGTCTGCATAAGTCATTAAAATAAGACCAAAGTTCTCTGCAAGATTGGCTAAAGGACGAAGATACAAATTAAACATCAGGGGACTCAGGATAGATACCTGTGGTACACCATGGGGAGAGTAGAAAACGTCCGAACAGGCCTCCGCAGAGGTGATCTGGAAGGCTGCATGGCTAAACACTTAGAAGGTACAAGGTTTAGCCATGCAACAGCTGATGTTGTTACACCAAGGATATTGTACTGCAAAACTAAATACTTATAAGGTCCCAAAAGCGAGACCTATTGGCTATACCAATGCTCGTTGTTTTCTGTTAGTGAGTTTTATTTTATTAAACTCCAGGGAGTTTTCAAGTCCCTCTTCAAGTACAGTATGACCTTAACTTTCAGGGGTGACGCGGGTAATCTTGTTGCGTAAGGGGTAGCTCATATTTTGAGTAAAAAAAATTTTTCATGATTTTTTGTATCCACTTTTATAGCCTCTTTTATATTGGTGGGGTTCTCTAAACCCTCTTCCTCTTTTAATTCAGCCACTGACGCCGAAATCAGCACTTTAGCTTGAGCTTGTATTTGGGCTTGGGCTTGTAATATTGTGTTGTCTGGGGGGGGTTCTCCTGAGAAGAATTAATTATCAAATTCTCTGAGGTCATCCCTCCTGGTCTTATAGTCAGATTCATGCAGCTTTTCCTCTGTTCACACCCCTCCTTGCAGTTTAAACAGTCCTTAAAACCATCTTCTTTGAGATCAGCTCCCACATTGAGAAGGGAGCAGCTGTTGGGTGGCCCTCTAAAATCCGTCCTAATCAAGACTTTACTGCGTGCTAACAAGCAGAGCACAGCCTCCATCCAAACACCTCCACTCCTCCTATTCCTGCTCCCAACAGGAGTCTTCCCTCACGCCGAGCCTCGTCTTTCGTTCAAACTGGGTAGGAATTTTAAACTTTGTTTTAACTTTTACTTCTGTTACCGAGTTTACTGATTACCATTTTTCGAGTCTTCAGGACGACTACTCCTGCGTTGCACACCTCATTCTGTCGGAGCTCCCGACCGAGCTGCTTAGCCGGCCGCCATGTTCTCCTGACTCCTCACTGAGCTTATATGAGTAACCCTGGAATATATTACAGAGTGTGCAAAATGAATCTCTGCAAATTGCTTCCTGGTAGCATTAGAAATCGAATTTAAAACTAGATTTTCTTGGCACCTTAAACGGCAAACAAATTCCTCTCCAATTTGGCTTGGGGTGGAGTTAGAGGTGTAAACATCCTTATTGTGGTCATATGCTGTCACTTTAACAGTGATGTTTTGATCAAATTGGTTGATTTAGTTTACTGCCAAGAAGCTTCATGAGAAGTAGTTCCATGTAGAGGGCACTAGATGAGGGTGACAGAAAACATCCAGGACATCCTCCGAGGACGACAGAGATCATCCCTCCGAGGGTGACAGGGAACATCCCTCAGAGGATTACAGAGAGCATCCCTCCAAGGGCAACAGAAAGAATACCTAGGAGGGTGACAGAGAGCATCCCTCGGAGGATGACAGAGAGCATCCCTCGGAGGATGACAGAGAGCGTCCCTCCAAGGGCAACAGAGAGCATCCCTACGAGGGTAACAGAAAGCATCCCTCCAAGGGTGACCGAGAGTATCCCTCTGGGGGTGACGGAGAGCATCCCTCCCAGGGGAACATCAAGAATCACTCGGAGGGTGACAGGGAGCATCCCTCCTAGGGTGATAGTCTCCCTTCCAGGGTGATACAGACCTCCAAGGGTGACAGGGAGCATCCCTCGGAGGGTGACAGAGAGCATCCCTCCCAGGGTGGCAGAAGGCATCCCATTTAGGGTGACAGAGAGCATTCCTCTGAGGGCAACAGAGAGAATCCAACCGAGGGTGACAGGGAGCATCCCTCCGATGGTGACAGGGAGCATCCCTCCGAGGGTGGCAGAGACCATCCTTCAGAGGGTGACAGAGAGTATTCCTTCCAGGGTGACACAGACCTCCAAGGTTGACAGAGAGAATCCCTCGGAGGATGACCAAGAACATTCCTCTGAGGGTGACAGAGAGCATCCCTCCTATGTGGAACAGAGAGAATTCCTCTGAAAGTGACGAAGAGCATCCCTCTCAGGGTGACCAAGAGCGTCCCCCCGAGGGTGACGGAGAGCAACCCCCGAGGGTGACGGAGAGCATCCCCCCGAGGGTGACGGAGAGCATCCCCCCGAGGGTGACGGAGAGCATCCCCCCCCCAGGGTGAGGGAGAGCGTTCCCCCGAGGGTGAGGGAGAGCGTTCCCCCGAGGGTGAGGGAGAGCGTTCCCCCGAGGGTGAGGGAGAGCGTTCCCCCGAGGGTGAGGGAGAGCGTTCCCCCGAGGGTGACGGAGAGCGTTCCCCCGAGAGCGTTCCCCGAGGGTGACGGAGAGCGTTCCCCCGAGGGTGACGGAGAGCGTTCCCCCGAGGGTGACGGAGAGCGTTCCCCCGAGGGTGACGGAGAGCGTTCCCCCGAGGGTGACGGAGAGCGTTCCCCCAAGGGTGACGGAGAGCGTTCCCCGAGGGTGCTCCCCCGAGGGTGACGGAGAGCGTTCCCCCGAGGGTGACGGAGAGCGTTCCCCCGAGGGTGACGGAGAGCGTTCCCCCGAGGGTGACGGAGAGCATTCCCCCGAGGGTGACGGAGAGCATTCCCCCGAGGGTGACGGAGAGCATTCCCCCGAGGGTGACGGAGAGCATTCCCCCGAGGGTGACTGAGAGCATTCCCCCGAGGGTGACGGAGAGCATTTCCCCGAGGGTGACGGAGAGCATTCCCCCGAGGGTGATGGAGAGCATTCCCTCTGAGGGTGACAGATAGCATCCCTCCCAGGGTGGCAGAAGGCATCCCTCCCAGGGTGGCAGAAGGCATCCCTTTTAGGGTGACAGAAGGCATCCCTTTTAGGGTGACAGAAGGCATCCCTTTTAGGGTGACAGAAGGCATCCCTTTTAGGGTGACAGAAGGCATCCCTCTGAGGATGGCAGAGAGCATCCCTCTGAGGGTGGCAGAGAGCATCCCTCTGAGGGTGGCAGAGAGCATCCCTCTGAGGGTGGCAGAGAGCATCCCCCCGAGGGTGACGGAGAGCATCCCCCCGAGGGTGACGGAGAACATCCCCCCCAGGGTGACGGAGAGCATCCCCCCCAGGGTGGCAGAGAGCGTCCCTCTGAGGGTGGCAGAGAGCGTCCCTCTGAGGGTGGCAGAGAGCATCCCTCTGAGGGTGGCAGAGAGCATCTCTCTGAGGGCAAAAGAGAGCATCCCTCCCAGGGTGACAGAGAGCATCCCTCTGAGGGTGGCAGAGAGCATCCCTCTGAGGGTGGCAGAGAGCATCCCTCTGAGGGTGGCAGAGAGCATCCCTCTGAGGGTGGCAGAGAGCATCCCTCTGAGGGTGGCAGAGAGCATCCCTCTGAGGGTGACTGAGAGCATCCCTCTGAGGGTGACTGAGAGCATCCCTCTGAGGGTGGCGGAGAGCATCCCTCTGAGGGTGGCAGAGAGCATCCCTCTGAGGGTGGCGGAGAGCATCCCTCTGAGGGTGGCGGAGAGCATCCCTCTGAGGGTGACGGAGAGCATCCCTCTGAGGGTGACGGAGAGCATCCCTCTGAGGGTGACGGAGAGCATCCCTCTGAGGGTGACGGAGAGCATCCCTCTGAGGGTGACGGAGAGCATCCCTCTCTGGTTCCACAGTCTGTTCTGGAACAGTGTAAGTTGAAGTAGTTTATAATGACCATGACCTGTCAATGTTGGTACAAACATGTAGTTTACCAGTCAATCTAAACACATGCTCAAATGCAATTTCTGCTTCTAAGAAAATGATAGATAGTAAACATATGTTTCCCGGGTGACGAGTATGGGAATCAAGCCCACCATCACCAATGAAGATAAGGTTTGGCCCATAGTTTTGTGTCAGTGTTGAGAAATGAAATGGCACCCGTAAGACCCACAGTCCAAGGGAGGCTCATCCTTCTCACAAGAGAGGACCACTCTTGCCTCCTGCTGGAATGATGGACCCTGATCCGTTGATATGACCTCGCAACTCCTTTAGGGATGCTCTCCCATGACCTTATGGATTACCCCCTCTTGTAATTACAGGAAGATGACTCCTGACATGTTTATGAACCTCTTGTGTCTGTCGTGGACGATGGCCCATGGCCTGTTGATGAACCTCAAAGGGTCCTAAGCGTTTGGTTTATCTGACAATAGTGGTCCCCTGCTTGCACCACCCACTAAGGCAGTCACTCTACTGGCTTATAATTTCAATAGACCAGGCTTCTCCCACGATTAGCTTGTGAGCTACCGGCGTCTCCCCAGCTACCTGCAAGTAGCTCTCGTGTGTAGCCAGCCTACTAAATTAGACGTTTTTGCTTGGCTGAATTAATAAATTTACTAAAATTCTGAAGTGTGTATTTGAGATGAACATGTATTTGGTTTCAGAACTCATGAACCAATGTTTAGAAGGAAAATGGATTACCAAGATATATTTAAAGCTGTTATTTGATTGATTAAACCTGCAGCTTTAGAGTGACGTATTATTAATATTATTACCTTGAGCCGGGGGCATTGCACCTATGGCTGTCATGTATTACTCATGCAGCTGAGGAGTGATGTATTATTAATACTATTACCCTGGGCCGGGGGCATTGCACCTATGGCTACCATGTATTACTCATGCAGCTGAGGAGTGACGTATTATTAATACTATTACCCTGGGCCGGGGGCATTGCACCTATGGCTGTCATGTATTACTCATGCAGCTTTGGAGAGACGTATTATTAATATTATTAACATGGGCTGGGGGCATTGCACCTATGGCTGTCATGTATTACTCATGCAGCTTTGGAGAGACGTATTATTAATATTATTAACATGGGCTGGGGGCATTGCAACTACGGCCGTCCTGTATTACTCATGCAGCTTTGGAGAGACGTATTATTAATATTATTACCATGGGTCGGGGGCATTGCACCTACGGGCGTCATGTATTACTCGTGCAGCTTTGGAGAGACGTATTATTAATATTATTACCATGGGTCGGGGGCATTGCACCTACGGGCGTCATGTATTACTCGTGCAGCTTTGGAGAGACGTATTATTAATATTATTACCATGGGTCGGGGGCATTGCACCTACGGCCGTCCTGTATTACTCGTGCAGCTTTGGAGAGACGTATTAATAATATTATTACCATGGGTCGGGGGCATTGCAACTACGGCAGTCATGTATTACTCATGCAGCTTTGGAGAGACGTATTATTAATATTATTACCCTGAGCCGGGGCATTGCACTTATGGCTGTCATGTATTACTCAAGCAGCTTTGGAGGGACGTATTATTAATATTGTTACCATGGCCGGGGTCATTGCACCTATGGCTGTCATGTATTACTCGTGCAGCTTTGGAGAGACGTATAATTAATATTACCATGGGTCGGGGGCATTGCAACTACGACCATCATGTATTACTCATGCAGCCTCTGAGAGACATATTATTAATATTATTACCATGGCCGGGGGCATTGCACCTATGGCTGTCATGTATTACTCATGCAGCCTCTGGGAGACATATTATTAATATTATTACCATGGGCCGGGGGCATTGCACCTATGGCCGTCATGTATTACTCATGCAGCTTTGGAGAGACGTATTATTAATATTATTACCCTGAGCCGGGGGCATTGCACCTGTGGCTGTCATGTATTACTCATGCAGCTTTGGAGAGACGTATTATTAATATTATTACCATGGGCTGAGGGCATTGCACCTATGGCCGTCATGTATTACTCATGCAGCTTTGGAGAGACGTATTATTAATATTATTACCATGGGTTGGGGGCATTGCACCTATGGCCGTCATGTATTACTCATGCAGCTTTGGAGAGACGTATTATTAATATTATTACCATGGGCAGTGGGCATGGCACCTATGGACGTCCTGTATTAGTCATACAGCTTTGGAGAGACGTATTAATAATATTATTACTATTGCACATGTTACCATCATTCAGAGGTATTTTAAATTGCTGTAAATCGTGCACGGAACGACGACTCCTGTAATCTTGTCTGACGTGGTCACTATTGCAACACAAATGATTGCAGCTCGGGTGCTTTTCTTCGATCATAAGTGGCTCTTATTGCAGAAAAAGTTGGAGACCCCAGCAGTAGGCAATACACAGATGTGGGAGCAGTACCCTCAAAGACGGTAGAATTTTAGGCACAAACCGGAGCCAGGAACCTATTTTACATTTCTCTCAGTATTTTATTACAATTTATAATGCTTCCAGTGAGGGTCTTTAGGAGTCATAAACATGCCCCACCCGCTTCCCCAGCAGTCCGCCTGCACTGCCAAAAGAACCAGTATTTAGGTGGCCTTTCCTGAGATAACAGTTTAATTTTTCTTTTAGTTTTACTGAGCGCGAACTCTACCCAAAGGTATCAGAGCGCTTTACATGAGCACTGGTTACGTTAGATGAGCACATCCATTTTGTTAGGCATGGAGAGATGAACTGATTTGGCCAGAATCACAGGATGTTGAGCATCTCTGCCGAGACTCAAATCCGGTTCCCCAGCTTCGAGGTTGACCGCTCTAGCCGTTAGGCCACAGCCGGTCCCCTAATTATATTACACACCGGAATTGTGAAGCTGCCACTATTGTTTAAGATGTGGAAGCTGGATCTGGTTCCAAGGTTGTGCAAGTGCCATCTAATATAAAAGCTATTAGCTAATAGGTGCCGTTGTTGGTTATTCATTTTGGATAGCACCCAGAAGGTCAAGCTGCAGGGTGCTGAAGAGGAACCCCCCCATCATGTCACTTGACTCTGAGGAGAATGACACACTCCACTGACGGAAACTCACCAGCACAAACATGCACACAAAAGGGTTCTTAAATGATGAAGTCTACATTTTACTAATCAGAAAATGTATATTTTTGTGCCTCCCTCATCTGGCTTCCACCTGCGATTTTATTTTTCTCTCCTCTTTTGTTTATCTCTCTACACCCTTTAATTTCGTGGCCCGATTTCATGATTTTTTTTACCATATCTGAACATTTTCTCAAGTATCTGATGTTTGTTTACCAGGTTAATTTTCGGTCTTGTAAAACATCTTGACAAAATATTAATCCTGCAAAATAGTTTATTGCCATAACCGATACTTACTCGCAGCGCTTCTCACCCTCGTCTTTGCTACTCCCTGGACTGGGCATGATGAGGCGGAAACAGTAGAGCGACTGAAGGGAAGGCAGCAAGGGATAGAAAATGACCCATCAGTGCATGGCTTCATAATAAAGCCATGCTGTGATTGGCCATGTTCTTCTGTAAAGCAAAACCTGCTGCCTCCAAGACTAGGCCTACTCTTCACCTTTTGAGCCAATCCAGAAGCTGCTTCACAGCATAAGAGCAGCGTCGGGATTGGCTGGAGCAGGCAAAGTCAGCGCTCCTTAGGAGACTGGGGAGGCTGCAGATGTGATCCCTGGCTCACTAACGTTGTGTAGGTAGGAGAGGTCTTATGTGCACATGTCGGGTTGGTCATAGGAAGACACCCATTCACCCTGACATGCGCACTTACACGTCTTTAGACCCAGACACTCTTCCAGTGCTGTCCATAATAATGCTCCGCCCACTCATAAATTGAATGTCTGCTGCTTGCAATGTGCAGCCAGCCCACGGCTGTAATATAAGCATGGCCGCCGGTAATATAAACTTTCTAAATGCATCTTAGGGTCCAGGGGGGCAACACCCCCATAGAGAAACTGCAGAGGGTGGAATTAAATCTAGTACATCAGGGCGTTGGGATTGGCTGGAGCAGGCAAAGTCAGCGCTCCTTAGGAGACTGGGGAGGCTGCAGATGTGATCCCTGGCTCACTAACGTTGTGTAGGTAGGAGAGGTCTTATGTGCACATGTCGGGTTGGTCATAGGAAGACACCCATTCACCCTGACATGCGCACTTACACGTCTTTAGACCCAGACACTCTTCCAGTGCTGTCCATAATAATGCTCCGCCCACTCATAAATTGAATGTCTGCTGCTTGCAATGTGCAGCCAGCCCACGGCTGTAATATAAGCATGGCCGCCGGTAATATAAACTTTCTAAATGCATCTTAGGGTCCAGGGGGGCAACACCCCCATAGAGAAACTGCAGAGGGTGGAATTAAATCTAGTACATCAGGGCAAGAATTTTGTGATTGTTGCCCCCGTATGTCATGGTTTTCCTCCCATATGCCAAGAAGCATCTCCAATGAGCTAGTGCCAGTATTTTGCCACAGTTACCCCCACGCCAAAAATGACCTCAAGTGTGACCGTAGCAGTGGTTTCACAGGTGCCTGTCCATGCCAACAATTGCCTCCAGGGTGCCAGTAGCAGTGGTTTTCACAGGTGCCTGTCCATGCCAACAATTGCCTCCAGTGTGCCAGTAGCAGTGGTTTTCACAGGTGCCTGTCCATGCCAACAATTGCCTCCAGTGTGCCAGTAGCAGTGGTTTTCACAGGTGCCCGTCCATGCCAACAATTGCCTCCAGTGTGCCAGTAGCAGTGGTTTTCACAGGTGCCTATCCATGCCAACAATTGCCTCCAGTGTGCCAGTAGCAGTAGTTTTCACAGGTCCCTGTCCATGCCAACAATTGCCTCCAGTGTGCCAGTAGCAGTGGTTTTCACACGTGCCTATCTATGCCAACAATTGCCTCCAGTGTGCCAGTAGCAGTGGTTTTCACAGGTCCCTATCCATGCCAACAATTGCCTCCAGTGTGCCAGTAGCAGTGGTTTTCACAGGTGCCTATCCATGCCAACAATTGCCTCCAGTGTGCCAGTAGCAATAGTCTTCACAGGTGCCTGTCCATGCCAACAATTGCCTCCAGTATTCCAGCAGTAGACGTTTTCTATGAGTCCCTCTATAAGCTTCGAATTTCCTTCAGTATGTTAGGGCCAATGGCAGACTAGCAAGCATTACATCATATCACTCACATTTACTCAACCACACTCATTCATTCTCATTCAGTCTACCTCACTCTCACTCATTCTTACTCTGACACCATCATACTTACTCATACTCTCTTGCTCTAACTCTGTCATTCTCACACACTCTATCACTCATTCTCTCTCCTTCATTCACACTGACTCTAGGTCTTACTCACTCATACTTTATCACTCGTGCACTCACTCTTATTGTCACTCATTCTGACTCCCTCGTGCTCACTGCCACTTATTCTCACTCACTCCCTTTTAGTGGCTCTCACACACTACCCGTCACTGACACTCACTTTTACTTACACACACTCATGCTCACACTTACCAACAGACTCACAAACACTCAACCACACTCTGATCCCCATGCACGTACCCTACATACATGTAAAAGCATTTGTTTACTTACGACATCTGCCACAGAAGTTGTCATTCTAGATCCTTGTGCCCCATTTTTTATTACACTAACAGTTAATAATAATAATAACCTATTATTCACTATTAGTTTAATATAAAACTGTCTGAAAACAAAGGTGGAGCACGCCTCTCATAAGGGCGAGCTTCCTCTGTGTACTTGGTACTCATTTTGCTACCTCTGAAGCCAGAGGTCGCACAAGCAGTGTCAGGGGTCACAAGGGGCAAGCCTGGAGTCACAGCTGTGACCCCTGGCAATCCCTAAATGATGCCCATGCATGTAACCCTGTTGAGAACATCATACAATGTGCCAAGTGACCTCATTCGGAATATCAGAATGTGCTGTGTTTTGTGACTCCGCTCAGAGTGACACTGTGGTCTGTCATTACCATTCAGTTTCTGTTATATCCTGTGATCTCATTCAGAATATCACATTTTGTGCTGTCATGCGATACCCCAGAATGTGCCGTGTCATGTGACCCCAGTCACAGTTTTCTAACCATAGATAGTTAAGTGTTTCACTCCTAAAAATACTGCCATAACTTTGTCATCTCCTGTGGAAACTGATTTCACTGTGTTTGTTTCTCTGTTTTGCAGGATGCCAGAAGCACCCTAAGCAGGTAAGACTGATTTATTATCCTCCTGTCAGTGTGTAAGGAGCAGGTCTCAATGCTGCTGTGTGTAAATGCCACTCTGAGCTCACACAAAGTGTTAGGAAACTTTCAGATCCTCATAAATTCACTTTAAATTCTCAAAACAAATCTTAAGTCCTCATAAATCTCCCCTGCAAGATCAAGAAACTCTCTTAAATTTTCATAAGTTCCTGCAAGTTTTCAGCAAAGTCTTTTGAGTCTTGAAATAATTGCCACAGAAATGAGCTGCTGTCCTCATAAAACATATTTGTATCTTTAAAGCTTAACTGAAGTAGTACCGAAAGTACCCTGAACATACAGAAAAAGCAAGCCCATTCTGGAAAAGTCCCCCAGATTTTGCTCAATTCAGAGTTGGGCAAAAACTAAGTCATAATGTCCTAACTATACAGACACAAATGGTGGCTATGCTCACAACAATTGCAGATCCAATTTTCAGCACTATTGTTAGGGATGATAGAACATACACATATAACGTTATGTGGTGTAGAGGTGCTACCATGGTACTACAGACACCCTGGCACCTAGGGTGTTCACCTGCTTAGGACAATGTCCTTGGCAAATAATATACAAAATAATAAGTACTAGAGAACACATAGAAATTCCATTTAATAAAAAAGTTAGTCCTAATATGAAGTCCATCAAATTTTTGTTCTTTTTTGTGAAGTTATTTTATTCCATTTGTAGTTTTCACAATGTTCGGTTTATATATAAGCAGGAATGGCCAATATCTGGCCTATATGAGCAAAATCAGCTGACACGTGTTTCGTCCATTGGGCTTTGTCAAGGCTGTAGAAATAAAAAATACAAACATTGGAATGGAACATCATCTCTCATGAAATCTTTTACGTAAAATTCTTACGAGTCAACCTCATATACCAGTGAAGAAGGCGTTGGAAAATAGTGACATGAAATTAAATATGCCGGTCACACTGCACTGAGGATATTGTGTAAAAATGCATGATAGCGTCAGCTCACCCAAAGCCATAAAAAGTGGTACCCATGATAGGTGATGTTAAACGAAAGATGAGAACGCAAGGAAGGGGGCCATAGTGAATGCCTGTATATATTATAATACAAGCGAAAAACTCGATTTTGCATGCATTGTGCTTTCTTAGATACGAAGAAATATGTGTATTTAGTGTTCCATTTTACATGCAAGGATAGAATAAACATTAGTAGTGAGATTTAATAAAAATATATAATACCTGAGCGCCCTTTAGTAAGGACAATGTCCAAAAGTAGTCCGAGAGATGCAGAGAAGATCTTATCAGAATCTATTTAAAATATATATACAATTGTGTGTATATGCGACCATGCTGAGGAAAATATAGTAGTGTGTGGAAAAGTAAACATTAGTTCACCACAAGGAGAGCGAAGTCTCCTCCGATGTAGAAAGGGAAGTGCAAAGAACAACATATAAAAGTAGACAAGTTCAGAATGGAAACTGGTCACCCAGGGTAAACAAGGGAAGTGATTCCATGTGTAGTGCAATACAATGAAAAGGGCAAATATATGAATATTTGTCTTGCGAATTTCCTAGTGGAGTGGGAAATGAGCAAGAAGCATTTTATTACTGACTTGTGGTGATCGGTCAGTATAATACCAAAAGAGGCCATCTAGGGAAACCTACCAAACCCACACATTTGTGAAACCTAGAGACCCAGCAGAGTCCAGGGAGGTATGGCTTGCCTGGATCTCCCAACGTTTCCCTAGCCAGAATACCCTGCAATCTTCAAATATTGCTGAAAAAATCAAATTTTTCTCAAATTTCTGTGTGAGAAGTTGTAGGATCACCGGACTGACACAAATTTCCTAACACTCAGCGCTCCCCCAGGTCTCCCGATTAAAAATTATACCTCACTCATGTGGGTGGGTCAAGTACCCACGACAGGCAAGGGACCAAAAAATATTGTGGAGACTTCAAAGTTACCCATCATAAAACGACCTGGTTTTGCGGGGACGGTGCGTCTGGGTTTTTGCCACCGGGCTCACAGCCATTGTGTGTGGTGTGTTTAACGAAGCGTCCTGAGGCGGAAGCCGGGACAAGTAATGAAAAAACTGCTGCACAATTTTTACTGTTGCTTTTTAAATTGTATCTGGATTTTACTCACTGCTACATTTTATCGACTTGCTTTTAAAATTGTATTTTGAGTTTACTGTGCAAACAATTTCACGTATTCACTGCTTACCTCGACATTTAATTGGCAGGGGGCCATAGCGGTGTGTCCTCCCCTGTTTGCGCACCGATGCAGAGTTGAACTGGCAAACTCGGCTCGGAATCATCCTTAGAACACCCCCACAGCAGCCGAGTAGGTGCTGCTTTGGGTCACGCCATCTTGGGTGAGGAGCAGACTAGTGCTCGGCCCCTCCCGCCCTCCCGCCCTCGCCACTACAAAAACCCAGCTTTCACACCCCCGATGACTACTATTGTGTGTGGTGTGTTTAACGAAGCGTCCTGAGGCAGAAGCCGGGACTAGTAAGGAAAAAACTGCTGCGCAATTTTTACTGTTGCTTTTAAGATTGTATCTGGATTTTACTCACTGGTCAATTTTATCGACTTGCTTTTAAAATTGTATTTTGAGTTTACTGTGCAAACAATTTCACGTATTCACTGCTCACCTCGACATTTAATTGGCACGGGACCATAGCGGTGTGTCCTCCCCTGTTTGCGCACCGATGCAGAGTTGAACTGGCAAACTCGGCTCGGAATCATCCTTAGACCACCCCCACAGCAGCCGAGTAGGTGCTGCTTGGGGTCACGCCATCTTGGGTGAGGAGCAGGATCAGGGCGAGCAGACTAGTGCTCAGCCCCTCCCGCCCTCACCACTATAAAATGGAGCCAATATCCCGGAAGCGCAGCGGACGGGCGCAGCGAGCGTGCCGAAGGCCAAAACTCAATTCTAACAACAAACGCCATTACATATTCAAGTAGTGAGCTTAGGAAGCTTAACATCATAGGTGCAACTCACCCAACGTCATGTGTACAATTGGGACCCTTGAATACTATGGGGCCAGTCAGTTGCTGGAACTGTAAGTGGGAGAGTGACCCCGGGTACTACCCTGCTAATGCCAGCACCCCAGATTTTGCACTGAGATGTATTTATCTCAATGCAAGATCCCTCCCAAATCATGCAATCGAAATCTGGGACATTCTGCATACGGATAAACCGGATCTAGCCTTCATTACTGAGACGTGGCTTGACAATCACAGCACCCCGGACATTGCAATGGCCCTCCCAGCTTATTTCAAAATTCTCAATCTGAACAGGGAGAAAAAAAAGGGAGGTGGGGTAGCTTTGTTGTTTAAAGACTCCTTCACCTGCAGACAAGAGATGATCACACATACTAGCAGCCATGAGTGTCCATAAATACCAATATTCTTCTCGGTGGTGTTATCATCTATAATCCACCAGGCTGCACATCTGATTTCAGTACGCAGCTTCTGGCGCAAATTATGCCGGTTTATCTGCAGAACAAAAATATCTTGCTCCTAGGGGACTTCAACAATCACTATGATAATAGCAATAACCCCCTAGCAAAACAGTTAGTAGAGAATATGGAAATTTTACAGCTGTCCCAGAGAATCGAACAACCAACACACAAGGCTGGACACATCTTAGATCTGATGTTCTCCAATATAAGTTCTATTCTCATCAAAGGGATTAAATCATTGACTTGAACAGATCACTCCATGATTGAGTTCAATATCCATCTACTGGTTAAAAACGCCATACTCTCTAACCCGGCAGCGACACAAAATAGGAGTTGGAAAAACTTTACAGTAGAAACCTTTCAACAACATTTCACCTACTCCCATTCAGTTAAAACTAACATCAACGAAGAAATAGACTATCTCCAGAACCATATTACGAATGCACTGGAACATTGTTCAATGCTTCGCTCTAATATCAAACCCAGGCGGACCACGTCAGAAAATTGGTATGGGCCAGAACTAAAGGCATTAAAAAGGAAATGCACATCGCTTGAACACAAATGGAGACTAATAAGAACTCAAGACGCCAGACTGGCATACAAGAAATAACTCATACTATACACCAAAGCCATTAGGAAAGCAAAGAAGGAATACTTTTCTTGCAGAATAACAGAAAATAAAAACTCTTCTAAAGAACTTTTCAAAATAGTTAGAGAACTATGTAGTCCCACCAGCCTCTCATCAAATTTGACCCCATCACAAGCAGGCTGTGATAAAATGAATGACTTTTTCTGTGAGAAAATAAACACAATTTATTCGTCATTTTCCAACTCTAAACCGGACGGTTTAGAGGCCCATGAGTTACCCATCCCTCAGATAAGCTGCTCCAACTTTGGCCCATTCTCGGAAGAAGTGGGTAAAGTTATGCTAGAAATTAATTCTGGCTCCCCATTGGACCCATGTCCCCAACATATTTTTTCGCAAATCGCCCCTATAATCTGCCTAGCGGTAGCCCAAGTGCTGAACCACTCGCTAGAAGCTGCGGATTTCCCAACTAGCTGGAAGAACGCCATAGTCACCCATCTTCTAAAAAAAAAAGCAGGTTTAGACATCAATAATCCTGCCAACTACCGACCCATATCTCAGCTACCCTATTTATCTAAAGTTCTAGAAAAACTGGTTAACAGGCAATTTTCCAGTTTTCTCGAAACCAATAACTTATTAGATATCTCACAAACGGGTTTCAGGGCTAACAACAGCACGGAGACCACACTCTTGTCCGTGCTGGATAATATCAGAATGCAGGTAGATCAGGAGAAAACAGTTGCCTTGATACTACTGGATCTCTCGGCGGCGTTTGATACCATTCCACACAATCTGCTATTAAGATCTTTGGCAGCAAAAGGCATCCGGGACAGAGCACTGGGGTGGTTGCAATCATTCCTGTCGGATAGAACGCAATCAGTGAGCATGGGCAACTTTTCATCCCCGCACCGGATCATCAAATATGGGGTCCCACAGGGGGCCTCATTGAGCCCAACGTTGTTTAACGTTTTTGTGTCTTCCCTGGCAGCGATCGGAAGAAAGTGGGGTGTCGAAATCTGATCCTACACAGACGACACCCAACTAACTGTAATCCTGGATGAGAAGAACGACCCCAAGGACAGGCTGATAAATTGTCTCACCGAACTGTCTGACTGAATGCACAGCCATTGCCTAAAACTGAACGCAGACAAATCAGAGATATTACTGTTCGGTGGACATACTCAACTGTGGAACAGCTGGTGGCCAGTATCCCTGGGTACCCCCCCAATTCCGACACTAACAGCAAGGAATTTAGGAGTGATGATTGACACCACACTATCTATGAAATCTCACGTAGCTACAATATGTGGCAAAGGTTTTGCCATGTTAAAGATGCTCAGAAGAGTCTTTCCCTGGATTCCCATGGAGTGTAGAAGGATCCTGGTTCAGTCATTATTGATGAGCAGGCTGGACTACGGAAACTCCCTGTTTGTAGGCATGGCAGAATATCTCTTCACCAAATTACAATTAGTGCAGAACGTGGCGGCCAAGGCTATATGCAAGAAAAGAAAGTTTGACTCAGCCAAGAGCTGCCAACGAGAACTTCACTGGCTGCCAATGAGGCAGAGAGCAACGTTCAAAATGATGTGTAGAACACACAGAGCACTACACAACACAGGCCCACTTATCCTTAGAAATAGGATCCAGTTCTATGCACGAACTAGAAATCTTCGCTCTCAATTTACGGCTAGAGCGGGAACTACTCAAGTGAAGAGAGCCAGGATGGGAGAGCGAGCCTTCTCCCACATAGCTGCAACCAAATGGAACAAATTGCCCGTGGCTCTCAGACTTATGGACTGCCACCTGGCGTTCAGGAAACATATGAAAACCTGCTTGTTCCCTAAACCAGACTAAAATGATATTGCCCATGATAAACCATCACTCATTATAGCTGCTACAGCGCCGTGATATCCTACTCAGGATGATTGTTAGCGCTTTACAAGAAAACAATAACATAACATAACATCAAGGGGAACCTACCAAACCCACACATTTCTGCAAACTAGACACCTTGGCGAGTCCAGTGCGGTATGGCTTGCGTGGATCCCTCAATGTTTTCTTCCCCAGAATCTCCTGCAAACTTCAAATTAAACAAAAAAAATCACTTTCTCTATAATTTTTTGCATAGGATCACCATGCCGGCACGAATGTCCTACCACCCAACCTCCATCCTTGTTCTCCCAAAAAAAATGATACCTCACTTATGTGGGTGGGCCAAAGGCCTGTGACTGGGAAGAGCTAAAAACATAGGGCTTAAAGGAGTGGCACCGCAAATTTTAAGCGCTACATTAAAAACAGAAATATGTTTTTTGCTGATTCTGCATTAGAGAGCCACACAAGTGAAGTATCATTTTACTCGGAGACCAAGGGTGGTAGGCCATTTGTGCCGGCACAGTAATCCACACAGAAATGTGTGGAAAAAGTGATTTTTATAGCTAAATATGATGTTTGCAGGGCATTATGGGTAAGAAAACGCTGGGGGATCCATGTAAGACATACCTCACTGGACTCCCCTGGGTGTCTAGTTTTTGAAAAAATGTGTGGGTTTGGTAGGTTTTCCTAAACCGTCGCGAGCCTTGTGGCCAAAAAAACAGGTGACCCCCCCCCCCCCCCTCCCCTGCAACACCTGGTGGTTTTATGATAGGTCCTTTTGAAGTCTCCACAGTACGATTTGGGTCATTTCCTGTTGCAGCCACTATGCCTACCCACACAAGCAAAGTACTATTTTTATCGGGAGACCTGGGGGAACGCTAGGGGGTAGGAAATTTGTCTCAGGCTGGTGATCCCACAACATTCCGACAGAGAAATTAAGTAAAATGTGAGTTTCTATAGCTATATTTGTGATTTGCAGGGGATTCGGGCTAGGGAATCCCCTATCCTGATCCATGCAAGTCATACCTCCCTGGACTCCCCAGGGCTTCTACTTTTCAGAAATTTGTGGGTTTGGCAGGCTTCCCTAGATGGCCTCTGAGTCCGGGGCCAAAAACCCAAGTGCCCTCCCTTTGCAAAACCAGTTATTTTGTGATAGGCCGCTCGCCAGTCACTCTTTACCTGCCATTTATTCAACAACCCCTGAACTGGTAATATCAGCCTGGGAGCCCGTGAGCTCGGCTGTTTGTACATTTGGGAGACGCTGTGGGGAGAACCTGTGTGCCGACGTCGGGAGCGGGACTGCGAGGACCAGAGGTGCTTGCGCCTGGAGACCGCGCGCACCTGGTGCCTCTTCCCGCCCCTTCCTTTTATTTAGGGCAGCCCCCTGACGCGAACGCGGGACGCGCGCGAAGACCGGGCAAAGAGCGGGCCCTCTGAGGCCCTCAGAGACCGAGTGAGGCCGGGCAGGGCCATCCCCCTTCCATTTGCATTTAGGTGTTTCCTCCGGACTCCCTCATGGCTGAGACTTCGGTGCAGTCTGCAGCTGATAAGGTAGGGAGCATCATCAACGGTCCCCTTGATAACTATTTTACCAAACATGGAACTGATATAGATAGGGAAAAAAGTCTAGCAGAACTTAGGGCAGAGCGCAGGCGATCTGTCGAAAGTGCGAAGAACAAGGTCTGTCGACCTCTCTGGAGACCTCCATCCTTACTATCAGCGGTATTCCAACCACTGAAGACCCCTTAATCTTGGAAAGTTTTCCACTCTTGCTGAGAGATTGCACGCCAACACCTCTGTGCCATGTACTTGAGTCAGCAAACTTTACTAACCCCCCCAGTCCTTTACTCCCTGATGCAGTGTTACCCGCCAGGACTTCAGCTCAGGTCAAACATGCTCAAACTAAACCAAAGAAACATGTGGAGGTAACCATCCATCGTCCTCCACCTGCCAAGAGAAGACGGAAGGGGGGGGGGACTTGTTAAAACCAAAGATCAACCATGTGGACTTTGGAAAAACTTCTAAGTTAATCACCAGGTCTGACCCGGCTCCAATGGCAACTAATGTCGAACTTCCCAAACCAGCCTCTCCACAATCTTGGGCACAAGTACAACAACCAACTAGCGTAAATGGCTCAAATGACACTCCTCCTGATCCCTCCTTAACTCCTGACTTAAAGTTTGCCTCTTTGGACGGTTTGGAACATCTTATCAGGTCGTTTATTGTACCAATTATAGAGAGGCTGAGGAGGGTCGAAAAAAAGCTCGAGGTGCTTGAAGCCCGGACTACAGGGGGATTGCCAGAAGGTTTACCCATACCATCACTTGGCGTGACTTCTTGTGAGCCGAGTAACTCTAAAGGTGCCTCCCAAATCACTCAAATTAGGAACCTTCCACAACAAAAGGCAACCATTACCAACCAGGCGTCTACTCCAGTTCTAAAGGCATCCAGTTCAATGCAGGCTGGTCCTTCAAAAGCGCCTGATGGGAATCGGCACCAGAATACAAGGGCCTCCTTTAGATCTAAAAGACCGCCCCAGAGGGTTCAACAAACAGAACTGCCCCCGGAAGCTGCCCCATATGTGGTTGTTTTGACGGGAGTACCCACCCTACCCGACAACAAGAGGGAGGGGTACTTCCAGCTCAAAAACAAAATCATGCACTGGCTAGTCCAGCACCGACCACTCATGTATGACATCAATGGGGAGATTGTGCATGTAAGACGACTCTCATGGTTGGGTAGCAGGGTTAAGGACATTGATGGTGATCTTGTTGTTAGAAATTTTAGGGACCCTAGAGCAGTTAATTACATTCTAAACTGGTCCCATGGTGGGGGTAGCAATTTCATTACTCCTCGCCCCTTGACCTACTTTTATCCGAGATCTCCGTCGTTGTCTCACACACACAGTGGTGGACAGCCGCCTATTCATACTGTATTCCAACAGTCCTATAATCCTCCCTACCTGCCCCAAATTCCACATCCTCACCACGCTGCTGACCCATTTGGGTGGAACACAATACTGGTCCGCCCAAAGAATGATCCCAACGGCAGAATGGATCATTTGAGACCATCCACACCCTTGGAGATCACCAACAGGTTTGATGTCTTCTCGGGATTGGACACCTGTGATTGAAGTTTACAGCATGATCAGTATACAGGTGCCCAAATAAAATCACTGTCTACTGATGTCCGAGGTGGGAGAATTAATCCCAACAAATCACCTCATGATCTGACTCCTACTACTGTGTCTCCCCCTTTGGATCATGCCCCGGTTCTAAGCAGGTGCACCCCAAGTCTGTCTATCCTCTCCTGGAACGTAGCGGGACTACAAAACAAACTAGATACCCCTGATTGGGTGTCCTTTATCGACACCCAAGAGGTCTGCATGTTCCAGGAGACATGGGCTCGGGAGGACAAATGGCGTTTGGGATATGCGAGCTTTACTACTCCAGCTAAATGGGAGGGGAGAGGACGACCATCTGGGGGGCTCTGTATTTGGGTGGCATCGCATCTGGGCTGCAAGGCTAGAGCCCTTAATACTAATTCATTGGATGTCCAGTGCGTATTACTGGAATGGCCTAATCATATAAAACTTGCACTGATTAATGTCTATTCTAGACCGGTAGGACCCACAAAACCATCTCCCACCTTTGATGAACTTTCTGCATTCCTCCCACATCTCCCAAAGGGTGTTACGATCGTGGTAGGGGGTGACTTCAACTGTCAGTTTGAGCCGCTTACTCTGGCAATGGAGGGAGCCCTTGGGGAAGAGGATGATCAGTGGGGAATCCCTCAATTGGTGGGTCCCCCAGCCAAATCATGGTCGCCTTTAGCGACACAAATTTTGGCATTTACCCTTAGCAATTCCTTGAGGGCCTGTAATGGTAGATGTGGTAAGGACATTCCCTCTAAACCTACATTCAACAGGGTTGGTCACGAGTCACATCTGGATTACGTCTTGGTCCAGACCTTGGACTGGAGCAGGGTCTTGACCTTTGACGTGGTATCTCGAAGTGAGAGTGACCATAATGCTTTGATGCTCTCTTTAGCTCTACCGTCTGAACTTAAGATTGATCAGTCGGATCAATTGACATCAAAGGAGAACCTAATTTTAACAAATGATAGGCGTAGAGCCCGCTGGACTTAACTCCTAGATAATCCTGTCCACATCTCGGAGCTTTACGAGAGGATACTCCCCACATTAGAATCTATGGAGACCATCATAAATTATTCCAACTCTGAAGATATTTTCAGGAAGCTGGGTAAACTCCACAAAGATCTGGTGGGTACCCTTGCGGATCTGTTGAACCCAGTGGTGGGGAAAGGGCCCCACAGGGCACAAAGGCACTCATGGTATAATCCAGCTTGTAGGGAGGCAAAGTGTAAACTGATTGAGGCACTGAAGCACTCGAGGGATCCTGGGATAATCAGGTTAAGGAGGGCTGACCTAAAGCAAGCCATTCACAACGCGAAGGTGGTTTGGGACCATACAAATTGGGAAAACATGTTGTCTACTCTCAAGACAAAAGATACCCGGAAATTTTGGCAAACTGTGAAAACAGGCTCACCAGAGCCGACTCAAGCAGTTGAGGCGAATATTGCCGCCGCGGTTTGGGAGGACCACTTTCGTTGTCTCTATGAAGAGGCTGCCTTGGGCCCGCCGAAGCAGCATGCGTGTGTACCACTGGATCATTCCTTGCTGCTGGATACCCCAAATGTTGTCCCTCAAGTGTGGAAGAAGCTGACCCCCTGCAGTTCTTTGGGTGAGGTCATTGCTGTAATAGCAAAACAGCCATCAGGGAAAGCCCCGGGATTAGATAAAATTCCGGGTGATCTATTTAAACACCAACCCATGATCTGGGCCTCATACTTGCTAATTATTTTTAATGCAATTCTTGCAGGAATGCCGGTCCCTAGTACTTGGCTGGGAGCAGAGATTGTCCCAATCTTTAAGAAGGGCTCACCTCTGCTCCCAGCCAACTACAGGCCAATCAGCCTGATTGATGTTTCGCAGAAGCTTTTTGCGAGACTGATTCTTGACCGCCTTCAGGATTGGATGACCGATCATTCAGTGTTGAGCACATTCCAGGCGCGTTTTAGGAGTAAGGTCTCAACCACGGACCAGCTCTTTAGGTTGGCCCTTATCTTTTGGAAGACTGTGAGGCTGGAGGGAGGAACTTTATATACCGTCTTTGTCGACCTTAGGGCGGCATTCGATCTTGTTCCGCGGAGCAAACTGTGGGCGGTATTGGCTAAACTTGGGCTCCCCCAACCTCTTTTAGATATTATTATCCGTCTACAAACTGAAAACTTTGCACAGGTAAGGTGTGGGAGAATGGGCCGCCTCTCTAACAGGTTCCCCGTTGGCAGAGGGGTAAGGCAGGGCTGTGTCTTAGCGCCGACTCTGTTCTGCCTCATCGTCAACGGGGTAATCAACTTTTTAAACACCATCAACAACACAGATGCACCGCGGTTGGGTGGCACCAGGGTGCCCACGATTATGTTCGTGGACGACACCTTACTGCTTTCAAAATCCCCTATGGGGATTCAGCGAGTTTTGGCAGGGTTTGAGGCATTTTGTCAAGAACACGGACTCGAAATAAATGCCTCAAAAACTAAGTATATGATTTTTAATCCGCCAAAAAAGACACGCCCTAATCCGCTTATAGGTGCTAACCAATTAGAAAGAGTCTACACTTTTGAGTATTTGGGTGTGACTATCAATGATAAATTCGATTGGGGTGACCATCAGGCCAAGTCACATCTTAGATTGGCTCAACTATCGGGGGGGTATTATTAGGCTGGTAAATTCCAACTTATCAACCATCAGGCCGATAGCACCTCCCCTGGAGATCTATAGACTCCAAGCTAGAGGAGCGATCCTCCATGGTAGTGAACTTTGGGGGTATGCTTGCAAAAAAGATCTAGTTACCGTAGAAAACAAATTTCTCAGGCAGCTATTAAAACTACCGGCTAGCACTCCACTCCTGCCACTTAGGTTGGATTTGGGTCTAAAATCTCTGGACCAAGTGGTGGGTGTGAAACCTTTAACCTTTTGGAGAAGACTATGGACAACCCCCGAGTTAGCAAACTACAGGCAGGAATTGCAGGGAATTCTTGCACTACCGAATGTAGTAAATATCCCATGGTTCAAATACATCAATTCTGAATTTGACCGGTTGGGCCTTCTGTCGCTGTGGAATGATCCCCTAGTCGCCTGCCAGGGCATGCCCCGCAAAAATCTTGTGGCTACGTTCTATGCATGCAACTTGGCAGCCCAAATCCAGGGCACACGCCCAGACTCACTTGTAGATAAATTTCTTGCGGTCAAGGATTCTTATAAGTTTGAGCCAGTTCTGGATGATATTTTCCCAAATCTGGCCCGGAAGCTGTTTCTCCAATGGCGATATAGTATTCTGCCGTTAAGAGCATTTACGAGAAAATGGTAACCATCGAACCCAGAGAGTTGTCCGGGCTGCAATTGCAGGCTGGAAGACGAACTCCATCTAGTCTTCTTCTGTCCCGCTTACTCTGCTGCTAGAAGATTCTGGGTAGCCCCCTTATGCAAGAATCTAGGGTTTCGCAGATGCTCTGAGGCTTTTCGAATCCTTAAAACTGATTTGACCAAGGTAACTGTGTTTGTAATGGTGAAGTTTTTAGAGGCAGCTTGGCATAAGAGACTACGCCTAATTGCCAGGATACCATAATTCTTTGCCTGTCCTTGTGCCATTTATCCTGATAATTATACACTGTATGCAAGAGCCACTTTTATCATATTCTTAACATGTTTTATCATATTGTTAATATGTTTTAGCTTAATTTTGGATAGACTGTTTGTATATATTAGCATTTTATCATTAGTCTGATTTTTATTGTTTTCCCGGATATCTAATGGATTATGTGTTTAACGGGGGGGTTGGGAAGTGCGACTGTTTTCCTGTATTATTTTATTGCATCTTTTATGGCAGAATTGCCGAAATAAAGATTAACGAAACGATGGGTGATTTTGATGTCTCCACAATATGTTTTGGGCCCTTGCCTGTCCCGGGTACTTGACTCACCCACACGAGTGAGGTACCATTTTTATCAGTAGACTTTGGGGACTGTGGGATGGGTGGAATTTTGTGGATCCACACAGATTCCAGAACTTTCCATCACAGAAGTTTGAGAAAAATGTGTGGTTTTTTACAAAGTTTGAGTTTTGCAAAGAATTCTGGGTAAGAGAACCTGGTAAAAGCCAAACAAGTCACCCCATCCTGGATTCCCCAAGGTGTCTAGTTTTAAAAAATGCATAGGTTTGCTAGGTTTCCCTAGGTACCGGCAGAGCTAGGGTTAAAAATCTACAACTAGGCACTTCAAGGGTCAGTTTTCACTGTAAAAATATGGTGTGTTCACATTGCGTTTCGGGACGTTTCCTGTCACTGGCACTAGGCCTACCCACACAAGTGAGGTGCCATTTTTACCGGGAGACTTCGAGAAACATAGAATAGTAGAAGTGTTTTTGCCAATTGACTTCCTATGCATTTATCCCTTCCAAATGTAGGACAGTGTGTAAAAAAAGTATAATTTTCAAAAAAGTCCTCTAATTCAGATGCTGGTATAGGTACCCACATATATGGAGTTGTGCACATAACCACTGCTTCTAAACTCCATATGTTGTTCCCATTTCGGAAATACATAGTTTTCCTCAATACCTATTTTTCATTATTTATATTTTACCAAGTGGTTTGATGTATACCTGGAACACAATAAAAAACCATAGCAAGGCGCAGCTCATTATTGGCTCTGGGCACATCGGATTCTTGGTGAACCTACAAATCCTATATATCTCCACAACCAGAAGGGTCCTGTGGATGTAACAGTATATTGCTTTAAAAAATCTTTCATACTTAAAAGAAGTTACAGGTGAAAACGTTGGCACAAATGGCTGAATTTTCAACTCATTTTCAATGTTTCCTATTTTTAACTGATAGTTTCTATAAGAAAACCTTGAAGATTCTACACAAATTACCCCCTACTGAACTAAGAGTTCTGTCTACTTTAAAAAAAATGTATAGCTTTTCAGGATCCGTTATTGCTTTCATACCCATTTTTACCAATAACTGAAAAGAGGTTGAAAGCACAAAAAATAGCAAAAATGGGCTTTGTCCCAGTAAAATGCCTAAACTTTGTAAATAAATTTAGTTTTCTGACAAAAGTCTGTCAGTCCCTGAAAGCTGGGAAGATGGTGATATCAGTACTACAAATCATTTGTTGATACCATTTGCAGGGAAAAAACAGATGCTTTCATCTGCAGCATGTTTATCCCATTCTTCCCCAAAATTAAAAATGTAGTTGTAGTTTGGCTAATTCCTGGGTCCCATCCAGGGAAATCCACAAACCCTGGGTAACTTTAGAATTCTCCGGATGTTGAAAGAAAAGTACCCAAATTTGATGTGGATACTTTATATGGACAAAAAGTTACAGGGTCCTAAGCGGGAACTCCCCCAAATACCCAAATAATTGCTCAGCACTGGGGGTGGGGGGGAAGCCCAGCAGTTAAGTGGTTAAAAGTGACAAAACATGTCAACAAACATATGTTCTTCATGTCTTGGGTTGATGACATCCACAGCCATTCTAAGATCATCTAGCACTGCAAGGAGAACAGTTCTAGTGTTTCTGTTTGAGTGAAATCTGTCAACTAAGGCGGTGTGAAATTCTAGAAAAGTACAGTATTGCTTTGCCGCATCGGACTCACTAATATTGGCAGCTGCCAGTAAACGAGACACAGAACAAAAGTTAAAAGTGTTAAGAAGAACGAGCCCAGGTTTTACCCAAAAGAAGACAGGCTCCTATTTCTTTATTCCAGCTTTGCTTCAGACGAACAGTCGCACTTCCATAAACACAACAGACATCTGCTGCTGCGCTGAACATTGCTGGACTCGTCAGTGAACAAAAGAGAGGGTGGGATTGAACTAGGGGGAGGGTACAGATTTGGAGCTTGTTTTATTATTAGAAACAGGGATTCATCAATTGAGAAGTTATGTTATCTGAGAGCAGTAGGACACAAACATGTCTCTGGATCATTTAATTGAGGTTTTACATGGAAAGAGACTTGGGGGGGGGGGGGGGGGTAAGGGCCAGTCCAGAGAAGGACAGATTCTTGTGAACTCTGCCTGATGTTTGTAGACATCCTGTGATCTCATGAGTCCTGTCTCTGCTGTACCCAATTGTAGTCTTGTGCCCTTGTCTTTGTTGTACCCTCCTCTAGTCGTGAGGCCTGGCTATGCCATCCCATCCTTGGGTGTTGTAAGGCTTGGCTGATGTCTCACTTGTCTCGCTCCATCGTATTCCTCCTGGTGTCTCTTGAGACCTGGCTCTGCTGTCCTTTCCTGTGATCTCAGGTACTGTCTTGGTTATACTCCCCTGTAGTCTGACCAGGCTTTTCTCAGGTGCACCGGACTCTGGCCTCACAAGGTGTGGCCCTGTTTTATCCTCATGTGGTCTCATGCCCGGGTCTCTGTTGTACCCTCCTCCAGCCTTGAGGCCTGGCTGTGCTCTCCCCCCCCCCGGGTGTTTTAACGCCTGGTTGTGGATTTACTGGTCTTGCTCCATCGAATTCCTCCTGGTGTCTCAAGAGGCCTGGCTCTGCTGTCTATTCGTGTGATCTCAAGTCCTGTCTTGGTTATTCTCTACAGGCTTGTCTGCGGTGCACTTTTCTCGGTTCTTACAGGGTATGGCCCTGTTTTACCCTCCTGTGGCCTAGCTCTATTTTCCCCTCATATCCTCTCGCAAGGACTGAATCTGTTGTATGCCTTGTAAAATTCCTATTAGCCCTGACTCTGTTGTACCCTCCTGTGCTCTCATCAGGCCTGGCTCTGTTGTACCAAATCCAGTTGTCTCACTAGGTCTCACTCAGTCATACCTCCTCCTGTGGCTTCACAAGGCATGGCTCTGTTGTACCTCCTCCAGTGGTCACACTAGGTCTCGCTCAGTTATACCTCCTCCTGTGGCCTCACAAGGCCTGGCTCTCTTGTACCAGTGGAGAAGTGTGGCTCAATGGTTAGAGCGGCAGACCCTGATGCAGAGGTCTAGCCCGGGGCCAGGGTTCAATTCCCCGCCTCGGCGGGTCTTGGGCTCAAAATTCCACAGACCTGATACTTCTCGTCTTGGTGCCTATTCCAATCATGGAGTCCCACTCTGCAACTCTGGGCAATAGCTTGCTTAATCTCCACAACGGCCCCCACAACGCTAAGGATGCCTGGCCTCCACCTTGAGGGTGCCCAGGAGTGGACACCTCACAGGGAAAGCCAGGATGGGTTCCACAGCGGTATTCGTACAAGCGCCTTGAGACCCTTGCGGGTGAGTAGTGCACCATACAAGTATCAATTTACATTTACATTACATTACATTTACATTTACATTACATTTACATTTACATTACCTCCTCCAGTCGTCTCACTGGGTCTCGCGGAGTTATGCTTCCTGTGGTCTCTCAAGGTCTCTCTCTGTTATACCGCCTCCTGTGCTTTTACCAAGTGTTGTGCTTGTACACCTCCTCATGTGGTCTCACTAGGTCTCACTCTATTGTATCTGTATGATATTGGGATATTAGTTGATGGGGTGAGAACACCACTCAAGCAACAACCACAATCCTTATGAGGGTGAACCATAAAAATCCCAAAGCAATTTAGAAACATAGACTTTATTTTAATAAATAAAATGATACCAAAAGATTATGAATCCAATCAATAGAACCAAAGTTATTCATTTATAAAGCTGTTAGTAGAAATAGCACCAAGAAATACAAAGCCCAATTTCAAGTATCTGGTCACGGGGAAGTGGAATATAGTTATGTAGTGTAGTTCCTATATTCCCAATAGGCTCTGCGCATTGGAATAATATAAACAGCAGTGTAGACGTAGGACTGAGGTCGACTAGGTCTCTACTGACTATATTAGACTTAATTAGTTTTGGCAGCTAGCTCAGAGGTCACTAGAAACTTTCTCGAATGTTCAGGAAAGAGTTAACTCTCCAGATTTAGACAAGAAGGGATTAGCTTCTGACAACCATACAAACATGACAACTTTGCTCCCTCAGAAAAGAGTGTATCTCTAGAGTTGTGTAAAAACAATAGGCAGCTATTTCACTCAGTCAACCGTGCATACTTAGTTTCACCAGAGTGCAGAGAAATAGAGAGACGGGCGTTTTCAATAAAAAGTGGTATTTATTGAGCAGTCTTCTTTCTCATGCAAGAGAAATGAATTGCCACAATTGCAATACTTATCATAAAGTAAAGTGCGTACAGTAATAGTAGTATTATGAAATAATACTGTAAAAGCATTGATTTGGTTTCTTAGCCATATGATACTTTAAAATGGATGAAATATATACATACATAAAAACATTGACTAACGTACTCAATTGGTGCTTCTAACTACGCCTACCCCGGTGTACCTGACCTAAGCCTAATACTTGGGAGGGAGTAGGTAGCAGTTTAAGTTAAGTTGGTTAAGCTTGTTTTGCCAACAATCTGAATCAAGAATTCTCGTAAGGGTTTAGTCGGCTCCGTACCTTGGTAATAGAATGTGGGAGGTCTGGTATCTCTTTCTTCAGGACTCGATTTCCCAGCAACCTGGAAGGGTGACTCGGGAACACCGGAGCTGGATTTTCTCGGCATGAGAAAAAGCAGCTTCTCCAGCGCGTCAAAGGGGAGGGGCGCCTTCCGTGGGCTCTCGCATCAGCTGGGCTCTCTGGCAAGTAGATAGCCGCTCTGCTCCAAACCACCGTGTGTGTGCTTAAGGCAACTGTTGGTATATTTATACCTGAAAGGTGCCGGGTTTGACGTAAGGTTGGACATAAGACGTCACTAAGAACTAAAAGTTCTTTCTGGACTCCAGGAGTTGTCTTGCATTCTTATTTGTAAATATTTCCCTTTTAATATTATTTTCTATCCATCCGCATATTTCCCTTTTAATAGAATGTATTTTTGTTGTTGCACATGCACACTGTGGAGTAATTCCATTTGGAATTGTGTTGATATGAAATGTACTGGATTTAGAAAACTGGATGTAACCTGGAGATTGGAGTACTGTGCTGCAACTCAATAAACCTTGGATTTTCAACCTGGATTTATTTCATATTTATTACAAAATTGGTGACGAGGGTGTCTGGTACCTACTACTACAGCAGCACAGGTGTGGTACACCCAATTGGAGAAGATTTATATTATTTATTTGATTTTTTAACTCGTTTTTTGGAAGTGTCTACAATATTCTTGAAGATTTCTTATTTCTACAAACAAAGAATATACTCATTTTGAAGTGCTTGAAAATTTCGTTCTCAGGGAATACTTACTAATCTAACAAAGAACTTGGCACAGAAGCTGTAATATGAAAAGACATCTCTATAAGTTTCATAAGTGAGGCCAAGTCACCCAGAAGCCGTAGCAACTGAATGAGGTAGTCTGAGGAACACAGAGGACAGAGGCCTTTTATATGTTTTTAGCGTTACATGACTCAGTACAAAAGTAAGGGGCAGTCCTAGCTTTTGCAAGCATGCAAAAACCCAACATTCCTTCTTACACAAGCTGCACAAACCCATAATAAAAACCCGGCACATCCCCATCGTAAACAGGCCATAAAGAAAGGAGCAGAGACAGGTGTGAGTAAGATAAGACATAGTTGTGTGCAATAAAGGTTTATGATCTCCTGTGCCTTGATGCTTAATCTTGATCAGCTACTGGGAAAGGAACTGGTCGAACAGGTTTGGCTTCGGGCAGTGGAGTCAGCTTGCCCAGGTCACACAGAAGTCAAAGAAGGTGTACATGTCCTTAAGACTCGCTTGGCCTTAGTCATCGGCCTATGTGAGGGCAATCACAAAATGGCTGCTGTGTACAAAATGGAACCAGAGGGTTCAGGACAAAAACTCTGATTTCAGGGTGATTTCGTTACTCGAATATGACGAAAATGCTTGTATATAGTATACTAGTCATTTTTGGTCTGCTGATACCAAAATCGTCATGCTACGACGATGTTTATGACGCAGGTCCAGGATTTTCAGTACCACAGACCCTCCTTTTGCCCTTACATAGGCAATAACCTATACTCACGCTAGTCTGAGTCCAGGTCTATATTTATCAAATCATCAAGATGTTGCTGAAGCATAATCCTATTACTTAGCAACTCTCTCGGGACAGGTCTCCTTACACACGTAGTAGCACAAAGGCCATATATGGCAGGACCAAATAGGGAATGCCTCTATCTGTAGAATGTGGTATAAGACCACACACCCAATAATTAGTGATGTTCACTACTAACTGGTGTCGATGCAGAAACTGTACAAAAGGAATTATCAGTAAACTCTGACCTCCTAACTAGTCCATGTTCAGGTAAAATATGGAAAGAATGCAAAGAAGTAGTAGTAGGAAGAGACATAGGTTGGGAGGTGGGTACAGATGTGAATTGGGCAGCAAAAACAATCCCACCCATAAAAGACAATGTCATGTTTAAAAACACTAGAAAACACGTTGTTAAGAACATATAGACGAAGTAGTGACCGCTATTACAAATGAAATCATAATTTTTCACAACCCTAAGCAAAAAGTAAATCCTAAAATTATCTAGTAACATTTTAGGTCTTCCTATGCATTTCTGTAATTTATTATATGTTCAAGTGAAACAGTGGTGACCCTCATTAATGCTCTGAGGTGAAAAGGGGATACTCTTCCCCAGAAAATGGACTTTATTCTGCTTTTACTAAACAGGATACTACTTTAAAATAATGCCAGCAGAACAATAAAATCATTCTCCTAAACACTTAGTCTATACAATCACACGGAAACCTCTTGTGAAACCAACTATGCCCAGAGTCCGTTCAAAAAGCCTCTCTGGCAGGCTTCTATTGTCCATCAAGTCTGCTCCCGTTGTTGCATGGGCCTTTGGATTTAGGCCTCCCATGCTCTGATGCTCAGTATCTGTTGGAGTGCCCTCCTGGCAAACACTCATAGCTCATTCAAAAAGTCTCAATGTCTCAAGGCAGTTCACCGTATCTCTCCTCTGCGGCAGACACTACAGATATTGTGATCTTCATTGGTCATCTCATGCAGACCCGGGACCATTCTCAGACTCCAACACTCATCATTCAGTGTCAGAGGACGCTCAGGCTGCTCTTTCATGGGCACCAGAATGGAGTGCCTTTTGCCACTCTTGGATCCTTCGGTGCACTGCACTCCCTTTGAAGCAAAGGAAAAAGGGGGTGCTTGGCCAAAACTCGGGCCAAGGGGTTTAAGGGACTGCACACTGTCAGAGGTTAACCAGCACATGACAGGCGCTCTTTTGCACTGAAATTCTGGTTCTGTGGCAAAACCAGCTCCTCCTTCTTTTCTGATGTTGAACGCCTTCTGATGAAGCAAGTGCGATGCTTTAAACAGTTTATTGTATAACAAGGGGACTGCAAACAGGTGGCCTGCGATCTTCAAAGGAGTGGCCACACGCCATGGGACAATTCTGTGTTGAAATACACTGTCATTCTCAAAGGCAGAACAAAAACAATGGCAATAGGCAAAACAGTGTCTCTAGGCTCTTCAATTGGGTTTCCGTGTGAGAGCATATCCTTCACCATCTAAGGGTAGATAGCTACATGGGAATTCTATCTGAATGGATGTCCTCACATCTAATGGGGTAAACACATTTTATCTCAATGACTACATATAGGTGTTCCTGAATTCCTCATCTAGAACATCTCAAAAGAAAAAATCGCGTAATACATATTATCAGGGACATGTAGGTACCTTCTTTTAATAATTGTGTATCAGGTGGACTATGTAATGCAAAAACTAATGATCAAGATGTGGAAACAAAAGACAAGAACTAGAGTCCTGGTATTTCCATTATTTAAAATACATCTGGTCCATCAAAAATTAAACCGGTAGAAAAAGGAACTAAAAACCAAATTAGAATAGGCATTGAATTTGTCATATTAAAAAGAAAAAAAAACGTAAGATGTCTCCCATTAGGGTGGAAAGCATATCTTGGAAACCAGTCTAGTTATGCAACAGGGAATTATACATAAAAATGGGGGTCCATGGTACATTACTGCAATCTGAAAGTGCGAACCTGAACAATACACTAATAATAATAAAAGCTGACTGGTGAAAGGAATACCGAAAAGAGGAATGGGACTAGGACACAGCTAAAATCCCCAATAACTAGGCACAATGTGCTTGGGTGATAGTCAGGCATGTGACACAATACCAAGAGTATGGGTGATACACAAAATAAAATCACAATAGTATACAAATTTAACTCTACCGCTGGCCGCTACACCATATACGGTAATCTCATCTAATGTTCCCTCCTGCTTCAGGAAAAATGAAACCTGGTTTCTTTCATGGTACAAGCCATATACTACTTAGGAAGCAGAATAAAACTGACTAATGTAATATAGAAATTAGGTCACCATGTACAAGAGTCACAAATCTATCATTTATCCTTACGTCCAATCAGGATATATAATTTTAGGGCTGCCTGTCCCTTACAGGAAAGGGCAGTATTGTGACTGCAGATGACACAATTTGCTGTTTATTTTTCTTCAATACTTATAGCCATATTTGACATACACTGGTGAAGTGTTGTCTGTCTGGTTCACAATATAAAAAAAAAATCATATCTGTGAATTTTAGTATCAGCGAAGCGACACGTATCGTCATACATGTCCCCTCACAACAACACGGGTGAATTTGTAATAATTTCTTAAGCAGCAACATAAAACATAAAACATGCAAAAACGCACAAAACGGACGTCAAGCCATCAGATATACTCGCTGTAAAACAATAGCATATATAAATGAGCGGTGACGCATAATACCGTGTCAGGTTTAAAATCCTTACCCTCCTCTTTGACAGTAGATCACCAATTAGTGTGTATCTGCTGTCAAATACAACTGAGAGACACACAGAACCAGCAAGAACAATTCATGATAGAACCAAACACACCAACATGAAAAACGCATGGACATTTTTTTCCAAAGGAGTTGCGCAAAAAAAAACATCTCATTTCAACCAACTAAACTCACGCGTCTTGTTAGGGTTAAAATCACCCAGAGCAATCCATGAATGATCTGTGAGCAGAAGCGAAAAGAAAAAATCCATAGCACACAAAAGAGACATTCCTCATAATAAACAGACATCATTTGTAACTTTTAAGCAGAAGACAAAACGTGATACACATTAACAAACACAAAAATACATTTTCATTACTTAACTTTTACCATCTTGCCAGTCACTTTGCAACATGAAGCCCTTTTGACTTTCCAAAAGTAAAACCCTTTCCCTGACACTGCATGTTAGCCTTGTGCCACAGTCTCCACGATAAAAAATAATTGTTAATTGGCAAATCGTTCTTACTTATTCATGTAGGCTTCAAAATTTTAGTAAAAGGCTGCATCTTATTTTTTTGTCTAAGACGTAATGCAATACTTTGTTTTCTGTCAAATAAAAGCGACTAGCAGACATTATTTTTTTAGAGCAGAAATACAAATGTCATGATGTTGGGACTTTTAAAGAAACCTTTTTGTATTTCCCTTTTGGAATTAAGGGCCAGATGTAGGTAATCTTATTTTACCGATTCTTAAATACCGAATTTTACCGATTCGGTATTTAAGAATCGGAAATTGAGATGTAGATAAAAAATCGTTAATAATTACCGATTCAGTAAAAATCGGTATTTCATTATCGGAAAATACCGAATCGGTAATTACCGATTGGTATTTACCGATCGGTATATCCAATGCATTCCTATGGGCCAAAAGTCACATAGGAATGCATTGGAAATACCGATCGGTAAATACCGATCGGTAAATACCGATTCGGTAAATACCGATTCGGCCAGCAAACAAAAGTGAAACTTAACACAACAGCCAATCAGGTGCAACCACCCTCCCCCTTCCTGGCAGGAAGTGTGTACACAGGCAGCTGCAACTAATTAGAAGGTTCTGGAAAGGCAGTTGGAGCAGAGAGACTGGGAGCAGCAGCAGCAGCAGCCAGAGCTTGTGAATTTAGAAAACTTTAAAATGGAAAGCAGCAGGGAAACTGAGCAGGCAGAAAGGAAAAGAAAACTTAAATTCAGTAGTACTGAGCTACAGGTCCTTGTTGAGGAGGTTGTAAAGGTACACCACAGACTTTTTGGAAAACTGTCCCTCACTGTGCCAGAATCAACAAAAAGGAAAATATGGCTGGACATCTTAGATAAAGTTAATGCAGTGGGAGTGACCACCAGAGTCACTGAAGATTTAAAGAAGAGGTTCTATGACCTAAGGAGCCTCACAAAGAAAAAATTGGCTGATCGCCACAAACAGTCACAGAAAACAGGTGGAGGAAAGAACACTGCACCCCCCTCACCGACCTGGAGGAGCTGGTAGCCACAACCCTGGAGGCTGAAAGTGTCCATGGACTGGGAGAAGTGGACAGCTCGGCAAAATCTGTAAAACTAAAAGGTAAGATGCATGCACAGCAATCCCCCTCCCACCCCCATCCATCCCTCACCCCTTGCAGCTAAGCTACCCCAGTCCCATGGTGTGTGTGCAAAACTGTAGCAATGCATCATGGTACACGTAGTCAGTTATTGAAAGACCATGTGACATAGCACTGTAACCAACAAGTAATTTAAATAATTGAAGACAAAATGAAGGGCAGGCAGCATGTACAAAGTGCAATGTGATATGCTTAATTGTAGTGGCTGTGACACATTTGCACCTAGCTGATATGTGCTCATATGTCCACAGGTCACACATCCAGAAGGCAGTCCGAGGAGGCAGAAGGCACGGCACCCCAGAGGGATGACAGTCAGGATCCAGGGCCCAGTGCATCCCAGGACACAGGGGTTCCGAGTGGGCAGCCACCCTCCCAAGAAACAAACATCAGTGAGGAAATGCAGGGCTCCCCAATTCCTTCACAGTCACCTCTATTGGTCTCATCACCAGAAATGCCTGCATCCCTTGAATTAGTAACACCTGTTGCACACCCTAGCAGGAGGCATGTTGTTTCCCCACTGCTGGAAATGGAGATAGGTGCTGAGGAAATGGTGGGTGAAGACTCACAGAACTTGTCTCAAGCTGACATCACTGCCACACTGCAGCCCGGCACAGAGCCTGTACCACCTACCACTAGAAGGCGCACAGTACAAGGAAGGGGTGTAGGTGCACGTGGGGAGGGGTCCAGTGTCTTCCAAGGCCTGGAGGGATCCATGGTCAGGATTCAGAGGATGCTGGGCAAGGGCATCATGGCCTGTCAAAGACAAATGAGAAACCTGAACATTAACATGCAGGAAATTGGCAAGGGCATACAAGAGCTTGTGGAAGTGAACAAGTGCATGGCAACAGGCATACAGCAACTGTGCACTAAACTTGACTCTGAAATTACTGCAAGGCGCAGGGACAAGCAGCGCGCACAGAGAGCAGAGAAATCCATACACCGCCTGGCAACAGCCACATCCCTGCTATGCAGGCGTAGCATCAATAGTCAGGAAGTCCTGACTAATAATAGCAACCAGTTAACAAGGGGCATAGCTGGAATGACTGGTGCGCTGGAGGCCCTACTCAATGCACAAAGTGCACAAAGTTCTGCTCTTGACGTGCCGGAGAGTGAATCTAGCACCAGTAGGAGCAGCACAGCTAGCCCACATGGCGTAGAGCCAAGGAGGAGCACCAGGCGACAGGGTGAGGCTACAGGCCAAACGCCCAGTGAACAGGCTGAGCCACAGACACCTGCCTGTGCAAAGCGTGGGCGAAAATGAACAGTTGTAACTACGGCCTACTGCCTTTGGACATTTGATTCATAGTTGATAACGTTTCATTTGCACATTTGTGCCATTTAAACCTGCCTAGTGACAATATACAACTACGGTGGGTGGATTCAAGCCCTGTCTGAGTGTGTTTGCTCACTGTGAGCATTGCTGTCAAATGCTTACTGTTGCACTTTTGTTCTTTAACATCTCTTTAAAAAATCTAAGTAAACAGAAGCTTGTGCTTTGACTATAGCTCAGTGTCTTCACTTACTCAGAAATAGTTGCGTGTTATGTCATCACGTCTGTATCTGCCATCACTTGGTGTTGACACTCCTGCAGGATGTCTTTCAGGCACAGCATTGTCGTCGTCGTGATCCTCATAATCAGTTAACTCCACCTCAGTCCCCTTCTTAACAGCCAGATTGTGCAACATAGCACAGGCAGTAATGATCTTACAGCAGGTGATGGGGGTATACTGCCTTGCACCTCCGCTCTTGTGCAAGCATCTAAACCTGCTTTTCCGGGTACCAAATGTTCTCTCAACAACATTGCGTGTGCGCTTGTGTGCCCGGTTGTATCTCCTTTGGCTGGGTGTTGAGGGGTTGAGGTAGGGGGTGAGTATGAATGAGCGGAGGGCATATGCACTGTCTCCTGAAATGAAAAGGGAATAATTTACTCACATGCATACATGTACTGCTTATTGCAATAGGTGTAATAGGTGTTGCACACTGTGTCTTACCTAGGAGGTAGCCTTCACCAAATTCCCCTGCAGTCAGCCGTGCATAGATGCCACTGTTCTGAAAGATATATGAATCATGGGTACTTCCCGGGAATTTTGCAACAAGGTCTGTGATGTAGTGCTTTGCATTGCAAATCACCTGCACGTTGATGGTGTGGCTTGACTTCCTATTGCGGTAAATGTATTCTGTGGCAGCAGGGGGACAAATGGGGATGTGCATGCCATCAATGCATCCGATGATATGGGGAAATCTTGCCATCTGGTAGAAGTCCGATTTGGTTTGAACCAGTTCAGCATGGGTGGATGGAAAAGAAATGTAATGGTCCATCCTGTGCAACATGGCGTCAAGGAAATTGTGAAAAAACCTTGAGAGGCTGCTCTGGCTCACCCCTCCCAACACACTCTGGTAGCTCCCTGACGCCAGCAGGTGAATGCTACTCAGCACCTGTACATGTGCTGGAATTGCATGTGCCCTTGGGGTGAGGTGCTCCAACAGTGGTTTGAGGTCCCTGATGAGCTCCAAGATGGTGTCTGGAGCCAACCTGTACCTTTGAAGTATCTCTTCCTCTGTGAGCATGAACAGGGTCACTCTCTGCCTGTAAACCTGCTCCTGTCTCAGCCATTCCCTCTCTCCTTCCTCCTGTAGCCGTAGCCGTCTTGCAATGACATAAAATGCCGCCATTTTGCAAACAGAATTGCATTTTGGGTCCATTTTTATAGGCTGTACCTGGTTAACACCTGATTTGAATCCATGGTAAATACCGACTCTTAAATAGCGATTTTGGGCCGAAATCGGTATTTCAGAGCCTCCCTACATCTCAAACTTCAATTTTACCTATTCTTAATTACCGAATCGGTATTTTACCGATCGGTAACTTTACCGATCGGTAACTTTACCGATAGGTAACTTTACCGATCGGTAATTTCTCCAAATCGGTATTTTACCGATCGGTAATTTTTACCGAATCGGTAAATTTACCGATTCGGCCTATTTTCTATCACCTACTTACCGGTCGCTCAATACCGGTCGGTAACGGCCGAAAATCGGTATTTTCGGCCGTTACCGACCGGTAAAAGCCTACCTACATCTGGCCCTAAGTTCTTTAATTTTATTGATGTTCTTATGGAGAAACCAAAAATTCCACCTTTCAGGGGCCTGTTAGCAAGATTATTCTGTATTTCACAAAGATAAGGCTCGAATTTAAAAGGTCACAAATGTCAACATGACAGCCTCCTCCATTGTTTACAGGAAAACTAAAGATAGCATCTTAGCGCAACTTGAGCAGCCTGTTCTCCTAGCCCACAGTTTCTGCTCATTCCGAGGCCTACTACATTTACTGTGAATGATTCACACATACCAGTTTTTAGAACAAATGTTTGCTACCACCCTATACAATGGTACTCATTTTAGCAACCTAACATGGATGAACGCCTAAATGGGCCCCGCTAAAGTTAGAACCTTCAACCCTGTTATTAAACACAAACCTCTGCACCGGGCACATTGGCTCACTGAGCTATGAAAAACAACCTCAATAACAACTCGCAAGTTTGTATTATACACAAATGTATGCGTTTACTGAAGCCAGAGACACTTTCAAGCTATGGTAAATGACAAGAATGCTGTGTTAAAAATCCATTTAACTCAATTTCGACTTTTATCTTTGGGGCACTTAAAAATAAAAATCCTACAATTATATTACTTATTAATCATACTCAGAATGTGCTTTATAGATTGCAAAGATTGGACATTAAGCATATGACATCTAATTCCTTTGAAAAAATTAGTTTTTACGCCTGCGCCAAGTGAAAATTACCTAATTATACAGTAACACATAACTTCAATTAAATTTTAATACTAGGAGGTCATAGTATGAGTATTAAGCTTTATAAATATAAAAAAACGAATAAAAAAAACCCACATTTAAAAAAAAAATTTTTTTTCCATAATGAATAATTTTTCGTTCAATGAAACCAATTATCTGTTTTTATGATAATTCCACATATAAAGGTAAGCTGCATCCCTTGCCTATCATTTTTAGATGCATTCATTTATGCGCCTAAGCACAAAAGCCTAACTTAAAACACAACATTTTTTGCGCCATTTTTTTAAGGGACAGTCTGTATTTAGCAACAGAACCAAAAATATACTTTGAAAAAATGCTTAAAGAGAGGAATACCGTAATTGGAATGTCTTCCAGTGATACAAAGTGATGAACCTTATTTTTGTAACCCTCTAAAACACTATTCTCCAATGAAAAAGTCCAACTGTGATAAATAAACAGTCCGATGCCATTCATGGCCTTCGAAAAACAACATCTGCTGCCTTATTGCATGAAAGGCCCTGCACAGGGCTGAAACCTGAGCACGCTTTCAGTCTTACTGAAAACAGACATTTAAAGTTTTAAAAATGCGCGTGCAATAAGATGCATTTAAATCTAGCTAAAATTCTCTTTAGCTGAAGTGTTTGCCTTTTACATGTACTACAATGCATGTAAGTAAAAAACGCTACAAATTCGTTTTGATACAAAAGACACAATTATTTTTGAGGCCCTTCGTATTCCTAGTGAATGTGAATTTTAACTTCTCTATTTTAAGCATTTAACAGTTTGCACATATGCGTTTTTGCTTAGTCTGTAAATTAAATAGCAACACATAGCGATTTTAGCATGTGACATAGTAAATTGCTGGAGTGTTATTTAATTTCTACTTAATATTAATTAGTCTGCCATTTTACTTAACAGACTGAAAACATCAAGAAACCCACAAACACACATTGAGAGCTCATTGCAGACATAAAGAGAAAGGATTCAAACACTCAGGACACACAATACAGCGCTGTAGCTATTACTGAAGTTACACTAATGAGAAAAACCACATAGACATTGAAACACACATTGAACCCACAAATCGACACTCAGGGCGAAAACAAAGCCATTTGTAAATACTAGCTGTAAGTCATATTTACAAGAAACACGTCTCAATAGGGTTCCAAAAGACTGCAAAAACACAGCCAAACAGACTGCTGTATGTGCATGAAGCCACATTACACTTAATTCACTAGCTTTGGCTGGCAGAACACCAAAAATCGTTCTGCATATCTCCATTCATAAAACTGCGCAGAACAAAGGATCCTTGTTTTGTATTATGTCATATTTTAATTCCCTGGGGACACAAAATCACCAAGGAAGAAATATGTTTCTAAATCTAAACCTATTTAGATATTCCCTAAGGGGAAGCCGGCTAATCCAAACGTAAACAAAGTTGGCCAACACAAATCTCCAAATTTGCTAAGATCAGGCATCTTATAGCTCACTAATCTAGCTTCAAACTTCAAGGGGCTATCACTATCGATACACTCGTAAATATACAAGACCCTCGGTTTTCGAAAATTGCAATATTCAAATAAAAACTAAGGACAAATCAAACTAAGAACCAGACTAAGGAACCAAACAACAAAGGACTGGGAGCGACCCACTTATACTTAACTCTTACTTTTACTAATCAAAATGTTATTCAGATTCTAACTGTCAAGTTCTACATGACCTAATGGTCTTTTTAAGAATACTCGCGCCAAAAAGGTTCTCAGTCAGGCGTGACATCATGTGGAGGATCAAAATCAGGAAGATCAGAAATATACTGGGCTGCAGAATCAAAGAATCTCCAGAATCCCTGTGCACAGATTACCTTCTTAGTAGAATCCTGTTCTGTCCTCCTCAGTTTATTTCAGTCTCCTGGCACGATCACTCCCACAGAAAGTCACTTCTCTGATGAGCCCCGCGTTGGGCGCCAACTGAAGTGCTTGAAAATTTCGTTCTCAGGGAATACTTACTAATATAACAAAGAACTTGGCACAGAAGCTGTAATATGAAAAGACATCTTTATTAAGTATCATCAGTGAGGCCACGTCACCCAGAAGCCGTAGCAACTGAATGAGGTAGTCTGAGCCAAACAGAGTACAGAGGCCTTTTACATGTTTTTAGCGTTACATGACTCAGTACAAAAGTAAGGGGCAGTCCTAGCTTTTGCAAGCATGCAAAAACCCAACATTCCTTCTTACACAAGCTGCACAAACCCATCATAAAAACCTGGCACATCCCCATCGTAAACAGGCCATAAAGAAAGGAGCAGAGACTGGTGTGAGTAAGATAAGACATAGTTGTGTGCAATAAAGGTTTATGATCTCCTGTGCCTTGATGCTTAATCTTGATCAGCTACTGGGAAAGGAACTGGTCGAACAGGTTTGGCTTCAGGCAGTGGAATCAGCTTGCCCAGGTCACGCAGAAGTCAAAGAAGGTGTACGTGTCCTTAAGACTCGCTTGGCCTTAGTCATCGGCCTATGTGAGGGCAATCACAAAATGGCTGCTGTGTACAAAATGGAACCCGAGGGTTCAGGACGAAAACTCTGATTTCAGGGTGATTTCGTTACTCGAATATGACAAAAATGCTTGTATATAGTATACTAGTCATTTTCGGTCTGCTGATACCAAAATTGTCATGATACGACGATGTTTATGACGCAGGTCCAGAATTTTCAGTACCACAATTTACAACCTTTCGATTTAGGGAGAGGTTTGTAATATTTGGTTATTCTGCTGAAGTACTAAAAGCTAAGAGTTCACCGCATACTACTTTGGATTGGTGGCGCTTTTGGAAGCAAGAAGGCTGTGCTGAGTGTGCTGTGCGTTTACTGGAATAACGAGTTTCCTGACTTTTACTGAAAGTTATTTCCGTTGTTTCATGTACTTTGGTAAGTGTTTACCTTTGATTGCTTCAACGTCTTCACCACACACACGCGACGGACTGGAGCGAGCAGTTTCCTTGGTTTCCGCTGTCTCAATCTAGCGTTGCTGCCGAGTGTGATGACCTTGCACGCATAGTAACTAAGAGCGTTACGGCGCGTAACGTGAGAGCAGCCATATTTGTTTTCGTATCGCGTTGTGAAGCACCAGCACTTTCTTTTCCAACCGTGTCTGGAATTTGAATGCATTTTTGAAGGAAAGGTACTGTTTTCTACTTTTGTGAAGAAAGTACTGCACATATAAAATTTAACATTGCGAAGAAAGTACTGCACATGTATGGATTAACAATCACATCTCATCGTTATTGGAACATTAACGATCGCTTCTCATCATTATTGGAGTTTGTTCATGATTTGAGCATCTGCAGCTCTTTTACAGGGTATATCATCGCTGATGTACACAGCTGGTGTACTCAAAGAATCGTTTTTCATTGCAATTTTAAATGTGGTCATTTTTCAACTGTTATTGATTGCATTTTGATACGTTTATTGTATTATTTTGTTCTGCATTTCTATTGTTTTCATTTTACTTCATTATATGTTCTTTTAACATTGCAATTATACGTGATGCAGTTTGATCCTCCTTCAAAATTTTTGCAAAGCAAGGATGATTCTCCCATTCCCTGGAATAGATGGAAAGAAGAGTTCTTAACATATTTAAAAGCTATTGATTGAGAAAGAATGGGAAATGAAAGAAAGAAAAATATTTTTCTTCACTGTTTGGGATCAGAGGGGCAAGCTATATTTAGAAATTTACCGCCTGTGCCTGGTGACTCTGGTGTGTTTGATGAAGCTATGCTTCGTGTGGAAACGCGTTTTAAACCCACAACAAGCATTGCTCTGAATCGTTATAAATTTTATACAAGGGCACAGAAGGAAAATGAATCCTTTGATGATTTTTTAACAGGTTTGAGAGATTTAGTGGTATCGTGTAATTTTGGGGCAATGACAGACGAGATGATTAGAGATCAGATCATCGTTAATGTTAAAAGCAAAAAAAAACAAGAGCAGTTGTGGATTTTGGGTAATCCTACATTGTTAGAAAGCATTTCCACTGCTAAAGCTTTTGAACAATCTAACAAATGGATGAAAACTATAGAGGAAATGAGTAATAAAGGTGGTAAGAATGACAAACTGAGTGAAGAGGTGTGTGCTATGAACAATGTTACCAAACGTTTTCAAACTTATAGAAATGTATTGCGGAATCGTATTGTATGTTTTAGATGTGGGAGTTACAATCACCTAGCTTCTTTCAAGTTTTGTCCTGCATTGGGAAAGGAGTGCAATAAGTGCGGTAGAATTGGTCATTTTTCAAAAGTTTGCAGAGAAGATAAGAAAGTTGGGGACAAGAGTAGTTATTTTAAAAAGGGGGAAGTTTCTTGCGTGAGAGAAGGCACGGATTTCGGGTCTACTTTCTCCAGGTGTGAGCATGTTGTGTCTGATGAATCTCTTAAGGAAAGAGGGATGATAGTATCTTTAGTGAATATAGGGTCACTTGAGGAAGATGTTTTAGACTCTCCTAAATGTGTAGTTAGATTTAAAGATGTTGGACTAGAGCTTATGGCTGATTCCGGGTCTCCTTGGACTATTATAACGGAAGAGTATTTTGATGAGAAGTATGAATCCAAAATTTCTAAGAGCGAGTTATGTCCTCCTGACATAATGGCACAGGGATTTAATGGTTCAAACATAGATTTCATTGGTTACATCGCTTCCACTATTTATTTTAAGGATAAATCTGCTTACATCAAATTATATGTTGTTGTAAAGGGCGTAAATGTTCTGGGTTGGCGAGATCAATTCAAACTTAAAATCATGTTGAATCCACGTAGCAAAGATCCTGTTATGGTGTTGAAAGATGATTGTGTTTCAAGCAAGAGAGTTATGTTTGTGGAGGAGGATAATGCTTGGAAGCTGTTATCTAGTGAGTTCCCTGGTGTATTTTCAGAAGAGTTAGGTAGGCTAAGGGGTTTTACACAGGTTATCAAGCTCAAACAAGGAGCTGAACCCATTGTGCAAAAGCTAAGACCAGTACCACTTAATGTTAGAGAAGAGTTGAGTGGTGCACTTGATGAGATGTTAAAAAATGATGTCATAGAGGAGATAGTCTTCAGAATGGGGTTCGCCAGTAGTTTTGGCACGTAAGCCTGATAAATCCCTGAGACTCTGCATAGATTTGAGGGCTTTGAATGCTAACATTGTGGTAGATCGTCATCCGCTGCCGAACATCAACGAAGTAGTGAGTATGCTTGGTGAAGCTGTAGTGTTTTCTACTTTGGATGTTAGGTCAGCGCACCACCAGGTTATGTTGGCAGAGGAATCACGTCATCTCACGGTATTTATTACGCCTCAAGGGTTTTATCAGTTAAAACGCATGCCGTTTGGATTAGCATCGGCAGCCTCAGTTTTCCAGAGATCGATGTATCACATTTTCAAGGACATGGAAAACTATGTACAGTGTTTTCAGGACGACATCCTTGTTTTTTCTAAGAGTGATGAGATACATATGGAACATCTTAGAAATGTGTGTAAGATGTTGACTAAGTTTGGACTTACTATTAAGAGTAAAAAGTGCAAGTTATTTCAAAAGTTTGTAGAGTATTTAGGACATACTGTATCGAGGAATGGTGTTGCTCCAAAAAAGTCATTGGTTGATGCTATTTTGAAAGCTCTCGCACCGGATTGCAAGGATAAATTGCTATCATTCTTAGGACTCTGTGAGTACTATAGTAAGTTCATCATTGGTTTTGCAACTAAAATGGAGCCGTTGAGGGAGTTAACTAGGAAGGATGTAGAATTTTTGTGGGGTACTAGGCAACAAAATGCTTTTGACTGTATTAAGCTTGACATGGTGTCAGCTCCTACACTTTGTTTGTTTGAACAAACTATGTGTTTCGACAGTAGATGCCAGTCTTTATGGTCTAGAGGGTGTGCTTTCGCAACGTTCGGGTAAAGAAGAATGGAATGTTGCATTCGCTTCTAGGTCTTTAAATCTTACTGAGAGACGGTACGCGGTGATCAAAAAGGAACTGTTAGGGTGTGTGTGGGCGGTTGAGCACTTCCGGAATTATATTTGGGGTGCAAGGTTTTTGATACGTACTGATCACAAACCTTTGGTGGGTATTCTTTCACCAGGTGGAGGTTTAAAGGCAACCGCTCGGATTGCTAGATTGATATCGCGTTTGCAGGAATACAATTCTGACATAGAATATGTGCCGGGTAAACTTAATGTGACTGAGGATTGTTTGTCAAGGCTACCGTGTGCCAGTGTCGATGGTGATGGAGATGAGGAAGTAGTGGTTAGTATAACTGAAATGTTGTCTGAGAAGTACAGTGTTATTTCGGAAGAATTGTGGATGAAAAGCATGAGTGAGGATGCTGTCTTATGTAAAGTGAGAATTTGTCAATTTGGGTTGGCCTTCTAAGGATCTGATTCCTGCTGATGTTATGCCTCTTTTCAATGTTGCTGATGAATTGGCCATTGAAGGAGATTTGTTATTCAGAGCTGGAAAATGTATTCCACCTTTCTCTGTAAGGAATGTTATTTTGCAAATGAGTCATGAATGCCACATGGGAATGTCGTCAATGAAAAGATTAATTAGGTCAAATTTTTGGTGGCCTGGAGTTGATAAGTTTGTAGATAGGTTTGTTAGAGAATGTCTTGAGTGTATTGAAAGGGATAAGATGTGCAAGTGTGATTCGGCACCTTTGACTCCTGTGAAGTGGCCAGATCATCAGTGGCAGAAATTAGGGATTGATATTGCTGGTCCATTTAATGTTTTGCCGCAGGAGTGTAGATTTGCGATTGTTGCTGTAGATTATCACTCCAAGTGGCCCGAGGTCAAACTTGTACCTCATCCCAACACTGAAAGTGTTATTCTCTTTTTGAGAGAGATTTTTTCAAGAGAAGGTTTCCCAGAAAGTGTTGTATCTGATAACTGGGTACAGTTTAAATCTTTGGAAATGTCAGAATTCCTGCGTTCATATGGAATAAAACATTGTACTACTGCTTTGTATGAACTGCAAGGAAATGGACAAGTTGAGAGATACAACAGGGTTCTCAAACAAGATATCTTATGGGCAGGGACGTTTGGGGGAAGGTGGAAAGAACAATTGAGGGAAAAGTTGTGGTTGTACCGAATAACGCCTCATGCCATGACGAGGTTTCACCTTTCCATTTGTTAAAGGGTAGAGATCCTGTGTTCAATTTTTGTGTCCTTGGTAGTTCAAGAAGAGTGTTGGTTATCGCATGGTTGATGTGAATGTCAAGGATGTTGCTGAGAAAGTGGAGTTTAAACAAAGCAAATGCAAATGTGATTATGATTCTCGAATAAAAGTCAAACAACCTTCATTTATGGTGGGTGACGTTGTAAGGATTCGTAAACCTGGTTATGTTACCAAGAGTGAGACAAAGTTTGGCAAACCTATGAAGGTTGTGAAGGTTTATCGCAATAGCATTGTTACACAAGATGGTAAGATGTGGAATGTTAGAAGGGTATCTAAATGTGTATCTTGGTGCTCCAATAGTGGATCTAAATAATGTTGAACAACTATTTTATTGTGTTCAATTGTGTATTCTTTTGTGTAATTTATGTTTTAGATCATTTTAGTTGTTACTTATTTTCTCTTAGGGGGAAAATGTGTTGCATTCTTATTTGTAAATATTTCCCTTTTAATATTATTTTCTATCCATCTGCATATTTCCCTTTTAATAGAATGTATCTTTGTTGTTGCACATGCACACTGTGGAGTAATTCCATTTGGAATTGTGTTGATATGACATGTACTGGAGTTACAAAACTGGATGTAACCTGGAGACTGGAGTACTGTGCAACTCAATAAACCTTGGATTTAATTTCATATTTATTACAAGTTCTTGTTCAAATCAAAACAAAAGCAGGGGTTTTCCCGGGCTGCTGGAGGCTTGGTTTGTTTAAAGAACGCGTTTTGCTTTCTAGGAGTCGATGGGAGTAGCCGTGCTGTGCTTTGGACTGCATGGGCTATTACTGAATATGGATATGATTCTTATGCCTTTAGAAGGATATTATTATTTATAACCACATAAGGGCATGAATCGGGAATATCGAATTAGGGTCCTAGATAGAAACACACAGTTACAAGGTCAGGACAATAGCAATGGAGTGTAGATTTGACTCCAGGACTATGGTAGTCCCACTAGGAAGTTACTTTCTCAAGTCCTTGCAACGAGCGCTGTTCTGGGTGGCAGAGGCCTCCCATTGGCAGTCATCATGAACGGATGTTGTCGTAGTGAATATCTAGTCCCGCTGAAGCTTTGCATTGCTGGTCCATTTGTGGCGCAAAGAAATGGCTTTGCAGCCAAGAGGAGACCAAAACATCTGTTTCTTCACCTTTTCCGCAGGAGGCGCTTCCACTGATGCCAGCCAACGGTCCAGGACCTGAGATTACCTGTTGTGAATCAGGACTCACTTCAGACAGAGGTCAACAAAAGGCTCAGGAAGGTCCAGGCCAGTCAAGTTGGTACTGGTCACACAGGGCATCAGCTGACCAACCCTTGTGATGAAGGCAAGCAGGTCCAGTCCTTTTTTTCAGACAGCAATGCAGTCCTTCCAGCAGCAGGGCAGTCCTTCTGAATCTTCCAAACTAATAGGAGTGTTCTGATGGTATGCTTTGAAGGTCCCAGTTTCATACTAGTGTCAGCTTTGTGTGGGGAAATTCCCCAATGAACCCTAAAGCTAGTTCTGGTCAGTTCTTCCCCATCTCCTGGTTGTGTCTCAGAACTGTCCAAGGTGACAACGGCAAGGCCAGCCTAATGTTAGGTTCCCTTGTGTGTGCTGCAAGCAGAGTCTTTAGAAATGTAGTTAAGGTAGGGTCCAGGTTTTCCCCAACCATTCTATCAGGAAGGTCCTTTCCCCTCATATGCTTTGCTCAGTGTCTGGAAGGAATACACAACCCACAATACGTGAGCCAATCACAGTTATGTAAATGAAGACACTGGCATTCAGGCACAAGTGATTTGAGCAGAAAAATGCCAACTTTCTATAAAGTGCAAAAATAACTTTCTAAAAGTGGCGTTTTCAAAATTGTAAGTTTTAATTAAAATGTATTAGAGTGTAAACATATTTCCCTGTCTGTCCCCAAACTGAAGTTATCACTTAAGTTTAATAAGGCAATTCAGTGTTAGCCTATGGGAAAGATAGGCCTACGCAGTGTAAAATGAGATTTTCACTGCTAGAATATGTACAACGGAAACACTTGTCCTACGTTTTAAATACCATGCACCCTGTCCTTGTAAGCATTAACAAGGACAGGTCTAGAAATTTGCGAGAGTTAAAGCTATTTGCGGTGTAAATGAGAATATTATTTACCCATGTGCTTTGCTTTACAGTGCTGTGGCCTTTGGGACCTTATAATTGTTTAGCAATGCAGTATATTATCCTGGGTGCTGTGCCGCCAGGGACTAAATAACTATACAATTACTAAACACTGGGTCCTGCAGTCTGATTCAGGAATATACGTGTGCCCCCGGGATCATTTATGGATGCATCCCAAGGCCTGAGGACCTGTGATGTCTAACTGAAATGTGATGCCTATGGCTGCCTCCCCGGCTGCAGAGGCTATAAAACAATAAGATATACATTTGCCTTTTCCTGTCCTGTCTGGCAAACGCCATGAAAGGAGGCCATCTTCTGATTTCTGGTAGCTTTAAAAACCTGTCTTTGTATCTTTTCGAAGAATAAACAAAACTAGTGGCCCACAAGGCGCGTTATACAGGGTTTTATCTCTGTCAGGTTATATTTAATTGTAAAGTTTTATAATGTGCGAATATGACCCAAACGGGTAGCAGTGCGCTGTACAAAGTGGCGTAAGTATGAGTACAACAACAAAATGGATCAGAAGAGACAACTTAACAATCAAAAGGTCAAGAGGGGAGAACACAAGGTCAAAGGGGGGCATGGGGAGTCAGCTAGATTAGTGGGACCAGAATGGTTTCAGCAGAGAAGAAACATAAAACCAATTGAAACAGCACGTTAAAAGAGAGTATCCATATCCATGTTAATACTGTTGTAGGTCATTCAGGAGTAGCCCTTTGACATGGTTTTTTGAAAGAGGCAGTAGATGAGTTGGTTCTGATCTCTGGGGGAAGAGCGTTATATACTCTTAGAGCAAGACCAGAGAAAGCACAATTGTGAGTTCTTTTCTTATTGAATTTGAGGGGATTCAATAATAGGGTGTTAGAGCTTCTGAAGTTTCATCTCGAGCTTTGGGTGCAGTTCTCTACGAAAGAGGCAAACCAATTTAACATCGGCCCGAAAGTCCCATCCTTTATTGAATAAGAGCAATTAGGTTTTCATGTTTAATAGTGTCAAATGCTGAGGACAGGTCAAGAATTATCAGAAGACAAGGACATTTTGATCAAGAGCTCTCAAGGTGTCATCAACTATGTGAGTTGGTGCTGTTTCAGTACTGTGGCCTGCTCTGAAACCCAAATGGTAGAGGTCAAAGAGTTGAAATATTTCAATATGGTTGCAGAGCTGTGTGTGGACGCATTTCCCAAGCAGTTTAGCTAGAGTCATGATACTGGTGATCGGACGGAAGTAGTTAGGATCAGCTAAGTCGGCATTGGGCTTCTTTGGGATGGGAGTGGCTTGACCTGACTTGAGGCAATCTGGAATCCTCCTATGTAAGAGGGATTCTTGGATGATCCGGGACCACAGTGGGAGGATGGCTGACATAGATTGGAGCAGCTCCATGTCATCTGGAAGAAGAAAAGTATTCCAAGATGCGTTGTTTTTGGGAGCGCAAATTATGTGGAAGGAAGGTGCGCTCACTGCAGGGGGTTCCGTAGGTTCCTCTAATGATGTGAAGGAGTTCACAGGGAGCAAATGTGGAGTGGTAGGTTGCAGCTCAAGTTCAATTTTCCTTGTCCTCTCTACTAGGAAAGGAGATCACATGTGTCGAGCTATGGTCGGTAGAGTGGTTAGCTTGCTGTTTGATGATTTCGAAGAGTTTCTTGGGTCTGTTTTTAGCGCTGTCAAGCTGAGCCCTGAAGTGATCGGTTTTAGCATTGCGAATATGCGCTTCTCATCTTCCTTCACTGATTGAGGCTGGAAGGGGAGAGAGAGTTTCTCCAAAGTCTCTCTGAAAGCCTACGTTTGCAACGTTAATCATTTAGGGAGCTATTGAACCCGGGTTTGGATTGTTTGATCGGAAACCTTCTGAGTTCCCTAGGCGCAATAGAGTCGAAAATACTAGTCATATGGTTAATGTGGTGATCAGTTAGGTCATGTTAGGGGGTGGCTTAAGACTATTCTTGCTGATGGATGTTAGATCACTAATGTTGATGTGTCTCGGGTTACGAGACAGTTACGTGGTTGGCCCTGTCTGCGCATGACCTTTTTCCAGGATGCAGAAAGATATTTGGTGATGATCCAACCAGTCACAGGGTAAAATGTCCTCAAGTTGAATAATATGGTCTTTAGCTATGATAAGGTTGATATGATGAGGTAGAATTAAAGGGCCAAATTCACAAAGGTAAACTGAGACGAAAGTCTAACTTTACACGTTTTAATATTTACAAATGGCATTTACGAGAAGAAAAGTTAGACTTTTGTCTCAGTTAAACTTAAATTTTGGTCTTAAGTTTAACTGAAACCAAAACTGAGACAAAAGTCTAACTTTACTACTCGTAAAAGCCCTTTGTGAGTTACGAAAGTTGTAAAGTTAGATCTTTGTCTCAGTTTACCTTTGTGAATCGGGCCCAGTGTCCAGAAAATTCCAAAACATGTATAAGTCAATGCTGATGTTTGAGTCAACTCTAATTTAAAAAGGTTCAAGATCAGTAATTTAGAAACCATGAAGGTTTATTAAAATATTAAAGTGCAATACAGAAGGTAAAACAATGGATAGTTTCAATTGCATAATAAATGAGTCATTAGGAAAAAACAGCATGAACAAAATTAAAAAAAAAACTGGTCTAAGTCCAGAATATGCAGCAATTCAATAGAGTATCAAACAACATCCCTAGCGGCTCGGGAAAGAGTCTAAAATATCTCTCTGGAACACCCGTTAACATGCATCCTTTTGTCACAAAATTAACCATAACAGCAACTTAAATCGCTCAGTTAGCATAGGGTGTGCCAATGTACTGCATGTTGTCCAATCAAAATACAAAGGTAATACGTCATTCAATGCCACCATCCTAGCACTATCTCTCTAAGACGATCATAATTAGCTCTCCTTGACCTGAAGTCATCGGACATTTTAGCACAAATCTGGCCACATAAACAAAATTAGCCTTAGAAATGGATAGGACTACAGCGAGTGAGCAGGAAGAGGCAGTGAAAAGCAACAATTCAAATAAAATGCAGCGTATCCACACAAAGCATCAGGGTACATTCTGCTTTGAGCGGTGTCACTGAGAAATAAAAACATGGCTCTTTCCCAATCCAAGATGGAGTCAGAGCCTAATTGAGGCCTAATTCGCATATGTCAAGAAAACACAGTTCTGTTCTTCACTGCATTGTCATTTCAAATTAATAACACTCATTTAACCAAGGGAACATTATTCAAACTGAAAATAACACCAACAGGGTAATACATCTGCCAAGTGACACCTCAACAATTTTAAGTGTAAACAAGCTACCTAAAGTGTGACCTATCATGTTTCTCACACAACCTTTACACATGAGCATGCAGACCAGCCAGTACCACACCCAACTCTGCCTACAAAAGGCATAGAAACAATAATACTCCTCTCCAAACCATAATATGGCTCCTTCTGTAATCCATACGGAGAGTAACAAGGGCCACACTAATGGCCGATAACATAACATGTCAATCTAGAAGACTTCTATATTGCACTGCCTTTCTCTTCCTGCTTAAATTCTAAGCGCCTCATTTATGAGGTTTTGCCGTGGAGAGTGCAGCGGGCCTTCCTGCTGCGCTTTTCTACAGCTAAAGAAAAGGGCAGGAATACGCCGTAGCTATAAGATACGGCGCATTCCTGTCCTTTTGCCCTGCGCACAATGGGCTGCAGTGCGCCAACGCAGGCACCTTTGCACAATGGCGTAAGGGTGCCTGCGTTGCAGGGATGATTCTTTTTGTACAGGAAGGGAAACCTTTGTGTACAAAAATAATCACATGAGGCTTTTCCTAGCAAGGGGAAATAAAGATATTTCTCTCCGTTGCGCCTCCCTTGCGCCTCCCCTGGGGAGGCGTAAGCTTTTGGCACTGCCTCAGATTTACGATTTCTCATAAATCTGGGGCAGTGTCAAAAGGCCATGGATGACCATTGAAGCGAGGATCAGGCTCAAGATAGCTTGCCTGATGCACACAGCTATTCATCACAACACCCCTTTTACCTGGCAAAAAACTTGAGATATCTGGCTCGAGATGAAACTTCAGAAGCTCTAACACCCTATTATTGAATCCCCTCAAATTCAATAAGAAAAGAACTCACAATTGTGCTTTCTCTGGTCTTGCTCTAAGAGTATGTAACGCTCTTCCCCCAGAGATCAGAACCAACTCATCTACTGCCTCTTTCAAAAACCATGTCAAAGGGCTACTCCTGAATGACCTCCAACAGTATTAACATGGATATTATCTCAATCTACTTCTTTCTCCGGTCTGGATACTCTCTTTTAACGTGCTGTTTCAATTGGTTTTATGTTTCTTCTCTGCTGAAACCATTCTGGTCCCACTAATCTAGCTGACTCCCCATGCCCCCCTTTGACCTTGTGTTCTCCCCTCTTGACCTTTTGATTGTTAAGTTGTCTCTTCTGATCCATTTTGTTGTTGTACTCATACTTACGCCACTTTGTACAGCGCACTGCTACCCGTTTGGGTCATATTCATGGACCTGCCTGAGCCTTTTGTTGACCTCTGTCTGAAGTGAGTCCTGATTCACAACAGGTAACCTCAGGTCCTGGACCGTTGGCTGGCATCAGTGGAAGCGCCTCCTGCAGAAAAGGTGAAGAAACAGATGCTTTGGGCTCCTCTTGGCTGCAAAGCCATTTCTTTGCGCCACAAATGGACCAGCAATGCGAAGATTCAGCGGGACTAGATATTCACTACGACAACAACCGTTCATGATGACTGCCAATGGGAGGCCTCTGCCACCCAGAATAGCGCTCGTTGCAAGGACTTGAGAAAGTAACTTCCTAGTGGGACTACCATAGTCCTGGAGTCAAATCTACACTCCATTGCTATTGTCCTGACCTTGTAACTGTTGTGTTTCTGTCTAGGACCCTAATTTGATATTCCTGATTCCTGCCCTTATGTGGTTATAAATAATAATATCCTTATAAAGGCATAAGAATCATATCCATATTCAGTAATAGCCCATGCAGTCCAAAGCACAGCACGGCTACTCCCATCGACTCCTAGAAAGCAAAAAGCGTTCTTTAAACAAACCAAGCCTCCAGCAGCCCGTGAAAACCCCTGCTTTTGTTTTGATTTGAACAAGAACTTGTAATAAATATGAAATGAAATCCAAGGTTTATTGAGTTGCAGCACAGTACTCCAGTCTCCAGGTTACATCCAGTTTTCTAACTCCAGTACATTTCATATCAACACAATTCCAAATGGAATTACTCCACAGTGTGCATGTGCAACAACAAAGATACATTCTATTAAAAGGGAAATATGCAGATGGATAGAAAATAATATTAAACGGGAAATATTTACAAATAAGAATGCAACACATTTTCCCCCTAAGAGAAAATAAGTAACAACTAAAATTATCTAAAACATAAATTACACAAAAGAATACACAATTGAACACAATAAAATAGTTGTTCAACATTATTTAGATCCACTATTGGAGCACCAAGATACACATTTAGATACCCTTCTAACATTCCACATCTTACCATCTTGTGTAACAATGCTATTGCGATAAACCTTCACAACCTTCATAGGTTTGCCAAACTTTGTCTCACTCATGGTAACATAACCAGGTTTACGAATCCTTACAACGTCACCCACCATAAATGAAGGTTGTTTGACTTTTATTCGAGAATCATAATCACATTTGCATTTGCTTTGTTTAAACTCCACTTTCTCAGCAACATCCTTGACATTCACATCAACCATGCGATAACCAACACTCTTCTTGAACTACCAAGGACACAAAAATTGGACACAGGATCTCTACCCTTTAACCAGCGTAAAGGTGAAACCTCGTAATGGCATGAGGCGTTATTCGGTACAACCACAACTTTTCCCTCAATTGTTCTTTCCACCATCCCCCAAACGTCCGTGCCCATAAGATATCTTGTTTGAGAACCCTGTTGTATCTCTCAACTTGTCCATTTCCTTGCAGTTCATACAAAGCAGTAGTACAATGTTTTATTCCATATGAACGCAGGAATTCTGACATTTCCAAAGATTTAAACTGTACCCAGTTATCAGATACAACACTTTCTGGGAAACCTTCTCTTGAAAAAATCTCTCTCAAAAAGAGAATAACACTTTCAGTGTTGGTATGAGGTACAAGTTTGACCTCGGGCCACTTGGAGTGATAATCTACAGCAACAATCGCAAATCTACACTCCTGCGGCAAAACATTACATGGACCAGCAATATCAATCCCGAATTTCTGCCACTGATGATCTGGCCACTTCACAGGAGTCAAAGGTGCCGAATCACACTTGCACATCTTATCCCTTTCAATACACTCAAGACATTCTCTAACAAACCTATCTACAAACTTATCAACTCCAGGCCACCAAAAATTTGACCTAATTAATCTTTTCATTGACGACATTCCCATGTGGCATTCATGACTCATTTGCAAAATAACATTCCTTACAGAGAAAGGTGGAATACATTTTCCAGCTCTGAATAACAAATCTCCCTCAATGGCCAATTCATCAGCAACATTGAAAAGAGGCATAACATCAGCAGGAATCAGATCCTTAGAAGGTCAACCCAAATTGACAAATTCTCACTTTACATAAGACCGCATCCTCACTCATGCTTTTCATCCACAATTCTTCCGAAATAACACTGTACTTCTCAGACAACATTTCAGTTATACTAAGCACTACTTCCTCATCTCCATCACCATCGACACTGGCACACCATTGCATGCCCCTTTAACGCAGAACACTGCGTTAAAGGGACTGATATTTATCAGGCAGCATTAAGCCAAAAAAGTGGCTTAGTGCTGCCTGATAAATATCACGCAGGCCTCTGCGCCACGGAACGTCACAAAAAGTGACTTCCAGAAGCGCAAGGAGTCTCATAAATAAGGTCCCGAATGTCTTCAAGACAAGCATACATCACCCAGTTATGATTTTGATCACACAGCACTTTGCATTCGTCCTCTTTTTTTTCCCTGTAATGTTTAAGTAGTAAGTTTAGGTGCGTGCTGTGGAATAAAGCCGTCATGTAATATTCAATGTGCGACTTAAGGTGTATCACTCATACCAGGCTACTTCTTAGCTGACACTGTACAACGTGTTTTGTATATTTTTTATTACTTCAATACAATACACGTATTCTTCCTACCTGCTCTCATCATAAATTTATAAGTTCTCAGATCACAATTGTGAAAACTAATCAAAAGTGGTAATTTATTTGTTTTGTGGATATTTACAGTGGTGAAGCAAAGGTGCTTTGGGTCTTAATGCAAGCAATCAAATTTGCAGCCCTTTCCCCCGGCTTTTAGTAAAAAAAAAATAACACAACTAATATCGAAGCAGGGGGCTCCTTATGCCCCTGGGCTTGGTGCCACTGCCCGTGCTGGACCTTCTTCAGCTCCGCCCCCGGTTATATTCATATCTCTTCGGTATGTTAATGTACTGCGTGCAGTTTACTTGCAGAATGAATCTGATACATTCTTGCATCGTTCTGTGTGTTGCTTACAGCAGCGGTAGGATGCCTTTCGAGTATAACAATGGTCTTGTTCCATAGACATTATTTTACAGAGAAGTTACCAGAACCGGGATTGAGTCTGGCTTGAGGCTCAAACATCCTGTGATTCTGGGCAAATCACTTAATATCCCCGTGCAAAAAGAGGTTTCTTTGCAAAAATTCCATGAAAATCTTCCTCTTGTTGCAGTAGTTCCCATTGAGTATTAATAATTTTTTTGATTTCTTTTGATTGTGTTGATAACTTGCTTACAAATACTTGTCTGTCTTTTGCACACACTAGGAATTCAAATCTCCATGAGTTGGTCACCAGGAAAAACAAAGAAGTAGTGGCACCTCAACCTAATTTAGGCATGAGAAAATCTTTCAATTGCACCCATTGCAACAATGTGATGGAAGGACCTTACTTATTACATCCTCAAAGTGGCAAAAGAATTAAACTTATACAACATACTAATTGCAACTCCCCGCATGTCATTTACAGTATTAAATGCCCATGTGGCAAACTTTACGTAGGAAAAACTGATCGTAAAGTGAAAGTAAGGATCACTGAACATAAAAGTCGAATAAGGAACAAAACGCTAACCTACAGCTTGGTATCTCATTGGACCGAAATGAATCACACTATTCCACAACTTAGATTTCAGGTTTTAGAGCAAATTCAGATTTCACCAGAGCGAAACAACGAAAAACAGTTGTTGCAGAGAGAAATATGGTGGATTGATTTTTTACAAACCTTAACTCCAAAGGGACTGAACGACAAAATAGATATGTCATGTTTCCTCTAAGTTGCATATAATAGCCTCAGGCTGTAATAGTCATGATATTGACTGTTGGATTCTGTTCCAGACACATTAAAGCCAATATACGTCATCGTTACCAGAATACTTTTACCTCACATAGCATTTAGTCCACCGGTCTAATTCACTCACTAACTAGACTAGTATTATTCATCACTAATAAATGATAGAACAACAAAAGCATGCGCCCCTTCATAGCAAGGTAATCAATAACAGAATATTTAAGGCACGCACCCCTCAGGGCGCGGAGGTTCATTTAAATTCCATGTACACTGAAATGGACAATCAACACTTAAGTATTCACAGGAGGTTTATTAAATTCTTAATGTATATGCTTTACCATTCAAGCCTTAGACATATGGTCTTTAGTCCACAGCCATGTTTTATCAAATGCTTAATGTATATGATCTATCATTGAAGCCCTAAACCTGTGTTCTTCAGTCCATATCTATGTTTTACGTTTCGTATACGTTTTGTTTCTCGTTTTTGTCAAGTGTCTTTAATGTGTTAGTTTACCCTCAGAGGTGATATGTGTACTCTCAATATGGCAGACCCTACTAAACTCACATAGTCCGTTTTTTAGGTCGGTTTTTCCAGAACTTCTACGATAGTTGTTTCTTTTCAATCACGACGACATTGCTATGTCATCACATAGATTTCTTTAATTTATTGTCACCCACATACGGTGTCATCTACAGCTATATTTTCATCCATTTTCAATCGGATACTTTTCTAAGCGGATATTTTTCAGATCATAGTCTTTTGACCATTTCCATGTAGTTCACGAGGTCAAGAAAACCTATAGACGTTGTCCGTAGACCGGCATTCACTGTCGGCTCGCGTCAGTGCGCGGGGTTGATCGCAAATCTCCGGTTCTTCAACTATTGAATCAGATCCCATTTTCGTACTTCAAGAGTTTCGAATCGGGTATGTACCACGATCTACCACTTTAGAAAAGAGGTTTTCAACTCCCGCTTACTTAGAAAAAAACTAACCGCGTTTCTACTTTCTGTTTCTCACTTCACAGTACCGCACACCCGTACATTAATTCTGGCCGCTTTGAGATCTCTTCACTTGAACAAGTTTTCAACTTTGTGGCCGCTTGCACAGGTACTATTATCCTTCACTCTTTGCCATCCGCTATTCAGACAGGTTAGAATCCCATTTCAGCAATTCATTTTTATTTTTTTGTTCCAGTCGCTGGAGTCCGGAAACCAGCAGTTAAACGTAAGAAAACGACGAAAGGGAACCGTGTAACATTTGAATCTCACCTTTTTAGGTACGAACTTAGGTTTTTTCAACAGGTTTATATACTCTGTGTAACCTCATGGTTTCTAAATTTAAACAATCCTTTCCCTCTTTCTATGTGATTACATTTCAGTATACCATACATATCCTCTTCGGTGAAGCATTGTTGCACAGTTGACTCAAGGTTTAAAGAGTGGAAGGTATGCTTTTTGCTACTTAAGTTTTTCATCTTTACAATAATGAGGGTAGATCAGCTACATGAATTCGCATTTTTTCAATTTTTTTCCACAGCAACGCACATATTTCAGGCGTTTGCCTTGAACAGCAGTCACCATTATAGGTTCTCTTCAGCTTCCTATTTTTTGGTAAGGATAACCTTATTGATATCTAGTATAGAGTGCGTCAACCTTAGCTATTAGTTCTTAACTGTGTATTAATAGTTTCTTATATATCTCACCTATTTAATTTCAGGCAAAGCATGTTCTACATTTTTTATGTACCCCGTGAGTTTTCTTTTCATTTTGTTGTCTACATGTGGGACACGCAATTGTTCTTTGATGCTTCTAAGGTCCATTCCTTAAGATTGACAGATCACAATGTTAGGCTCTCATGAATGTATTTGTGTATCATTGGATATGTTCAAATTATGTTAGCAATGTAAGTGTTGAATGTCCATTTATATTATGTTTACACATGTATTCTACATTATGTTTTTCAGCACCCCTGACGAAGGGAATTTCTCCCGAAATGCATTGGGACTTGATTATTTGTTTATTTTCAATTTACCTTCCTTGTTTAGACAGCTAAATGCAATGTCTAGAACAGGTTTAAGAAACATTGATTGTTTACTCCATATGTAGAATTCCAGACAGTAATCTTATCGATCATTGTTTTGAAAATGTGTTTCTTAATTTTTTTTATGGCAACATAGGTCATATACAATACCGACAAAACAGTAATTTGACACATAGGAGCAGGAATCATTCGAGGGGTTAGTGTCACATCAGTCCCTGCCCAGAGAGAAAAAAGAGATATAAACAATACAACTTCAGCATCATCATGTGCCCTCGTGAGGTACGGGTAACATTACAGTAGTACTAATAATAGCCATTGCAGAAGGTGGGAAGATAAAACTGGAGACAAGGTGCAATCACGGAAAGGAGGAGGAGAATCGCACCAAACCATTCAAATGTAAAACATTCAGTCTTTGCAGAGGTCGCTGCTCCTTGGCTAAGGACTTACCGCACCCCTCTTCTGGTCCCTCCAATCATGTACAATCGCTGGGCGAGGGTGTGTCGATGGCCTCCGTGAACTGTTCAGGGGCGATTGGGCAGCAATCAGCATGGGCAGGCCGGTTGATCCCCTCTCCAACTACATGTTCTTGGAGTAACTCTCCTTTCAATGTCATGATTGTACAGTTTCGTAATCATCTTGCCCCGGATCTCAAGGTCCCGTTCTGCGTTATTGTCTGTACGGACTCTCTGGAGTCTGCCCTCCTGAACCACAGACAACGCCAGGAGATAAGATACCCATTTAGTCCATGTTCAGGGGTGTCAGGCTCGATGGACGTGTACAAACCCCAACTGGACAAATTTGTGCTGCATTTTTTCCCCCTTTTTGTGGAGTGGCAACAACGGGCCCGATTCACAGAACTAACTTACGAGAAAATCCTGAACTTACTACTTTTGGTATTCACAGAAGGCATTTAGTAGTAGTAAAATTAGAATTTTGTCTTAAGTCTGTCTTAAGTCTGTCTTAAGTCTGTCTTAAGTCTGTCTTAAGACAAAATCCTAACTTTACTACTAGTAAATGCCTTCTGTGAATACCAAAAGTAGTAAGTTTAGGATTTTGTCTTAAGGTAGTTCTGTGAAATGGCCCCAACACCAGTAAACAATGACGGATCATTAGGTATGCATTCACATGCATTATTCTGCGGACCGCACACAGCACCGCGTCCCAGTAGGGGTGGAACAATGGACATTTCTAAGTAACATAACTGAAATCAGCCGGGATTACAGCACCTTCTGGTCTCTCCAGGTAGAAACTGTGTTGGCACTGTGGTGTCAGGTTAGCTTGATATATTTAATAGAATTGTGTCAATTTAAACCTGGCCTTACTCGTCACCTCCCGTACTTATGCCAGGGTCCTCTTCTTTTCGGTGTTGTTAGAAATGGGATTTCTGGTTGGCTAGGGCAAGCGCCTAAGTGAGGCAGAAACCACCCTTCTAGTCAGGGCAGAGGAGTTGCACATCAAAGATAACCCCTGCTCACACCCTTGGTAGCTTGGCACGAGCAGTCCCTGAGGCAATTTGTAAAGCGTTTGCGCAAGACACACACAACAGCGACACACTAGGCACACCACAAAAAAATTAAACTCCACACAAGGTTATATCAAAAATAGCCTTTGTATTACTCATAAAACACATTAGAATATAATCACATATTTACACTGTGCCACCTGGCACTTGGTATGAATTTACAGGGATTATATACACTACAGGTCCAATCGGGCCACTGTCATAACATCATAATTCACAGTCAGCGAAGGCAACCAGTAACTACTGTTAAGGGCGCACTTAGCACCAAGCATGAGGCATGAACATTATACCATTTCATAGAAGAGCAGATTACACATATACAACCTTCGTGCACCATAGTAATCACTAGTCACCATTCACATGTCACGAGCACATCTCAGGCATAAACATAACTGCTCTTAGGTTGCACACAATACCACAACAGCATAATCACATTAGGTATAGACAGCATTACTGCACACCCAAGTGCCCCTTTCTGACAATTGCACGTTATGAGCCCCCACAGCACATCATAATGTCAGGGCACGCATATATGGTCATTAGAGTGAGGCATTTGCAATGAAATCACCTCAGCAGAGCACCTCAGGACACAACGCAGCCTTGTACCCGCTACGTAATGATTTTCAACATATACAGCATGGAACACCAAGGCCTCCGACCTCACAGCAATGGGAGCTCAATACAAAAAAGCTCAGCCCCACTCACCATTCCTTGGTGGCTGTCAGGCGTCCTCTGCCTAACTTCCTAGTGATACCCGTGGCCTGAGATACGGACTGAAGTCTCTGTCAGGCTCGGAATCTTCGATCCTCCTCCTGGCGTAATACTGCGGGGGGGACTCCTGGCGTTACTCATCATGCTGCCGCACTCTGGTGGCCCAACAGCTAATGTGAGCCCATGAGGCTCGGCTTCCTCTTGCTGTCGGGCCCCGCCCACAACCAGGCAACAGCCGCCTGGCTTCCGTCAGTGGCGCAAATATGTCTGGCACCAAGAAAAAGGAAATGTAAAGCGCTTCACATGCTCCACGGCAGCGGTGGCCCACTCCTTTCCACAACCACAGTGGGAGATGATCCGCCACTCTTGCCACAGCGCAATTGCTCTCTCTGCCTCCACCACGGCATACTTCAGCAGGAGCCCGTGTGATGGGCTCGAACTCACAGAGTGCATAAATCTTGGAGCACTCACCGCGCTGCTCCTAACTCACCAAAGGCAAGCCACTCAGTCCTAGGGGAATCTTGAGGCTACCCACCACCAGGCACAGTCAGGCCAGCACAAAGGGGTCTAAATAACAGGGGCAGTCCTCTCCCCAGCCCAAAGTCACACTGAACAGAGCTGGGCAGGCCAGCTCACAGGGTCCTCCAGCAGAGGGGAAATCCTTTGTGGCGGTTTCTCCTGGCGCCCAGCAGTCCTCCGGTAAGCACCAGTTCAGTGTGTACAACCAAACATGGTGTCGCAGCCCCAATATTTACACCACATATATACTGACACATTTATACCACATCAATGGAGTCTCGTATATGCACCTCTCTCATTCTGATGTCAACTGTATGACTAAAAACGGGGTGCCCACAGAAAGCACTCAACCACTCATGATTAACTCAGGGAGGGAGGCGTCCATTACAACGTAGGCATCACATAAAGTCTTTGGGGCATATTACCAAGGGGCGGCGATAAAATGATCCCCACTTTAGCGTCTGTTTTCGGCCAAAGAGTGGCGATAATTTTATCGCAATAATAGCAAGGACACGCTACCGCATGTTTCCGTGATTTGACACCCGCTTTGTATCGTTAATGAGATGCAAAGTAAGCGTGCCTCAATAGGCTGAATGGGGAAATATCGCGAAGGCAGCTTTACGATATTTACAACAATGCCTCGGCCGGTGTAGCGATGAACCAAATCGCACTAACTGGGCATTAACGTTGGATTTTAATGTCTGCTAAAATCCAGTGTTAGGCATACTTTGCACGGGAGGTGGAATGTGGGTTTACGACCAGTGTCGTATCAGCAAGGTAATTGCTGTTTTGCCAGCGATGTTGGGAGATTTTCCTGCTATCTCTGGAATTTTCATTGCCAATGCGCTAAGCGTTGTAAATACAGCGCTAGCTTGGCGATGAATTCCAGCAATAGAGAAACTCGCGCCAGGTGCGGCCAGCAAAAATTATCGCTACCGCTTGTTAATATGCCCTTTGTTGTTCCCCCTGTCACAGGGCTCTGTGCGCAGTCCAGACCAGTTCTGGGGGTACGTACATACAAAACATCTCTTTTGTTAGTATAGGCCCTAGCCCCAGACACACCACGGGGGCAGAGCCAGCATCACGGAAGGCAGGCACAGTCCTATTCATGTCCATGTGTTACTCCTCCCACTACTCCAAATGCAGATCGGGTCTATTCAGCCTAGCTCTGACTCGGCCAGGCCCTCTTGAGCCACTGCACCTCCCCAGTCCCTATCACTCCAGACATGCATTACACAACAGGCAGGATAGCACACAGAAATGTCCTTTCCTAAAAGTGACATTTCTAACATAGTGATAACAAATCTGCAAACACCACTACGCAGTATAACAAACTTGATCACACCACCCCTCTCGTAGCATTAATTACCACTGAAACACATATCAGGGAATCCCCAATGCATTCCAATGCGAGGGCAGCTTCACAGTAGTGAAAAACCAAAATGGCTGTTTGTCCCTACCGGGACATGCCACACAGTTAAGGCACATGTCCTACCTTTTAGCTAGATTGCACCCTGCACATAGGGCTAGCTAGGGCCTACCTTAGGGACGACTGATATGTAGTAAAAGGGGAGTCACAGCTTGGCAACCACTTAATGTGCCACAATACATTGTCAGAAAAATGCGCACGCAGGCCCTGCAATGACTGAGACCCAAGACAGGTTTGAAAGGCTACTATGGTGGGTGGCGCAATCAATGCTGCAAGCCCACCAGTAGCATTTAATTTAGGGGCCCAGGTATATGAGATACCACTTTACAAGGGACTGATAGGTAAATTAAATATGCCAAACATGTGTAGACCAATCTTACCAAGTTTACCATAGAGAGCACATGCACTTAAGCACTGAACAGCAGTGATACAGTGCCCAGAGTCATAAAACTACCATTACCATGTCAGAAAAAAATACTAGGAGGAAGGCAAAAAGTTCTGGGATGACCTGCAAAAAGGGGCAAGTCCAACAGGTGTCCATGGGTTGGGATTCTAACTCTACGTCGGAGGTGGCGTGCTTAAGATCTATATAATTCTGTCTGTCAGATTTCAGTGCTACATTCAGTTGAGATGTAAAACCTTTGGTTGACCCAGGGTCCAGTATCACTTGAAGCACCCGAGATTCTCCTGGTTCTTCCTGGGAATGACCTCCAAATGTCTTGGGCCCTGTGCAAGATCCTGGGGTATTGTAAAAACTGTCCCTCTCCTGTCCATTTCCTCCTGCAACATGAAGATTCTGTTTAGGAAGAGGTCTCCCGCCCTCCGGCAGCCCCCAGTCAGCCAATCCGAGACATCAATGGAGTCTCGTATATGCACAAAAGGGTGCAACCACCAGATTGGAAGGAGATTGGCATATGGTTCCCGAATCATCACCTCTCCCATGCTGACGTCATCTGTATGACTAAAAACGGGGTGCCCACCTAAAGCACTCGACCACTCATGAGTAACTCATGGAGGGAGGCGTCCATTACAACGTAGGCATCACATCGTAATGCCTTTACAATGCAACTTTTACAACGCAGGTGCCTTTACATCGCATCTCATTACAACACAGGTGCCTTTACAACGCATGCCATTACAACGCATGCCATAACAACGCATTTTAAGGTTAGTAAGGGAGAATTTTAGGGTGGGAATGGGTTCTGGGGTGGCATGGGTAATATTATGTTTTAGGGTGGGTATGGAGTTTGGTGTGTCAGGATTATTTTTAGAGTTCAGGGTGTATTTTGTTTTTTGGGGTGCAAAGGTTATTTTTCGGGATCAGGGTGTGTTTGGGCTTTAGGGTTGCACTCACTGGAGTGGGAATAGTAATTGTTAACCCTCCGCTATCCCAAACATTCCACTACTGTTGCACTCACTGGAATGGGAACAGTAATTTTTACCCCTCCAATATCCAGCACTTTCCATACTGTTGCACTCACTAGAGTGGGTATAGTAATTTTTACCCCTCCCCTATCCAGCACTTTCCCTACTGTTGCAATAAAAAATATTATGCATTGTAATAGTATGTGTAGCATTGTAGTGGAATGCGTTGTAATGGTAGTTTTACGGTATTTCTGTGAACATGCAACATAATGATACGCTTTGTAAAATCATGCAGTGTAATGGTAGTTGTGTTGTAAAAACTATGATGTAAAAGTATGCGTTGTAATGGTATGCGTTGTAACGTCATATATTCCTCAGAGAGGTCAGCTACTTCAACGGAGCCTGATAGGAGTATCTTTTGCCCAGTTGGGGCTTCTTCGCACAACATTGCGATGGGCCGGCCAGATGGTATTAAGGTCCAGAAGGCCTCCCTGGCTTGGGTGCAATTTAAGGATTTCAAGGCAAACTCTACTTCTCTTACTTGCCTATACAAGGGTCACCAATAGGCTATCGATACACTGAAACAGCGAGGGTGGGAATTCCCAGAATGAATTCTGCAGGGTACATAGGCAGTTTGGCAGTTATACTATATTACTCAGCGCCACCCTACCCGTAACTGGCAGTGGGAGAGTAGTCCAAAATTGTACTGAGGCAGTGAGTCCGGTCCTTATTCTGTCAATATTCAATTCATATTGCTGTTCTTGTTCTTGAGTCACTTGCATTCCCACATAATGAAAGCTCATTGTCTCCCACTTCAGTCCCACCTGCTGGAGTTTGTCCGCTAACACCGCCAAGGGGAATAACACTGTCTTTCGTTTATTGACACAGATCCCTGAAACGTCTTCAATCTGCGTCAGCAGCCAATGGAGGCAAGGCGCCATTTACTCCGGGTTCATCGCATAGATCAACACGTTGTCGGTGAATAGGGACACAATATGTACCGTATCCACCACACGCAGGCCCCTTTCACTCATTTCAGCCCTTAGGTAGATTGTGAGTGGCTCCGCAGCAAGTGCTAATAGGAGAGGGGATAGCGGGCATCCATCAGGTACCCCTCTCAATGCAGAACGACTCCGAGATTACATTACTCATACTCACCCTAGCAGTTGGATTAACATATAAGAGTCTCACCCAGGCCAGAAAACCCCCACTTAGGCCCATATGACGAAGCACCTCCCACAAGTATGCCCAGGATAAGGTGTCAAAGGCTTTTTCAAAGTCTTGTGCACCATCGCTGCAGACTTGTGAGTGACTCCTCCACCTGTGGTTCCCTTTCTAATTTCCTTCTTCTACCATATACTTAGCCAAGGCACTCGCCACGGACTACCACCTTAACTGGTCCCCAGTCCGTACCTCGTGTGTGAGAAGAGTTCCAATTTGTGGCGAAAAAGCCATTCAATGCTTCTGCTGTATCTATATCTATATTAAATTCCCGATCTTCCAAAACCTCAGAGCGTAATCGCCATAGTGGGATACTGAGCCTATGGTCCGATCGCCCCATTCCAACAGTAGTGGGGCATGATCGCACAAGAAGAGTACTTCGTAACTTGCCCTCTGGACATTCAGTTCCCCCTCAATGGTTATTAAAATATGATCCAGACAGCTATGCACCTCGTGAGTGGGGTTATAACAGGAGAACTCCACAACCTGAGGGTGGAGATCTTTCTCAATGTCTAGCAGCTGTAGTCTAGACAGTGTGTCACTTTATCTAGCCATGATTCGCGGTTTCGTACCCAACCGGGGTGGATGTCAGTCAAGACTACCATCTAGAACTCAATTAAAATTGCCCGCCCAAATTATGGGGAACCCAACATAGGGTAATAATTCCATTTCTAGGTTCTTGAAATAGTCACTCTTGTGACTACTTTAATCAAGCAGATATCCTGGCCATTCAATAGGTTGTGTATGAGTATGTAGCACACTGTCACGTCTGAAACCTGGCCACTCAGCTGAAACAAGAGCCCGAGCCACCCATAAGGATACCTCTCTGGCACAGGATGAATAAGTGGACGAGTAAAGCTGTCCCCTCCATTTTTTGTGGAGTTTCTTCCTTCTTTCTGCAACAGATGTGTCTCTCGGAGGAGAGCTATATGAACTCCAATCCTGCTAAGATAGATGTGTGTTCTATTCTGTTTCACAGAGGGGTTTAGACCCCTCACATTCCATGTGAGCAAATTTATCATTTCAGCCATCTCGTAATATCCCACCCCCTTCATTTCCCCTCCCCACACCATTCCCAACCCTGCCACCATCATACACACAACTGACGCTGCAACAACGGTAATAACCCCAAACCATATGCGACTCCCATTGTCACACCCCGGATCAACACCTTTCAACTTAGCTAGTGTCCTCCCACACATAATGCTACTCCCACCCACCCAATAACAGCCTCAATTTAACTACAGTGTGTGTATGATCCCTCTTTCAGAGAACAGTCAGATCTCACCTCATGGGGCGGCTTAATCAGCAGTTCTGCACCCTAATACCCTGAGGTTCTCACACTGTTTGTCAGGTAATCAGCCACACCACAGAAAAGTAGAAACAAGAGAAGGTATGGGAGAAAAACAAGAAGTAAAGTATAATCGAGAAAGAGAAAAAGGGAAGGTTGGCCACCTGATGTGTGAAAGACCCGGGCTCTCTGTCAGTGCCGCCACCTCATCTTATCCCACCTCACTGAAAAGAACGTACAACAATGACCGAGTGTCCCAGGGGATGCCTCAACAAACAGAATTATCAGTCCTGTCGTACTACTGGGTGGCATTCCCCCTCCAGTCTACCTCATACCCGTCACGCCAGGGGCAAGTGCAACCTCATTCTACAGCACCTTCCTTCAGTGTGGTCCATCAATATGTGTCCATATTCAACCATCCGCTCGCTCGGGTGTTCGTGAGGCCCCAAAAGATCTGATTCTGTGCTCGAGGAAGCAGCAGAGGTACCTGCCTCTACTAAGGCCCTGGCTGCTTCTCACTCCTGTCATTGTTTTGCTAGGTCCAGAGTACCATCAGATTGGAGATCTGGAATGGCGTCTCCGTCGGCTTTGTCGCCTTGGAGTAGCCGAGGGGCCATCTCCGTGCCACAGTGGATCCCAAGCCCGTCCCGTGGATGTCAAAGGCTGATATTCAATACTATGGACCTCCAGCCAATGTTCTCCGGCATTATGAAAAAATGAGAACACCCATCCTGCAGCACCTTCAGGTTGGCAGGGTAAGGCAATATATACTTGAAGCCCATCATTCTTAGCTTTTGTTCAACACTACTAAAGGACTGCCTTTGAATTGGACAGCTCTTGTAAAGTCTGGGAATATTTGTAAACTGCTATTTTCAAATATCTGGTCTGCATGGCTCCAAACCCCTCATAGGAGTGCATCCCGGTCTCTGTAGTTTAGAAATTATACTATTATACTTCTGGGTGGAGCTCCTGGTTCCGGTGGTGGGAACAATGACTTGTGGGCCCTTTCCACCACGAACAATAGTGTCTCGTTTGTGAGTTTGTGAGTGCCATCTTGATTCAGTCTTCCATGAAGGTCTCTGCTTTTAAAGTTTTTATCGAAATCTAGTATGTTATGATGATTTGATCTAATTTCCCCAAACAGGTTCTATAATCATGCTTGGCATTTTATATAATGAAATATTTTTGTACCGTGCTTTTATGACTAAATTGTCGAATAAAGCTTGATTGGATTGTCATTTCACCTAGGACCCCTTCTATCAACCAGGGCGTGCCGTTGTTGCGGCTCATCTCTGCCACAGCGTGTAGGAGTGCCTGCAATGTCCAGATCAGCGGCTGCAGTCTCTCTCGCACAGGAGGAGGTGGTAAATCAATGCAGCCGCCATGTTGGGGGTCTCTCCATGGCAAAGCAGTCACCAAGAGTGGAGGCACACCGGGGCTCCGTCCCAGGCTGCAGGTGCAGTCGGCAGGCCGGCCCCACCTCTATCAGGGTATCGGCCGTCCCGCTCTACAGCCCACACTCCGTTCACCTCCTTGCGGCGGCTCACCAGGTCCGCCTCCGCCCCACAGCTTCGGCAGCCGCCTGGGCTCCGGCTGAGAGGTAGTGACTCGTAGGCCTCACCTTGGGTTGTGCATCAGCGTGTTGGAGACCGCTCCGGGGTGGCACTATTTCCATGCCCCCTGGCGCCGCCCTATCCGGAAATCAGTTTCAAGATTCTCAGAGTTGAGGGAGTGGCAGGAGGATGGAGTATGCCTGTGTCTGGGCTGCAGCTCTCTGAGTGCTGCCGCCCGGCCATCTAGTTGGCCACGCCACCCCAATCTTATTGTTCATTAATAAAATTAATGGCCTTGCTGATCCTATGGATCCCCCATAGGATAAATGAACAGCTAGATCCTATAAATACAGATCCAAAGGTGAAAAGAAGAATCCTAAGAAGGAATAGTGCCTCGAGGTTACAGCGTATAGTGACATGACTTCTCCTCTCTGCAGAGGTAGTGCGGTGCACTAAGTCCGTGAAAAGTTCTAGGACAGGGAAGACGGGTTTACGGTGGCAGGGATTCTGTGTTTATTGGTCCAAGGTTCTAGAGCAACGATGAAGGGGTTTAAAGTTGTAGGTATTGTATGTTAATCCCTTCAAGGTTCTAGAGCAGTGATGATGGTTATTAAAGTGTTAGTGGTTATGTGCTAATCCCCCCAAGGTTCTAGAGCAGTGATGACTGTGATTACAGTGTTAGCGGTTGTATGTTAATCCCTTCAAGGTTCTAGAGCAGTGATGATGGTTATTAAAGTGTTAGCGGTTGTGTGCTAATCCCACCAAGGTTCTAGAGCAGTGATGATCATGAAACAGTGTTAGTTGTTGTGTGCTAATCCATTCAAGGTTCTAGAGCTGTGATGATGGGGAGTACAGTGTAAGCAGTTGTGTGCTAATCCCTCCAATATTCTAGAGCAGTGATGATGGGGAGTACAGTGGCAGGGATTTTGTGCCTGTCTTCCTCTGTAGAGAGGGTGTGTGGGCAGAGATCTCCCAAAGTTATGTAGCTTTCGATCATTCATCTTTGCTGCTCATAAAATAGATATTTTCCACTTTGATGATGAGCAGTGAAACAACCCGGGAAGGATGAAAGGATGAGTTTGCCTTGCTGGATTCACAGTTGTGTCTTACAGGTCAGACATCACTTTCCTCACAGGGCCCTCTTGTAAACCCAGGATATATTTATAGGGGGGTTTGTGCTCTAAAGTTCTAGAGCAGCAATAATGGAGTTTGCAGTAACAGAGGTTGTGTGTTGTGTACTAATCCTTCCAAGGTTGTAGAGGAATGGTTTAAATTTTTTGTCTTCATCACTATCCAGCTAAGGAAGCTGTGAGCCAAGCCGCCTCCACTCGGAGTGTCTAACATATGTGTTTGCTGAATATTACTTATTGTACTGCCCTTTTGTAGGAAGGAGAACTGCCCATTTCTCAGCAAGATAGAGGTGTAATCATAGGACGTTATGATTTACTTTGCCATATCACAAATGGACGTCCTCTTTCCTCTGCTGAGGCCGGCTTGCGTTCCAAGTCCAGTCTACTGACATCTCTTACGGATCTGAGCCTTTCTGATACCTTTGGTGCGTCGGGAGTCATCCATTTCTTACCGATACCCTTTCTTGCTAGCAATATCAGAAAAAATATTAATGAGGCAGATCTGAGTTTAAATCATCCCTGTACAGGCACCAGTCCATCCCAAATAGGGTCAGGCAGGGGCTTACCTTTATTTCGCAGCCCGTAATTTACCAAAACACCTGACTTACATGTCCCTAGAAGAAGGCCAATAACGGGCAGTCCACGAACATGCGTATATCATCCGCCTCTGTCACTGCACTCCTTATATTTTGATAGTTCCAATGTGACCTTAGCCAACCTTGTTGGTTTGATCAGAGTGTGTAACAGAATTAAAGATACTCGCTATAATTGCTCTTTAGCCAGCACCAGAAGATCCTTTTCCCAGTGCAGGTATGGAACTCTCATTATCTCATCTGTTTCAGAAATAAATACTTAATACCACTGTGAAACCTCTTTTTTAGGTTGTTGCTTAGCTCTCACCCGCTCTCACCCGCTCTCACCCGCTTGAGGAAGTCCTCCTTCACCGAACCGCTGCTGCCTCTGACTACGTTTGCGATGACCACCAAGAACAAAGCTGCCGGCATTCAATTTTGAAAGCCCCCCCTTGAAAAGCTCAGAGAGCTCCTGTAATGTCACCCCAGGTGGAAAGGTTTACATGCTGGAGAGGGGAAATAAGTTTATCTTTAAGTCACTTTGGGGTACCGGGAGAGCCCCAAATTGGTGCCAGGTCCACATAGTAATCTATCCTGAAAAATGTCCTTACGGATTCCCACACCCTCAGGGCTGTTAAGGTTACCTTTCACCTACCTTGTTTAAAAACTTTGGGTCCCCCAAACTTAAACAGAAAACGTTTTCAGGCCTAAATGCTTCAACATAGCTCTATACAATTGACCCATGTAAGAGTGAACTACCTCTCCAGCCAAGATCTGGGAATTCTAGAACTGGAAAGCATAACAATAGGCATGAAAATCCGGAAGAGCCAGGCCCCCTTGCTTCAGTCGCCCCGGAGCTTCTTTCATAAGATCCTGGCTCCCCTGGACGCCCACATGAAGCTGAAGACCCCCCCTTGCCTTAGTCTCCTCCTTCTTCCATGAGATCCTGGCTCCCCTGGATGACCGTATGAAGCTGCCGACCCTCCCTTGCCTCAGTCTCCTCCTTCTTTGATGAGATCCTGGCTCCCCTGGATACCTGTATAAAGCTGCCGATCCTTTCCTTGCATTTCTACAAAAGCTTGTTGGGGAAAGGAAGTGGTTTAGTATTAAACAAGAAGATCACCTTAAGAAGAGCCAGCAGCTTAATGAAGTTCACCCTCCCACAGATACCGAGGGGCAGATTTTGCCACTATCTTGTAAGAAAAGCATCTATATCACGGTGTTGCTTGAACATGAAATACCTTTGAAAAACAAGAGACAAGAGGCGTTTGGCAAAACAGGAACAGTTCTTTTAATTAAACATAGCGTCCGTCAATACAGTACAGGCAAAGGGTCTGAGGACTGTCTCAAATAACAATCGATCTGTAGCATTCCTGTATACAGTTCATTATAGGCAATACAATGCTTCTGGCAATACTTGTATGGTGAGGAATGTGGGTTGCTACCTCTAGAGTCATAAATTCATTTTAATGGATTCTCCAGGTGGGCCTCGACCTTGCATGGACACAATGCTGCCAGTGGTTAGTGTCCAGATATCTGGCACGGGGAGCATGTGATCACTGCGTGTGCTGTGATCTGATTTGCTCTATGTTCCTTACTCATGTGGCATCTGACTTTATGCTGTTTTTGGAGTGTGCGTACCCCCTCCAGCCATGCATGCTTTATTCGGGCCAATTTCACTTAACCATTGTAGTGTCTCTTCACTAATCTGTGGGATTGATCTCGAGTTTCCCGTCCATGCATTTGTCTGCTGGCTACGTGCCACCCCACCTGTGGCCTGTAAATCCGTATACTTGGGCCTAGGTCTCAGTGCTTGCCAGTCTAAGTATTTGCAAGTCGGAGTAGATGTGGCGTTCATCATGCGTGAATTTTTGAATAAGGACGAGATCTTGTACACATAAATGAATGTATCATTTGTCATATCAGCATCGATTGTTTTCCTAATTAACAATGGTATACCTTAGTTAAGTTTACTTCTGGAATTTCCTCCAAACTCTTGAGTTACGATGATCCCTAGGTTCCTAATCTGGTTTCTGGTTTGAAGCCCTACCTTCTCTTTAGCCCATGTCATAATTTCTTATTCCTCTTGTTAAATAGATATCCTGACAGACTCACAAAATCTCCGGCATGCATCTCAAGCTGTGGAACCGAGAGCTCTGGGTTTGATGTATACAGTACTAGGTCATCAGCATACAGTGCTATTCTGGTTGGTAACCCTACAGCTTTGAAGGAAAGAATGGTCTAATCCTGCCGAATCATCTGGGAAAAGGTCTCTATATATTCAATTCAATTCAATATATACTTTATTCGGTTTTTGAAATAGAAAACCATAAAAGCAATATTACCACAGTCATATAATACATGGGTAAAACGTGAAATTTAAACAGAAAAAGAGAAAGAAAAAAGCTGTGCATTTAAAAACATTCCATATAAAAAGCTTTAAAATATGTTAAAAAAAAAAACCAGCCATTAAAAGACAAATATGGAAATAACAGCTATTTGACATGTAATTAAGTCACCCTACTGTTTCTAAATTGTAAGGCTGATTTTAAAAAGCCAATCAAGAATAAAGTGCTTTCAGGCTTCAAAATTTGTAGATTACAGAGGGCTGGGCGCACCTGGGTAAAGTTCTGTACTTTAAAAAGGGGCTTTAGGAAAAACCTCAGTGGTACCTCATAAAGGGGGCAAACACATAAAGTGTACCATGTCCTGCGGAGACTCATTGTCGCAGCAGCAGGACAGTAACACTTGGCCTCTGTGACAGCCCCTCTGGACAGCTAATAAAAGATGGCAATAGTCCAATCGGAACCTTATCAACAAAAATCGCTCATATCTCGATATGGACCATGTGAGATGAGGCTCCAGTGAGGGTGTAGTTTTCAACATGATATATTTACGGACTCTGGGTTTAAACAATTCCACCTTATCACGATTCAATTGCTTTAGAGAAGTAAAAGTTTTCTTCACAAATTCAACATAGGTAAGGGCAATCGATTCCGGATTCAAAAAAAGGTCCGGACGCCCCAATGCAGAAAAACAATCTTTTAGATATTTTAACCATGGAATTGTGAGCATATGATCCATGGTCAGAACATCTTTTAAGTGATTTAGGACCAGGTCTTTATTAAGCCAGCACTTTAGCTAAAATACTAAAGGCCGGAGTGCTATGGTATCGTTAATAAACGAAGTACCAGTATCCTCGTGGACTATTTGATTAGGGGTTCCTTTTGGTACCCCCAAAAGCTGTTTTAAAAAGTTATTCTCAACCACCCCTATACCATCAGCCGCCACATACCCCCAGAGTTCACTACCGTAGCTGCCTATTGCGACACTTTTTGTCTGGTAGATTTTTAGTAAAGCTGCAGTTGGGCGTTTGCCCATTTTCTTGGCAAAATTAAAAATAGCAGTGTTAGCCCGTATGATTTCTCCCCTTTTCCTCTGCAGCAGCGGTCCCCATTTTAACTGGTCGTCAAATAAGACTCCCAAGTAGGAGAATGTCTTGGTCCTAGGTACCTTCTCTGTATTGACCATAAAAGGGTACTGTTTCTTGGTGTGCTGCCCCACCTGCCATGATGTAAGATTTGCTATTATTAATGGATAAATCACGGGCAGCCATGAAGCTATGGAAGGCACTTAATAAGGACTCTAGCAGTTCTTGCTAGGAGGACGGCGTCGTCCGCATATAGCAGAAATGGTAGACCCCTTTCGCCAACATAAGGATAATCAACTCCGGTGCTAAGCAGGCACTCTTCTAAATCATTAATATATAGATTAAAAAGAAAGGGGGTCAGGATGCACCCCTGCCTTACACCTCTATAAGCACCAAAATCCCTAGATACCTTAAGGTCCTGTGAGTATTGTACGTTGGCCTTTGTTTCCCGGTGCAGGTCCCTCAGGAAGTTAACCAGTGCCGGCTCGACACCCATGGCGCCCATGGACTCCCACAATTTCCCCGGTTGACAGTTAAACGCGGAGGAAAGATCCATGAACGCCATGTAAACAGTGCCTGCCTTGCTATAGTGTACTTCCCCAGGACTGTATACAGATTGAGACATTGTGCCAATGTAGAATGTCCTGGCTGGAACCCATACTATATTCTGGAGATGACCCTGTTTGCATCGGCCCATGATGTCAGTTTGTTCAAGATTACACCTCCCACAACCTTGACCACAGAATCAATGAGGGAAATCGGCCTGTAACAGATTGTACTGTAACGGTCTCCTTTCTTGAATATTGGCACGATTGTAGAAATACCCCAGGACCTTGGGCAGCCGTGTTCAGCAGCTGCATTAAGCAGAGCAGTCGGAACCGGCGCCCATAACGATACTTTAGATTTAAAAAGATCCGGGGGCATGCCATCAGGGCCAGAAGCTTTATTACTTGTCAGCCCTATGATGCCTTTCTCAACCTCATTCGGTGTAAAATGGGGGAAGATTTGAGCCTGGCCACCGCTCTGAGATTCTGACTGTGGAGTATTACTACTAAAAATGGAAGTAAAATGGGACAGCCAGTCATCTTTAGTGATGTTAGTATCTACTGCCTGCTCCCCTACCCTGTCAAACAGTGGTCTATTAATGATTCCCCAGAAACTCTCGATGTTACCCAGAATGTTTGGGTCTAGAAGTTCTTGCCAGACTCTGTCCTTTATATCTGTTTTTCGCTTTGCCAGGACCTTTTCATCGGTCTGGCGTAATGACCGGATCAACAGCGGATCTCTAGGGCTAATCTTCAATGCTGCCTTTGGGCAGCTTTTGAACGGGTATGATCAAACCATTTCGGGTCTTTGTGCAAAGGCCCCGATAACGCGATAGTTAGCATGGGTCCTACTTTAGTGGTAATCCCCTCAAAAGCTAACAAAATGTCAGGTGGGAGGGATGTGGGAGACACACACAATGTTAACTCTGGGTCACAAGTTTTGTGGATCCTATCATATAATTGGTCAGAGTACACATTCTACCATTTAAGTCGGCGCCTAACATCTGTGCTTTTCAGTACTCCCCGGGTTAACCGCTTTCCCCGTAGGTTTAAAAGATTACCATCAAAGAAGATACAGACTAGATTATGGTCACTATATATACTTTCTTCAATTTTTAAACCCGATATAGTGGACTGAAGGCCATTCGAGAAGAGGATGTGGTTAATAAAAGACCCCCCGGAGCGACCTTGAAATGTTGGGACAAACTGGTGACTACAAATGTCCACCACTGACATGGCTGAAACCAAGTCAAATTCATTAAGTAGATGGTTCAGCATGTCTCCCCTGCCTGAATGCTCAAAATGAAGTCCCTCCATCCTATGGCATCCCAGTACTCCCATAGCTGTATGCATTGGATTCCCGCACGGATGCACGTTGAAGTCCCCCATAATCAAAAGTCGGTGGAAATCCCTAGCGCAATTTAATCTGATGAAGTTGCCCAGTTCATTAATCCTGCATTCACCTTTGGCATTTACAACATTTCCTCTTTTTAATCAGGAGCACCATTGCATTCCCTCTTTTTAGGGTAACTTCTTGGATGTTAGTGTTGTCAGAAGTTATTAATTTGGCAACACAATTCAAGGGAATATCGATATAAATTACCATACCCCCTTTAGCTCTACCGCTACGTGACGGTTCTGCCGGCACAAATAGGGTTTTGTAACCTTCTAAAAAGGTGTCACTTTCCACTATCCAGGTCTCTTGCAGACAAATCACCGGAAAGTTCCTTATAAACTCTACCCATTTCGGATCTTCAACCTTCCCTGCCAATCTAGCTATGTTCCAAGATATTATGTTATAAGACGTTAGACTACATGGAGTCACAGGCAGGGTGTCTTTTGGGCCCTTGTTACATACAGTCACGTTCCTCCTGACAGAGATCTGATCTGGTGGGCCTCCCCCATATGCTGATTTTCGGTGGGTGATGACCAATCATTACGGTATGTAGTTGCCTTTAGTCAGTCACAGTCTTCTAATGAGGACAAAGCTAAAAACCTATTTGTTACTAGCGGAATTGATAAACCATAGTGACCCCCCGAGATGTTATCCGATGTCATGTGGGCAAGCTGGTGGTTGAGACGGTTTAATCTATTATCAAGTCTGGGGCCGTGCATGCGCTTATTGGCGTGTGGGTCAAAATTGAAGTTGTTCAGGGGATTAGGTTGGTAAAAGAAGCCCAGGGGGAGAATCTGTATCACATATTCTTGCGTGTATCTCTCGGAGTAAATTCTCAACGATCAAAAGGTCGTTGAAATTCACGATTATACAGACACCACCTCCTAGCTTTCTTAAGTTTCCCACCCAGCCCACACGTCGCACCATGATGATGTTGCGACCTACTTCAGGACCCACTGAGGTGTTACCGGATAACCAGTGGGTCACCTTGTTCCTAAGCTGATAAAAGGCCTCTGTAGAGCCTTGTTGGAGAGGTGGGCCATTACCCAGAATAACCACCAGTAGTGTAGATTGAGGAGGCAAATCGATTACCTCAGAGTTTCGCCCACTACTACTTATCTCGCCATAGATTTCACCGCTATCGCACCGTGGGCCCTGAGATGGGTTATTTTCCCTTGTCCTCATGGTCTGCCTATTTGTTGTCGTGCCCTGAGTAGTACCCTTCAACTCACGCTCCTGTAGTCCTATGCCCTGGCAGCTCCCAAGATGGTGTTTATTGCTTGTTTCTAAAGCAATTTCGGGGTTATGCGGAACTTGTGAGGAGCCTACTACGGGATTGGGTTGAGGATGCAGGGTTGGAGGATTGTTTACGGCAACAGGGTGGCATAGTGGGGACTGTTTCATAGCTTCAAGCCTGAGCTCTATCTCGGACAGCTTCGACATAATAGGGGCTAACCTTTCCTCCGGTGCGGTGTTTAAAACTAATTTGAGGGTGTCCAGCAAATACTTCTCACTTCCTGGTACCCCCCCGGCTACTGTAATAGGTGCCTGCTTTTCATTGGGTTTTGTTTTTTTTGCTTGACCCATTGTTGTCTTACATTTCCTCTTGAGGCCGCCGGCACGGCAACCGGTCCCATTGGGAAGTGGGGATGGGGGCGAGCTGTGGACATTTAGGTCCTCAGGTAGCACTACTGGTGTCTTCCCTCCTTTCCCCAGAATGTCAGCATTTAAGGAACCTTCTTTACTAATGATGGTTATTGCTGGGTACAGAGACTGTGGTACCACCTCCCCCGTATCTGTAGATATGATTACAGACAAATCAGGACCCATTAATTCCCCACTTGCACCCCCACAATATGGGCCGTTTATTGAGGCATTAGATTGCTCATCTACGTTAGGATTTTCCCAGAGGTGATGGAGGCGACCCGCTGGAGATCTAGAGAGGCGCCTATTCACCAACTCAATCTCCTTATCGATAACTGATGCTGTCCTGGTTAAAAAAGCATCCATGGTCGTAACTGTTGACTTTGTGGCCGCTAATACCCCCAGGTGGGGCAGTCTGTGCCTTCTTTCGGACCGTTGTGGGATAACTAAAGTGGGGCTAGTGAGACACGCTCAATATCGGACAGCGGCCTAGCTTCAGTGAGTAAGCAAATAATACAAAGCTTTAGCAACTCAATAGCAACTAGGATGATGCAAATAAACCACATTAATAACTGACCAGAGTTGATAACAAGGCAGAAACAAAAATAACGTGGCCCAGCCCGGCCGCCTCTGGCAACTGCTCGGCGCCGCCCGCGCGCGTCCCACGACGCAGGACTCCCCTCTGCACTTAAGCGCCTCCGGGCGCGGGCTGGGCGTAGGTGGCTTCCTAATGCTGGGGCAGCTGGGACCTCTAGTCCCTCCTCTCTGTGGCCGCGGATGTCTGCTGGCTTGCGGCAGTGGGGGGAGACCGGTCCTGGGAGCGGGAGCGGAAAGCAGTGTGGCAAGATTGTCCGAAGCAGCCTTCTCCCAAAAGGCGTGAGCGGGAGTGGAACAAACAATGCAGGAGGTGTCCCAAAGTCAAGGTGCAGCAGCAGTGAGTCACTATGCTGGCTTCGGCCGCTCTTCAGTGTGGCCACCAATGCACCCACCGGGTTGCGGAAATAAGAGAATGCTGGCACGGAGCAGGAGCTGGGGGGGGGGCAATGTAGCTGGCAAGTGGGGGCACCTGGGAGACCTGAAAGACACACTCGGTATGTCCGTGCCTCCGTGGACACGCCGGCCTACTACCACTGTGGCTGCTAAGCTGGCCGAGATTGCTGAGGATACCTGGCGTCCCTGCCGTGCGTGTGAATGGCAAAGGACATGCACACACTCACTGCCGGTACACCGTCTGAGCTTGCGATCCGATCCTTCCGAGCTCCGGGTGCAGATTCTTCTGCTTGGCCCAGTGCCTCCACCTCAGACTCGACACCGGGAGACTGAAAGTCGGGTGCCGCAACCCGCTTACACCAGAGCCTACACCAAGAGCTCCCTAGGAGCAGTCTGGGATCTGATCTCGCCGCCACCTCCGGAGTTCACCGCAGCCGCTGTCTTAGCCTGGAGGGCGGCTGCGGGCGTCAGGGGATCGGATTTCGCCTGATTTTGCCGGGTCTGGAGCTGGGTCTAGAGCCGAATTCACCGCCGCTGCTGTCTCTGGTGCGTAGAAAATTAGGAACCGGAACTGCTGGTCGACCAGTCGTGAAGGGGCTCCAACCACCTCTATATATACACAGAATAAAATTGGCGACAAAGGACACCACTGCCTAGTTCCCCTGGATAACCGAAACAAAGCTGTAAGTTCACTTTCCAAAATCTTAGCTGCCGGCACCTTGTGTAGCATTTGCCCAACTCTAGTAACATTGCTGTTGAAACCATACTTCTGCAATACCTCTCAATGATAGAACAAATTAACGCTATGAAATGCTTTAGCAGCATCAATTCTTGCATTGTCCACAAGATTAGAGAACTCTGCCGTGTCATTCGCACCGATATGTCAATGGGTTAATTCATACAGCATCCTTCCAGGCACAAAACACTTTTGATCGAAATGGATCATCTATGGAAGGACATCTGATAACCTCTTAGCCAAAATTTCTGTGATCATTTTGTAAACACAGTTTAACTAAGAGATTTGTCTATAGGAATCTACTAATCTAGCATCTTTACCAGGTTTAAGGATCATAACTACAGTCGCCTCATATTAGGAAGGTGAAATTTAACAGCCTTCCAGAGACCTTATTAAAATAAGATACCCAGAAAGAGACCAAAGAGTTTACCAATTTTAAAGAATTCAGATGGGATCCCATCTGGGCCTGCTGCTTTCCCATTACTGAGCCTCCTATCCTGTTCCCTCATCTCTCCCTCTGTGATCCCGTCTGTGCCTGCTGCTTTCCTTTTACAGAGCCTCATAACCTGCTCCCTTATCTCTCCCTCTGTGATCACGTCTGGGCCTGCTGCTTTCCCTTTACTGAGCCTCCTAACCTGTTCCCTCATCTCTCCATCTGTGATCCTTGCCCTACAGCCTAAAATCAGCTGTTACGTAAGATGTGGGTGTTTTTGTTTTGCAACCAGTTTTTCATTACTAAGCGGTCTGGGTTCAAATCTTCCTTATATATCCCACTAAGGCTCTTCAATGTCTTTGCTGTAGAGAATGGTGACAAGGTTTACACTGGCAGGGATTGGATGCGAGAATGTTGTGTTGTGGGCACGGGCAGGAATACATGTGGACCTCAGGTAAGAAGGTATTTATTATCAACCTGCGGTCGCCAGTAGATAGTTATAGTTAGGACCTAGTTTCCATAGGAAAAGCGTTTTTTCTTTTCCTAATAACTTTGGCGCCGGTTGACAAATCTTTGCGAAATTTTAAAAACTAGTGGGGCACTCTGGTCAGCTCCTGTCTTGACGGTTTCGGGGTGATTAGCCAAGCGGGGACCAAGAAAAAAGGGGGGTCCCAAAACTTGTTTTCTCCATGGTATTTTCCATAGGAAACTTTTGGACACGGCTAAAACTCGAACTGCTGAACGGATTACATCAAATTTTGCAAAAAGGTAGCCCTTGGTTCAGAAAGTCTTTTTTGTTAAATGGTGTACATCCGTTAAGTAGTTCCTGCGAAATTAAAAAAATAGAGGTTGGAAAATCAGTTTCCCATAGGAAACTTTAGACATGGCTACAGTTCGACCTGCTGCACAGAACTACACCAAATTCGGCAAAAAGGTAGTGCTTGGCTCAGAAAGCATCCTTTCAGGTCTCTGCCTAGCGAAGGCCGCGCTTGCGCAGTTTCGCTGGGGAGAACTGATGTTTTGCAGAGTGGGGCTTGGACCCACCCCTCTTCTCCATTGGCTGGCTTCCTAAACGGAGGCCAGCCATTGGAGGAGAGGGGCGTCACTCCGTTTAAGCCCCGTCTTTTTGGGATTGAGGGGTGTGTTTTTTCCTTTCTTTCTGTTTTCTTTCTCTCCTCTTCCCATTGGCTGGAATTTTACATTTCAGGCAATGGGAAGAGGAGAGAAAGAAAACACGCCCCCGAATCCCAAAATGACGCTGCCTTTCTCCGAGTCATTTCTGCATGACCTCGCAGAAAGATTGTGGTGTTCGACTACCCTCCTGATGGCTTGCACCATCCTCCCGCCTCTTCTCGCATTTCCTGTGCGCTGCGGAGCTCCCCTGGGCACCTCAGTGATACACAGGCCTTGTTGGTAGTATGTGTAGCGTCTGCTAAGGCTCGTCTCTGCCAGTGCATGTGACTCGCCCCGTGGGACCTGTTCAAAGCCGGGATCTGTAAATATGTAGAGGCCTCCTTCCTGCATACTTCGTTTGTAGGCAAGTGCTCGGCTTCTGCGCTGTCGGTGCGGTTTTGTTTCTCAGGGTGGACACTTGTGCATGTGGAGGTCCTGGGGGGGGGGGGGAAAGGGGTGAGCTCGCGCTCGGCTTGGCCATGGCTGACGAAAGTCGGTGCCTACCGAGGACAACCGAGAACGGTTACCCACGCCTGGTATAGCCGTGACTTCCCTCCATCACCCCAGACCCTAGCTGTTAGTTACATTGCACCTCAGCCGAAAACATTTCAAGGGCTTTGCGGGGCACTTAAACTTCCCAGCTTTTAGTGCACCTGTAGATATGTATACGGCCTGGGAATGTCAGTGAGATTATTGTATGCTCAGAGAACCTTCATCACAATTTGTCAAAGGTGGTGGTGTGTGTGTGTGGGGGGGGGCGACCAGTGCTAATATTCTGTGGTACGCCATTTCCCGCACCATCAGCCTGACACATAGCCTGCGCAATAGCCGTCCAGTAAGAGGACCACCCTTCATACCCTCCGCGGCCACTCCACCTCCAAGGCGCTATCGTTTTGGAAGCGCATCCCTAGGTCGGCCCGGAGAGTACCACCGCTCCTTCCACCTCCTGCGCAGGACGTCCTGGGAATAGCAGACTTAGTCTGCCATACTCCCATGTTGGATAACATCACATCACATCACTCACATTGCTCATGGTAGCATCTGCTATAAATTGACTGCAAAAACTGAACGCACAGAACTCCCTCTTCTCCCAACCGCCCCCCCCCCCCCCAATTGTTCACTCCTGCAGCCTTTGGCTTGCGGGAGTGAGCAGCACGCAGGGTGGAAGCATTCATTTCCTTGTCGATCAAATTACATAACGCGCTATGCTTTCGCTTTTGATTGTATCTTTCACCAACCCCTGACTTTCAACTCCGGCCCATTTAATTGAAGCTAACCTTCTCGGGTGAGGTCTGTCTCCCTAATCCTTCTCTGAGGGAGCTCATAATCTCTCAATTACGAGGAAATCGGCTCACAGAAAGGCCCATTATGAAGAATAGTGAGGTAGTGGGTTTTTCAGAACCGGTACTTAACAGGTAACCCAGCGGTGTCGGGGAATACACACCCAAAGACCTCGAGTCCTTTTCCTGATTCAGACCACAGAAACTCAGAGTCTTCTAGGTGAAGTCAAGGATCGATTTATTGGCTGCAACCAAGGTAACAAGCGTCCTAGAAGTACAACACACAGGGAGTATGTTCTCAGGAGACTGTCGCAATTTACAAAATCAGGCTTCTCTTCTTATACAGAATATTAAGCTTCAGGCAAACATACCTGGTTTTACGGTAGATCATTGACATAACTTCTTAGACAAAAGAAAGGCAGAGTCATGATGACATGTCCATATTTCATTTAGCCCGGCCCATAACAAATAACCTGGTGAGGCCTGACCCTTCATCAGATATCGGTGGACCCCCAATAAAAACAGGCACTTCCCCATCATAAAGTAAGTGAAGCAAAAGGGTAAAGACAGATGTGAGCAAGATACGGCAGGTATGTGCGCAATGAGGAGGTTTATGGCCGGCTGAGCCCTGATGCTATCTTGCTTGGCCCCTGGAGAGGAACTGACCTAACAGGTCCGGCCTGGGGCAATGGTTTCAACTGGCATGGGTCAAGGAAAAGTCGATCAAGGTGTACGTGTCCTTCTGGGGTCGAATTCAGCTGGTTTATAAGCCTGTGTATAGGGCAACTCACAAAATGGCTGCCATACACAAAATGGAAGCCGAGGGTTCTGAACGAGAGTGACGATTTCGAGGTGAAATCGTCACTCGAATATGCTGAAAATACCTGTACATGACATACTCGTCATTCTCGGTCTTTTGGTACTAAATTCGTCCATTTACGACGAAGTTTTATTCTCGAGTGCAGACACATTAAACGAGTCCAGAATTTTCAGTACTACAATCCCTCCTTTTGCCCTTACATAGGCAATTAATCCGTGCTCATGTTAATCTGAGTCCAGATCCATATTCCTGAAACATCATCCTAGTACTTAGTTCATCTCTTGATACAGGCTTCCTTACACATGACGTAACACAAAGGCCACATATTGCAGGAGCACACTGTACGCATAGACAGAACAGGAAAAGAATGGCTAAGACCATCCCAATGACCATCAGTATTTTCCATCCCCAGGTGGATATCAGTTCCCAGAACCAACCCATTAACGACCGATCCCCTTTTTCCACATGAATAGATTCGGAAATCTTAAGTAGTTTGGAGATGGCCTGGTACACTGTTGGAGCATTATCTGGGATAAAAATGCAACAACTTGATTGGATCAATCTGCATACTCCACCTCGGTCTGCAAGGATGACATCTAAGGCGACCCTGTTGTGAAGGGTCATAAGACGATCCGACTGGAGCTCAGCAGTCAAGTTACTAAGGGCACCAGCCGTTTCAATCACGGTGGACTCAACTATCCTTGTCAATTGCCTTATGTTCCTACTGTTAGCCATAGATCCCCAGAACGGCAGAAAACCCTTTGCAAAGTCCCCAAATTCTTGACCTGCAGTGTCTTCTTTAGTCAAGACACCTCTAACTACCCTTGTCCTGTGGTAATCTGCCGCTGTTGTGTAGGTGGGAGGTAACAGGGATGAAACAAAACATGAGCCCGAAAAGTCAGGGGGCAACCAGGTGTAGGCTCTATCATGACAGATGAAATAAGTACCCTTAGCTGCTAGAAACGCAGGGGAAGTCTGAGACCCAAAAACATACGTTTCCGTACAGACACTCTTCCCTAACTGAGCTCTGGGATTCCTGCCAATACCCTGCAGACACAGGTGCCCCTGATGGGGTACGATCCATATTGGGGATGATCCTTTAGCTTGCTGTTTCTCTCTGAGAGTGGCTTCATATCCGGTCACGTTCCAATTTACATATCCAAGTATCTCATCATCAGGAGTATTTTCATAAGAAGTTACTTCCTTAATCATGTCAACTATGCCTTTTACTAGGGCGCTAGTCTTGAGGTTGTCTTTTACAGAACGTAGGGGTTGGATTTCACGTGCATATATGAACATCGTTCTGTACGCCCACACAGAGCCATTACGACTGAAAGGCAAAACTAGATAAGGGATACCTTTATCCGTAGTGTGAGGCATAAGGCCACAAACCCAACAGTTAGTTGTGTTCATCACTAGCTGGTGCTGGTGCAAGAGCTGAATGAAGGAGTTATTAATGAACTCTAATCTTCTATTGTATTCATGGCCAGGAAGGGAGTAGAAAGAATGAGAGGAGACAGTAGTAGGAGGAGGTGTAGGGGATGTAGGTGGTGTGAATGTTACACGAAAGGAGAATAAAGCCTATCCTATCCGAAATATCATCACACTGGATATCATGAAAATGCACATTATTAAAAAACTTTTTCTTGTCATCACTGTACATAACTTGTGTCTAGAGTTCATTTGCTTGGCACGTCTCTCCATTTCAGAAAACTCCATCCTTTCTAGAGTGCTGCCCGCGGTGGTAGGTTGATTCTGCTAAAGGATGCTTCTGTCAGTCCAGGGCAACTCCCTTAGTCCAACCAGAACTATCGACCTAACGTCGTTAGCTGCACCCAAAAGACTTTTTAGGCAACTGCGGCCCTAGCAGCGGAACCCGGATGGCGGTTCGAAAAACAAAAATGAGCAAGTTTCCTTCTGATGGGAGAGCTGCACCTTAAAAATAGTACTTGGAGGGGAAAAAAATACTTGTTATTGGTCCATAGGTTTTTGCCTTAAAGTGGAAAAGAAATCATTTCGTTAGTTCGTATTTCTTGGTCTCAAATCGTATCTTCGTCTTCCCGGTACCGTGTTGTCCTGAAACAACAGTTCAGGCTCCGAAGTGTTCAATCGTTTTGACGGTGGCACAACTTCTTGAAGAATGTTCTCGTTTTCGCGCTCAGAGTTAGTTCCTTTCACTTGTGCATCACTGAAAGGTACGAACCGAGGCACCGTGTCCGTTTCTGCGTTGCCGACACCCTCCTGGACCCACTGGTCCTATGGCAAGGAAAAGGGATCTTCTTACAATGGACCCCGTGGATCCAGGCCTTTTTCCCTTCCACTCGAACCGCCGATCTGGTAGAGAGAAGGACGAGGTGAGGCCCTGTCCACCTGGGCTGGTCGTTTTTAGTCCTCTGGAAGTTCCGCACCAGCACCCAGGATCCAGGGTCAATGCTGTGTCCCGGAGTCTCAGAGACCGGAGGCAGGGTGTCGTTGACCTGTTGATGCAAAACACGCAATTTAGACGTCAATTCATACAGATAGTCAAGTAGAACAGGGTGCTCAAGCTCGCTAAACCTTTTGGGCCTAGGCACTCCCCATATGTTGGCCGGGCGGCCAAAGATGATTTCATAGGGACTAAGTTTCACTCGCGAATGCACAGTCATTCTGGTGGATAGGAGTGCTAAGGGTAGAGCGTCAGGCCATTTAAGACCTGTGCTCGCTTGGATTTTGGCTAGTTTTAATTTAAGAGTGCCGTTGTAGCATTCTTCTAATCCAGCTGATTGGGGGTGATTTGCAGCGTGGAACTTCTGCCTAATACCTAGCCCTTCACACACTCTCTTCATCACACGACCCACAAACTCACTCCCATTATCAGACCAGACCATTCTAGGCATTCCGAATCTAGGGAAGTACTCTTTCACAAGGGCTTTCGCTGTGGACAAGGCAGTATTGTCCTTTAGGGGATAGGCTTCTATCCATCTTGAGAAAGCACAAACAACAACGAGCACATATTTTAAGTTGTTGCACCTTTCCATGTGGATGAAATCTAACTGCAAAACCTTTAACGGATACGTAGGAGGTGCAAAATGACCAGCTGGAGTTGGGGTTCCCCTACCAGGATTGTGTTGCAGACACACCATGCAATTCTTGACAACATTCTCTGCACACTTGGGAATTCCTGAATTTTGCCATACTGGGGCCAACAACTTGCAAATCCCTTTCACGCTGATGTGAGCCATTCCATGAGCCATTGTGACTACTGCAAGCACGTACGCATCGGGTAACAACCACCTCTGATGCTCCGACAATTCAATCCAGCAACCATTCGCATCCATTCTACCCGAACTTTCTCTCCACGTACTCAACTCTTTCTCTGTGGCTTCGGCTTGAATGGACTTCACACTCTCTATCGTGTCTTCACACATTCCTACGTCACCAATCCATCTTGCAGGGCCTGCAACATACATTCGACTCGTCACATTCCTTGCGGTTTCTTTCACGGTTTCATCAGCAAATGCGTTTCCACGACCAACGTCATCAGTCACCTTCTTGTGAGCACTACATTTTACAATCGCCACTTGTAAAGGCAAAGTCAGTGATTCTAGAAGCTCATTTACCAACTGGTCATGCTGAATTTTAGCTCCATGCGAAGTCAGGAACCCACGTTCTCTCCACAATCGTCCAAAACTGTGAGCCACACCAAACGCGTACAGGCTGTCGGTGTAGACAGTCACTTTCATTCCTTTCGACAACACACATGCTCTCGTGAGTGCAATTAGCTCCGCTGCCTGAGCTGAATTATGTGGGATGCGTGCAGTTTCAACAATCGTGTGCAAAGTCGTGACAGCATATGCTGCAGTCGTATCGCCATTCGAAAGCTTGAAACATGAACCATCCACCCATAATGTACCATCACAGTCAGCAAGGGGAGTGTCGAAAAGGTCTACTCTTCCTTTCGTCTCTTCTTCTGTTCTATAAAGACAATCATGCTGTTCTGAAGCATCTGATTCTTCTATGAATGGTAATAACGTGGCTGGGTTAAGGGTATTGCACTTTTGAATGTGCACATGACTTGCTAGCAAAGTCAGTTCGTATCCTGACAATCGAGCACTGGTTAAATGCTGTGTCTTGGTTCTATTTAACAATGTGTCTACTGCATGTGGGACCATCACGACTAGTGTATTATTCATGACCAGGCCAGCAGACTGTCGAATAGAAACAGCTGTTGCTGCTGTGGCTTTTAGACAACTTGGCAATGCTCTAGCTACCGGGTCCAAAGTCGACGAAAAATACGCGCATGGACGTTGTTTGTCCCCAAATGACTGAGTCAGTACTGATAATGTGCAACCTTCCTTCTCGTGGACGTACAATGTAAAAGGCTTACTGTAGTTGGGGTTACCTAACACCGGAGCCGAACATAATGCTGTGCGTAATTCGGAAAAACTCGTTTGACACTCTTCAGACCAAGGGACGGGATTGGGTGTATCTTTACACGTTAACGCCACCAAAGGTTTGGCCAATAACGAAAAATTAGGGATCCATTGCCTACAATATGATGTAATGCCTAAGAAAGCACGTATTTCTCTCTGTGTTCTTGGCACACTCAATTTCGCTATTGCCAGAATTTTCTCTGGGGTCAGTTTCCTTCCCTCCTTCGATAAGAGATGACCTAAGTAGGTCACTTCTTGTCGGCAGTATTGAAGCTTGGAAAGTTACACCTTATGATGGAAAGGTGGCGTAACAATGACATTGTTGCTTTCTTACAAATTTCCTCAGTATCCGCAGCTATAAGCAAATCGTCAACATACTGTACAAGAGTAGCACCTTTTAGTAAAACAATCGTATCAAGCTGTGTTTTTAGAGCTTGACTGTATAGTGACGGACTTTCACAGTAGCCCTGAGGAGCGCGTTTAAAGCGGAAACTTCGACCTCCTAAACTGAAGGAAAAAATATCCCTACTCTCCTCGGCGATTGGGATGCTGAAGAAAGCATTCTTCAAGTCAATCACCGAAAACCAAGTGGCAGAAGCTGGAATCATAGTCAATAATGTAGTAATGTCGGGGACAACTGGAAATTGTGGCACAACGATCTTATTCACCTCTCTGAGATCGATCACAAATCTGTACACCGGTGGCTGAGATGGGTCAGTTCGTTTGAAAACAGGTAGAACGGGACTATTGCAAACGTTGCCTCTTGTCTCTTCAATTACATCTTTTTCAATTAACTCGTGAACGATTGCTAGCAACGCTTTCTCGTCTTCACTAGAAATTCTATATTGGGGAATTCGTGGCATTTGAACATTGGCTTTCAATGTTACAACATATGGTGGAATTTCTAAAAGACCGACATCGTTAGGACCAGTAGCCCAAAGAATGTCCGGAAGAAATGACAATTCTGTTGGAAGTTTGTCTCTCGACAAATACATGGCAGAGACCACTTTCTTACCTAAAGTAAGTTGCACTCCCGAGGGAGAACAGTACAAAGTCGCATACAATCTTTTTAACAGATCCAATCCCAACAAATTTTCACCACAACCTGTTGTCAGAATGAGGGGTGCTTCTAATTCACGGGGACCAACAGAAAGAGTCAAAGGGTCAGAAATCGGATTTCTAACCGGGGCGCCAGAAAAACCTACTGATACATTCGTTTCGCCAGACAAAGGTGCGCCAGGGAGTTTTGAGTGCTTAATGGAACTCTTCGTAGCACCAGTATCCAACAGAAAAGGTTCTGACACACCTGATGTAGTCACCTCAACGTATGGTCCGCTCTGATCTACTGGAACTGAAACAACTCTCTCTCTTTGTCTATGGCTGTCCTAGCAATCATTACTCTCCCAATTCTCACTTTCTTTCTAGTAATCATTGGTATAGTACTGAGCTGTCCTACCAGATGCGTTATTCTGCTGATCAAACTTGTTCATGGAATTTTGTGGTGGAAGGGGATGCTCGTTCTGGGGGGCATTCCCGTGTCCTCTTCCTCTAGGCGCTTGCTGAGCACCTCGACCTCTTACACCAGAAGCGCCAGGTAGGATAGGGCAACTATATTTATAATGACCTTCCTCCTTGCAATATGAACATTGGTTGGGACCTACAGAAACACGTGGTTGAGAATACTCGATCCTTTGCGAGTTCCTCTGATACTGTTGAGGCTGCTGCAAATTACTCTGGTAATTATTCTGACCATTATTATTTTGGCCGCCACCACCACGTGGCGGATATGCTTGCTGAAACAAGACCTTCGTTTTCAACTCTTTCGTTTTCTTTTCTACTTTATCTTTCTCGTCTTTGTCTCGATTTTCGTAATACTGTGCTGTAGCTAATATCTGTGCCGAAGACGAGACTGCCCAAGAACTTTCCGAATCCTTTAACTTTTTACGCAACTCCGGAAGCAAATTGTACACGAATTTATCAACGAACAGTCTCTGACCGCCTTCTGTGCTCATATCTTGACCACTGTGGTCGACGAAAGTTTCTTCAAATCTGGTGAAGAAATCAGACACCGTTTCATCTTTCTTCTGCTTACATGCAGACAGTTTATCCCAATTTACGCGTATTTCAGGCATTATCTTTTTCATATAATCAATTATTTTACCAGGCAGTTCTGCTATCAAAGGTTCAGGCTTAGCGCCACCTACTTGTAGGGAATCTGTCGCAGTAATGTTAGCCCATGAGTCACCTAATTCCTGATCATGATCCATGTGACGAATCTTTCCCCATAAAGGCTGTGGGACAACGTTCCTAAATAACATATCGATATCGGCTAAATTCATTACACATGACCCAGCAGTCTGCGACAACTCTTTGTAATATCCTGCATGGTTTTTACGCGGATCAGGTAATGTCTGTTTAAGTGCTAAAACTTCAGATCGCTTCCATGGGACATGTACCCACACACGCTGAAAGTGTGGCAGAATAGGTAGATTTGCCGTTGCATCACCCTCTCTCCATTGAGGGGGGACTTCTCTCATGGGATACTGTCGCGCCTTTTTCCTAGGTGTATCGCGCTCAGATTGCGAACCAGAAGTGTTCCCTTTACTTCGATACGACAACAATATCTCAACCGCTTTTTGGACATCGGGACCTACGATCATGCCTTTCCCGAACTTAAACCGTACACGACACAACTCCTGCGGGTTGCATTCTAAATCATTGTCTTCCAAATCCTCGCAGAGGAAAACACACATTTGTTCAAAAACGTATCTCTGTGTCGGTGCTTCCCACTGAAGGAAGACTTTCATGACAGATTCAACGTCATATTTTGCAGTATCCATAATCCATTTATGAGCTAAATGATTCAATACATCTCTCTCTCGGTAGTCAGGCAGTTGACTTCGCAACTGTCTTCGTTCCGTGTTAGGGGTCGTAGTAGGCGACCCGAAAAGAGGTGAGAAAATATTAGTTACAGTGCTGGCCATTCTCTGTCGAACAGAAGGAGAAACCGAAGGGAGAACGGGTGGAAAAACAGGGTGAGATAAGGCTGAAGTAGAGGCAGTAGCAGAGGGATCATTATGAGAAATCGAAGGTGCATTAGGCAAAGTCGTAGAAGGCATAAGCGAAGTAGATGTAGTCGGTGTGCCTTGAGGAGGCTGCACCGGAGGAGCGGAAGCCAGCTGAAGAGCAGCTGGTGGGTGCTGTAGAGGAGCAGGCATAACAACCATGGGTGGCGCAACTAAGGGTTGCGGAGGCGCCGTGGCTGTTTGTGCATAGGGGGGTGGTGAACTTAACAAATGGCCCATTAACGGGTCTTCCTTAAGGTCTTTTACTGCATCTTTCTTGGGATGCGGCAAAACTGGATAGCATTTATCTATCGCCATTTTACGTTGCCTGTGCAACTGCTCACTCATCTGTTCTTCTTCATCGTCTTTAAACTGCATAGCAGCTTTCATTACTGAAATATTCCCTTCTTTCTTATTTTTCTTCTCTAATTTAATTTCTTTTTGTCTGGCCTCCTTACGCCATAGGCGAAAAGAGTCAAACATTGCCGGCCGGGCTTTCTTCTTGAAAAGTTTAACTTCGAGGTTATCTAGAATTTCCGTGTCGAAGCTACCATGTTGGGGCCATTTTAAAACACCATCTTTCCTGGTGTATTTAAATCCACACTTTGTTGTATGTGATGGGGCCTACCCCATATTTCACATATAACTCGTAGGTTGGAGTTCCAACCGGAGGAACCGGACATAAGTCCTCCAATCGGGAGTCCCTATTATTACCGCCAAGACAAAACAAATTTCCAAGTCTAACATCAGGCATCTTCGCTCTCTAGTCTAGTTCCAAACTTCAAAGGTTTATCAATTACGATATTTCTCGTGAATACACAAGTCCTTCGGTTTTGGTGCTTGCAAGTACCAACACAAAACTTCTTATCCCAAGGATACCAAAAACTAAGGTCAACTAAGGACTGGGAGACGCTTCACTTATACTTAACTGAAATATCGATGACGTCACCAGAAGACTCGTCTCAGTGTTTCGCTCTACCAAACTTCAAGGGTCCAAATCAGGGCGATAGCCAGGGCAGCAGACCTTCGTAGCCGTCGGGAAGCGGGGAACCACGCAGCAAAGACTTTCGGACCACGTCGACATGCAGGGATCGATGGTGGTTGGCCTTCCTCCAGAATTTTCACACGAAGCTCCTCACGAACCTCTGGCTGGACCGGTACCGCTGGAATCGCCCCACGTTGGGCGCCAACTGAGGTACTGGGTTTTTCAGAACCGGTACTTAACCGGTAACCCAGCGGTGTCAGGTAATACACACCCAAAGACCTCGAGTCCTTTTCCTGATTCAGACCACAGAAACTCAGAGTCTTCTAGGTGAAGTCAAGGATCGATTTATTGGCTGCAACCAAGGTAACAAGCGTCCTAGTGTAGTGTAGTTCCTATCTTCCCAATAGGCTCTGCGCATTGGAATAATACCTACAGCAGTAAAGGCCTAGGCCAGACGTTAACTAGGTCTACTACTGTCGATACTAGACTTAAGTTTTGGGTTTGCCAGCGTAGCTCAGAGTTCGCTAGAAACTTTCTCAAATGTTCAGGAAAGAATTAACTCCCCTGATTAGACAAGAAGGGATTTAGTTTCTGACAACCATAGAACATGACAACTTTGCTCTCCCCTAATCAAGAGTGTATCTCCAGAGTCGTGTGAGCACAAGACAATTATTTTACTCAGTCAGTACGTGCATTCTTAGTCTCATCAGAATGTAGAGAAAAGGAAGAGACGGGCGTGTTCAATAAAAAGGTGTTATTTATTGATCAGTCTCTTTTCTCGTACAAGAGAAATGGATCGATATTATTGCAATACTTATAGTTAAGTAAAGTGCATACATTAAAAGCAATAGTAAAAAATAATACTGTAAAAACATTGATATGGTTTCTGAGCCATATGATGTTTAAAATGATTAAAATATATTTACATACACATATACATTTGACTAAACGTACTCAACTGGTGTTTCTAAATACGCCTACCCCGTGTACCTGACCTAAGTCTAATGCGTGGGCGGGAATAGAAAGTTACAGTTTAAGTTAAGTTTGTTTTTGCCAAGTGAATAACTAAAGAATTCTCTGTGAGGGGTTATTCAGTTCTGTACCTGGAATTTAGGATGAATGAGGAATGGTATCTCTTTCTCTGTTCTCGATATTCCAGGCCGCCTGCGAGGGCTGCCCGAAAGCGCCGGTGCTGGGTCTCTCGGCAGGAGATAGCAGCGCGTCTCTCAGCGCGTCAGGAAGGCGGGGCTGCTGCCAGCTGGGTCTGCTCTGCTCTCGGCTTCGGCAAGTATGGCTGCTCCGTCTCGTCACCACGCATGTGTTTGCATAGGGCAAGATCGGCAATATTTATACCTTAAAGGTGCCGAGATTGACGTAAGGATGGACATAGATACGTCAATAAAGATGTCATACGACTTGCTCGTTAGCACATTCTTTTACTGAAGTTCTCTGTGAAATCAAAACAATGGCCGCACGGATTTTCCAGGTTGTCATAGGTTTGATTTGTTATGAGAACGTCGTATGCCTTATCAGGGGCTGGAGGAATGTCGCTTGTCTAATTAGATCTCAAGCGTTATGACCTAATCAGATAACACGTTCCTGTGCCGTAGTGTGACTGCGTCAGATAACGGTATCTGCATCATGGGGGCTTGTCTTGCCTCATGGGCTGACTGTTAGTTAACTTGATAGTTAGTTTAACCAGAATAGGGTCAGGAATAGGGGGATCAATTAAGAACCTATAGGAATACATGACACCCACTCCACGCTAACTATGGTCATATTTACTAATCTATGCATAGTATAACATAGTACAACATACTATAGAGTATAGTGTATACCTTACCACCCCAAAATACATAAATGCATTTTGAAATTTTCAAATATACTGAAAAATTGCAGTCATATATTTTGTAGGCACTCAAGCTATGAATTAAACGCTAAAGTAAACACGCATTTGTATACATTATTGCTTATTTGGTATATGAGAAATACACATGAAATGGCTCTTAATATGGCTATACAGAAAGAAAGTTCGAGACCATTGCATCACATAATAAAATGTTTGTCAACATACCAGCGGGCAACTAAGGTTTATAAAGTATCTAAAAATAGAAATCTTAGTTCTCTTGGAATAGTTTCTTACTTTAAGCAGAAGATAAGTGTCCCGAAAATTTAGTAAAAACTAATTTGGGGCTGCTAAAAAATTGCTGTCCGTGAACTGGTGGGAAAAATTGTTCATGTGACTTTATTTTTAAAGTTGAAGGCCGAATTCAGGGAACGCCGTGTGCGAGCTTGCTCAAAAGTCTCTATTTCTGTTCTGGAGAGAACATCATATCATTAAGGCTTTCGAAAAAACTGTCAACAGCTTCATGGGAAAGTTCCACTAAGTCGGAAATAGGTGTAACCATGCATTCGTGCGCATGATTGTCTCCATTGACATTCTGATTCGCATTGCTGACAGAAGGTCGTACCTGTTCGATGCTGCTTTCATCTTGAACTTCACTACTCTTCAATCGTAGTGGTGAAGATTCCACAAATGCCGTCATCAGGATTGGCAGCCTTTGAGGGCAGCACAAAGCGTGAACCTTGGTAGGAACCAACAATGTATCTGCATCCACTGGCGCATCCGATTGTAGCGTCAGACAGGTGTCTAACACGCATTCTTCTCCGCATAGCAGACACCTCAATACAGGTAAAACACACCTTTGCCACATTGGTCGAAATGATAGAAACCAAGTCATGTTCAGGTCTCTAAGCCGGGAGAGTCCCAGGATTTTTGATATCCGGTCCCGGTATCCAATGGCTAGGATTGTATCTTCCATTGTCGCGAGAGTTTTGTCTGTGACATAGGTTGCCATAACGAAAAATAAGGACTAAGAATAGGATTCCTGCAATTAGTCCCAGGATCAGGGGAAGTCCGCCAAAAATCAAATGGACGAAATCTGGAAAAATACCCAGTATGGCTTTGAATGGTGTTAATGCCATCGAAAATACTGTCTTAAATACCCCTGTGATCCCATTGGTATCAGAAATATTTAAGATTTCGTTCAGGATTTCCGCGAAATGTACGGGGGAATTAGTTGATAATAATGTATGTATCTCTGCAGTCGTCCTTGCGACTTGTAGATCATACGTTTCTTTTGATGACGAGAGCCTTGTAGGCGTCTGAAGAAGCACTGTTTTCATTCTGCTTAAAGTATCTATTCGAATAGAAGTAATTTTCAAATCGGGCCATGCCCTTGCCTCCCTGTCTGGAAAGGAGCTGGGGAACAATGAGCGTCCGCAGCACTTGACCTTCGCAGTCGTAGTTATTAGATAAGGAGTCCCGGGCATAAGACTACAACATCTGCGGTCTACAATAAGAATGTAACTCCCATTATAGAGTCTTTGAAAGAATGGTTCTATTTCAGTTGCAGGTGCGCCTTGCTGGTGACATGAAAGGTTGTATGAATTCCCTTCACAGGCTCTATGCAAACTAATTCCGTTACACAGAAGCGTGCCGCTTAGTGACATAGCACAATTGTTGCCACTAAGAAACACTTTCTGTCCTTTATTACTGACACATGCATGTGAATAGGGCAGGTTCCAAGTTGTTTTAATGTACCCCTTTCCCAATTTCTCGTACATGCCAGCCTGTATATATTTTTGGCAGTATTGAAACCTGAAGGTTGAGATTGGAATATTTATGATTCCGTGTATTATCCATTCACTGACAGGTCGTTCTGACATTGTCATTGGTAATCTTTCTAGTTTTTCAATGCTCAAGATTGTATAATCAGCACCCTTTTGCGCCATACCGATTTGTCTATCAGTAAGGTTAAAGATTTGGAATAGTGACGTTGTGTTGATTAAACGCCAAGGCACATAGCCTGAACGCAAATTTTGTAACGTCCAGCCAAGCTGTACAATAGAACGCAATTGTGACTGACCATGTTGTAATAACAGTAAGTCTTGCGATAATATATCGATTGCTGAAGACACAATGCTGTCCATTGAAAAAATTCTGGAGGACAGAGTCATTAACCCATTGTCCACTACAGAAAGTGATTTTTCCAAATTAATACGGTCAATTTCCCGTATTCTCTCTGCTGTTTCAATTTGAGTAACCTTCCAGGCCTCATTGTATGCTGCATATACAGAGGCTGCTATGAAACGCTTTTGACGCTGTTTGCGTGGTCCCAAAGTGAAATCACGCAAGTCAGCACCATCAGTAAGTAAAGTTAGGTGTTGCTTAATTTCTGCCAGTGTGGAGGTTTGTAGCCATTGAAGGCATAATTTGCCCACACTGTAGGTTGTTATTATCCCTGGGTGATGTCTTTGGGGATATCTTGGGTCTGGCCTGGTCATTTTGAACCCCTGTGTTTTATTCAGGAATCTGTCTTGACAGTTATTTGTATCTGTGGGCCAGATCAACCACTGTTTCCAATCAGGATGTGTTCTGTTTTGGTTTAATATATGGTTTACGTCTATCTCTTCATCTGTATCAGAGCTATTGCTAAACATTGTTGGCTTTGGAATAGACGGTTTATTTAAATCTTTGATTTTGGCTAAGCCAAGACAGGTGGTTTGTTGAACAGTGTCATTTAAAAATATCATTTGTTCTGGGATCATGCAGGCTCTTAACAAAGCTTCTATACCCTGTACTTGCCATTCTTTTGTACCCCAAACACTTTTCAAATCAACATTTTTGTCCCAATAATCAAATCCAAAAGTATTCATTTTTTCAAAAAATGAGTCTGAATATAACAACTTTGTGTTGGTTATCATCGTTTTCATCCCGGTCTTGTTTGACAATTTAAAATAAAATGTTTCAGCATTACTTGTGTTAAAACCTGAAAAATATGAATATTTGTCGTAAACGGTTCTTGAGCTCCCTTTTGGAGGTGTTGCACAATGTTCCCATTGATTATAATTTAAAACATTTCTAGGTTGTGCAGATCTATGTAAAAAGTGATTACCATAGTGGTTATAGCAATACATACTGTCATAATTTGTAGAACCTTGCAAATAATCATGTTTGGTAAATTTAGCAGACATTACTAAGTCAGACATCCTATTATTAATGCTTTCGAAGTCCCAATCATCAGCAAATGAGTTCGGTTTTGCAAAGTCACTCAAGGAGATCTTAATTTGGTGTGGATATTTCAGGATCTCGACCGGACCATAAATTTCATAGTCAGTGTTGTCCCAGGCTACCCCACCAGGTATCGGATTGGCTGTGAAGTTGGCTGAAGAAGGTTCTCTTTTCTCGACGTGTGAAGATGTGTGTGGTTTGAGGACCAAGTTGATGTTCTGACTTGCTGTGTCCATTTTAGCATATTTTCCCTCAATGAAGCGTCCCAAAGTTAATACCATGATGAGCCAAAGTATGAGGATTAATGCACCAAAACCCACCCAAAATGCAATCCATGGAGAAATTAGATATGTTTCTTTCAGTTGTTTCAAAAGTTCTTTAGCTTTGTCTTTAAAGGTTTTTGATGATGGCTGTGTCTTTGATTCACTGAGGCTTTCAGAGGAATCATCGAAGTTTATGAAGTAGCCGGATGCAGTTCTGTCAATTGTTCCAATTGGTTCAGGATTTTTGTTTCTTGCATTGTCACTTGGTACTTCAGTATAGATTGGTGTGTCTCTGCTAAATGTTTTTATTTGGGTTTTCAGAGGTCTGAGTTCTATTGCATTGTTGCATAGTCCTTGCTGTTCTTCTGTAGGCGTTTCGAATGTGATGAGCCTCTTCGTTAGGACCTCTGTACTGGTAGCAAACCTTGGTGTTCTGCTACTTATTGGGAGTCCACTTGGCCTACTGTTTGTTATCGGCCACATGTTGTGGTTTTACCAGGTCGATGGATACAACTCGGTTCTCCTTTTTTCCAGCAAGTGGCGGTAGTACAACTGATCTTGTCCCGTTGACAGACAAGACAGGAACTGCTTTTCTGTAAGAAGGCCCAAATTCCTTCTTTACCGCGATCTTCTCCCTGACTAGATCCCCGACTTTTGGAATCCAGACAGGTCTTGCTGGGACAGGTGGTGATTCTTCAGTGGTTGTTGGCTGTTGTTTCAACTTTATGTTGCTCAGGTCTTTTCTTGTTTTGTTTAAGTCCTGCAAAATAGCCAAACGGTCTTTGATATCAAAGCTTTTTTCTTTCACCACTGAAGTCTGACTATCAATGTCAGAGATCATCATCCTAGTTCCAAATAATAATTCGTACGCACTGAATCCCTTCAGAGAATTTCTTGGCAAGTTATTTAGACTACGTTGGACACTTATTAGATGTTTGACCCACCCAGCCCCCGAACCTAATATCCTTTCTGCTATAGATTGCTTTATGCCTTGGTTTTTTCTTTACACCATCCCGTACCCTCAGGAAGGAAGTGAGAAGATTCCCGCTGGACTGTGCTCATTCGGTCATGTTTCCCCCCAGGCTGGTGGGCTTGAGTGAAAACAATGGTCGAACGTAGCATGCTCTTAGCGTATATGCCATTTAGACTCGCAAATATTTGTATAACAGTCCGGACGTCAGCCGAGTGCTGAGGATCTACATTATAAGTGGAAACTAGCCTGTATATGTTAATCGCAAGCCATTCTTTTTACTGGTAATATTATCTGCCGTAATACGACGAGGTATAAAACTGTTTCTCTCCCCACTGCGATCTCTATTGCAGTTTGGGCAGTTTTTTACAAACATGGTGTGATGCAGGCTCATGCCTGGCCACCAGTACCTTGATTGTAATTCTTCCAGAGAATCTTTCAGTTTGAGGTGTCTGAGACCCTCGCCCATATGTGCGTCTGCGATTAACAACTTTCTCCTGTCCATGTTTGGAATCACTCTATCCCCCACTCCAGGGATTCGAGCAAAAGGGACGGAGTTTGCATCTATTATGTATGTGTAATTGAGTGGATAGTTGATCGGTAGTGCTGAGCAGTCGCCTTTTGATGACGTTTTCACCGCCAGCACTGTTTCACCGTCAATGTATTTTAATGTACGCTTTTTTCGAACTACGGGAGCCGATATAGTGGCTGCCGCTGCGGCTGTTTCAGCCAATGAATTCCCTACAACGTGAACGCCATCACGTTGATGACTCAGTGAGTGAGTCACGTGAGTCTTTGGTAGTTCTTTTTGTAAAAGAGCTATTTGTTCCCAGAGCAGTTTCTGCTTTATTGGTGCATCTGTGTTATCTTTGTAACCGTTTTGAATCCATGTCTGCAAATCCTTGTTGTATGATTTGACGCAGTAATATGAATCTGACACTATAAGTGTCGGGAATTCGCGATCCGCATTATCTAGCGCCATTTTCAATGCTATTATTTCAGTTTGTTTTTCTGAATTAGTTTCTACCGAGTGTGATTTTGTTAATAGAGGTATTAGTTTACCTCCGCGCCACACTTCTTTTGTAATCTCACATGTGGGGTTGTATGCTTGTTCTCCCCAAACGGAGGGTTGAGCATGTCCGTCTGTATAGATTACACAGGCGTAATGTCGTAGAGGCAGAATGTCGATTGGCAGAGGGTATGTTTTTTCATATTCTAGATTTTCCATTTCTTCTAGTTCTGGATCAAAGAAGTAGTATACTTTGTCCGTTGTGATTGAATTTACCCATTGTAACCATTCTGGATCCAATGTTGTTGTTGGTAAATTACACGGTGTTGTTAATGCCTCAAAGGCTGATTCAGCTGTTCTGACTGTGATATGTCTACCGTCAGCTATGTCTTTTTCTCTAGCTATTGCGGTTTGAACTGCATGAACAATTTTTTCATTGTTGCTGAATCTCTGTTCAGCTTTTGTGTACAAGTGTGATTTGAATGCAATTGGTACCTTTTCTCCCTCATTAGAGGTTAGGTATGTGAATCCGCATCTCCCTGGGATGACTCGAATCACAAGATTGCGTGTGTTATCACGTGTTTCTAATTTTGTTTTAATTAGCATGTCTGTTTGTAAGGATCTCAAAATTTCTGTGTGTGTTTGAGTCCAACAGGATCTTTTAAAGTCTGGTTTAATTAGATCATAAAGGGGTTTGACCCTTTCTGCGTAATTTGCAATGTATGTTCTGTGGTGTAATTTTATTTGTATTCCCCTGGTGAGGGGTCAGCTGTGGAAGTTTAATCGCTGGCTGAATTGTTGTAGTCCGCATTACATACTGTACTAATTGTCTATGAATTTTTAGTAATTGTTTTAGCTGTATTAACAGCTCTCCTGTAGACATTCCTTCGATGTCTGGGTGTGGTGTGTATCCGGCTAAGACCGGCCACGTTGCTCCTGGTCTACCTAAAGGACCGAGCCTTGTAATGTGATTATTATGTTTTGGGGCGCCATCAAATAAGAGCAAATGCTCTTGAAATTTGAGTGGTACTTCCACCTCCTCGAATGGAGTGTAAATGTCAGGTGGTACCTCTATTTTGTAATAGTGGAAGTACTTTGTTACAGCATTTGCTGCTGGAAAATGTATCCATGTATAGTATACCTCTGTCTGCCGATATTCGTGTGCCTCAATTACGAATATGACTGTGCCACCTCTAGGTGTCAGTCCATTTTCTATAAGTTTTAGAGTTATAGATCTCCTTTTGATGACCGGGATGAGTATTATATCCGCGTCTGCTGCTTGCATGGTAGCATCAGCTGCTGCGAGTTCAGTTGCTAATCTAATTGCCTCTCTTTCATCCTCATTGTCTGACATTTTACTGTCCAAAAGGTTATTTTGTTTGTTTGCAGATCAGGTTTCTTATGGAAACAGAGATTAGATGCACAATATTTTGGAACTGTTTATCCTTCAACGTTGACTATACCAAGAACCATACATAGGAGTTCCCTCCTGCGAGGTTTTGGAGGATATAACCTTTCAGCCACTCCAGACGTCTTTGGAGTATTTGGGAAAAGGGGTCTGAGCACGACTGAGTTACTCTAAATGTCTTACGTTAGTTTTATCGCCCTTTCCAAACGCGTTGGGCGCCATGTAGTGTAGTTCCTATCTTCCCAATAGGCTCTGCGCATTGGAATAATACCTACAGCAGTAAAGGCCTAGGCCAGACGTTAACTAGGTCTACTACTGTCGATACTAGACTTAAGTTTTGGGTTTGCCAGCGTAGCTCAGAGTTCGCTAGAAACTTTCTCGAATGTTCAGGAAAGAATTAACTCCCCTGATTAGACAAGAAGGGATTTAGTTTCTGACAACCATAGAACATGACAACTTTGCTCTCCCCTAATCAAGAGTGTATCTCCAGAGTCGTGTGAGCACAAGGCAATTATTTTACTCAGTCAGTACGTGCATTCTTAGTCTCATCAGAATGTAGAGAAAAGGAAGAGACGGGCGTGTTCAATAAAAAGGTGTTATTTATTGATCAGTCTCTTTTCTCGTACAAGAGAAATGGATCGATATTATTGCAATACTTATAGTTAAGTAAAGTGCATACATTAAAAGCAATAGTAAAAAATAATACTGTAAAAACATTGATATGGTTTCTGAGCCATATGATGTTTAAAATGATTAAAATATATTTACATACACATATACATTTGACTAAACGTACTCAACTGGTGTTTCTAAATACGCCTACCCCGTGTACCTGACCTAAGTCTAATGCGTGGGCGGGAATAGAAAGTTACAGTTTAAGTTAAGTTTGTTTTTGCCAAGTGAATAACTAAAGAATTCTCTGTGAGGGGTTATTCAGTTCTGTACCTGGAATTTAGGATGAATGAGGAATGGTATCTCTTTCTCTGTTCTCGATATTCCAGGCCGCCTGCGAGGGCTGCCCGAAAGCGCCGGTGCTGGGTCTCTCGGCAGGAGATAGCAGCGCGTCTCTCAGCGCGTCAGGAAGGCGGGGCTGCTGCCAGCGGGGTCTGCTCTGCTCTCGGCTTCGGCAAGTATGGCTGCTCCGTCTCGTCACCACGCGTGTGTTTGCATAGGGCAAGATCGGCAATATTTATACCTTAAAGGTGCCGAGATTGACGTAAGGATGGACATAGATACGTCAATAAAGATGTCATACGACTTGCTCGTTAGCACATTCTTTTACTGAAGTTCTCGGTGAAATCAAAACAATGGCCGCACGGATTTTCCAGGTTGTCATAGGTTTGATTTGTTATGAGAACGTCGTATGCCTTATCAGGGGCTGGAGGAATGTCGCTTGTCTAATTAGATCTCAAACGTTATGACCTAATCAGATAACACGTTCCTGTGCCGTAGTGTGACTGCGTCAGATAACGGTATCTGCATCATGGGGGCTTGTCTTGCCTCATGGGCTGACTGTTAGTTAACTTGATAGTTAGTTTAACCAGAATAGGGTCAGGAATAGGGGGATCAATTCAGAACCTATAGGAATACATGACACTAGAAGTACAACACACAGGGAGTATGTTCTCAGGAGACTGTCGCAATTTACAAAATCAGGCTTCTCTTCTTATACAGAATATTAAGCTTCAGGCAAACATACCTGGTTTTACGGTAGATCATTGACATAACTTCTTAGACAAAAGAAAGGCAGAGTCATGATGACATGTCCATATTTCATTTAGCCCGGCCCATAACAAATCACCTGGTGAGGCCTGACCCTTCATCAGATATCGGTGGACCCCCAATAAAAACAGGCACCTCCCCATCATAAAGTAAGTGAAGCAAAAGGGTAAAGACAGATGTGAGCAAGATACGGCAGGTATGTGCGCAATGAGGAGGTTTATGGCCGGCTGAGCCCTGATGCTATCTTGCTTGGCCACTGGAGAGGAACTGACCTAACAGGTCCGGCCTGGGGCAATGGTTTCAACTGGCATGGGTCAAGGAAAAGTCGATCAAGGTGTACGTGTCCTTCTGGGGTCGAATTCAGCTGGTTTATAAGCCTATGTATAGGGCAACTCACAAAATGGCTGCCATACACAAAATGGAAGCCGAGGGTTCTGAATGAGAGTGACGATTTCAAGGTGAAATCGTCACTCGAATATGCTGAAAATACCTGTACATGACATACTCGTCATTCTCGGTCTTTTGGTACTAAATTCGTCCATTTACGACGAAGTTTTATTCTCGAGTGCAGACACATTAAACGAGTCCAGAATTTTCAGTACTACAATCCCTCCTTTTGCCCTTACATAGGCAATTAATCCGTGCTCATGTTAATCTGAGTCCAGATCCATATTCCTGAAACATCATCCTAGTACTTAGTTCATCTCTTGATACAGGCTTCCTTACACATGACGTAACACAAAGGCCACATATTGCAGGAGCACACTGTACGCATAGACAGAACAGGAAAAGAATGGCTAAGACCATCCCAATGACCATCAGTATTTTCCATCCCCAGGTGGATATCAGTTCCCAGAACCAACCCATTAACGACCGATCCCCTTTTTCCACATGAATAGATTCGGAAATCTTAAGTAGTTTGGAGATGGCCTGGTACACTGTTGGAGCATTATCTGGGATAAAAATGCAACAACTTGATTGGATCAATCTGCATACTCCACCTCGGTCTGCAAGGATGACATCTAAGGCGACCCTGTTGTGAAGGGTCATAAGACGATCCGACTGGAGCTCAGCAGTCAAGTTACTAAGGGCACCAGCCGTTTCAATCACGGTGGACTCAACTATCCTTGTCAATTGCCTTATGTTCCTACTGTTAGCCATAGATCCCCAGAACGGCAGAAAACCCTTTGCAAAGTCCCCAAATTCTTGACCTGCAGTGTCTTCTTTAGTCAAGACACCTCTAACTACCCTTGTCCTGTGGTAATCTGCCGCTGTTGTGTAGGTGGGAGGTAACAGGGATGAAACAAAACATGAGCCCGAAAAGTCAGGGGGCAACCAGGTGTAGGCTCTATCATGACAGATGAAATAAGTACCCTTAGCTGCTAGAAACGCAGGGGAAGTCTGAGACCCAAAAACATACGTTTCCGTACAGACACTCTTCCCTAACTGAGCTCTGGGATTCCTGCCAATACCCTGCAGACACAGGTGCCCCTGATGGGGTACGATCCATATTGGGGATGATCCTTTAGCTTGCTGTTTCTCTCTGAGAGTGGCTTCATATCCGGTCACGTTCCAATTTACATATCCAAGTATCTCATCATCAGGAGTATTTTCATAAGAAGTTACTTCCTTAATCATGTCAACTATGCCTTTTACTAGGGCGCTAGTCTTGAGGTTGTCTTTTACAGAACGTAGGGGTTGGATTTCACGTGCATATATGAACATCGTTCTGTACGCCCACACAGAGCCATTACGACTGAAAGGCAAAACTAGATAAGGGATACCTTTATCCGTAGTGTGAGGCATAAGGCCACAAACCCAACAGTTAGTTGTGTTCATCACTAGCTGGTGCTGGTGCAAGAGCTGAATGAAGGAGTTATTAATGAACTCTAGTCTTCTATTGTATTCATGGCCAGGAAGGGAGTAGAAAGAATGAGAGGAGACAGTAGTAGGAGGAGGTGTAGGGGATGTAGGTGGTGTGAATGTTACACGAAAGGAGAATAAAGCCTATCCTATCCGAAATATCATCACACTGGATATCATGAAAATGCACATTATTAAAAAACTTTTTCTTGTCATCACTGTACATAACTTGTGTCTAGAGTTCATTTGCTTGGCACGTCTCTCCATTTCAGAAAACTCCATCCTTTCTAGAGTGCTGCCCGCGGTGGTAGGTTGATTCTGCTAAAGGATGCTTCTGTCAGTCCAGGGCAACTCCCTTAGTCCAACCAGAACTATCGACCTAACGTCGTTAGCTGCACCCAAAAGACTTTTTAGGCAACCGCGGCCCTAGCAGCGGAACCCGGATGGCGGTTCGAAAAACAAAAATGAGCAAGTTTCCTTCTGATGGGAGAGCTGCACCTTAAAAATAGTACTTGGAGGGGAAAAAAATACTTGTTATTGGTCCATAGGTTTTTGCCTTAAAGTGGAAAAGAAATCATTTCATTAGTTCGTATTTCTTGGTCTCAAATCGTATCTTCGTCTTCCCGGTACCGTGTTGTCCTGAAACAACAGTTCAGGCTCCGAAGTGTTCAATCGTTTTGACGGTGGCACAACTTCTTGAAGAATGTTCTCGTTTTCGCGCTCAGAGTTAGTTCCTTTCACTTGTGCATCACTGAAAGGTACGAACCGAGGCACCGTGTCCGTTTCTGCGTTGCCGACACCCTCCTGGACCCACTGGTCCTATGGCAAGGAAAAGGGATCTTCTTACAATGGACCCCGTGGATCCAGGCCTTTTTCCCTTCCACTCGAACCGCCGATCTGGTAGAGAGAAGGACGAGGTGAGGCCCTGTCCACCTGGGCTGGTCGTTTTTAGTCCTCTGGAAGTTCCGCACCAGCACCCAGGATCCAGGGTCAATGCTGTGTCCCGGAGTCTCAGAGACCGGAGGCAGGGTGTCGTTGACCTGTTGATGCAAAACACGCAATTTAGACGTCAATTCATACAGATAGTCAAGTAGAACAGGGTGCTCAAGCTCGCTAAACCTTTTGGGCCTAGGCACTCCCCATATGTTGGCCGGGCGGCCAAAGATGATTTCATAGGGACTAAGTTTCACTCGCGAATGCACAGTCATTCTGGTGGATAGGAGTGCTAAGGGTAGAGCGTCAGGCCATTTAAGACCTGTGCTCGCTTGGATTTTGGCTAGTTTTAATTTAAGAGTGCCGTTGTAGCATTCTACTAATCCAGCTGATTGGGGGTGATTTGCAGCGTGGAACTTCTGCCTAATACCTAGCCCTTCACACACTCTCTTCATCACACGACCCACAAACTCACTCCCATTATCAGACCAGACCATTCTAGGCATTCCGAATCTAGGGAAGTACTCTTTCACAAGGGCTTTCGCTGTGGACAAGGCAGTATTGTCCTTTAGGGGATAGGCTTCTATCCATCTTGAGAAAGCACAAACAACAACGAGCACATATTTTAAGTTGTTGCACCTTTCCATGTGGATGAAATCTAACTGCAAAACCTTTAACGGATACGTAGGAGGTGCAAAATGACCAGCTGGAGTTGGGGTTCCCCTACCAGGATTGTGTTGCAGACACACCATGCAATTCTTACAACATTCTCTGCACACTTGGGAATTCCTGACTTTTGCCATACTGGGGCCAACAACTTGCAAATCCCTTTCACGCTGATGTGAGCCATTCCATGAGCCATTGTGACTACTGCAAGCATGTACGCATCGGGTAACAACCACCTCTGATGCTCCGACAATTCAATCCAGCAACCATTCGCATCCATTCTACCCGAACTTTCTCTCCACGTACTCAACTCTTTCTCTGTGGCTTCGGCTTGAATGGACTTCACACTCTCTATCGTGTCTTCACACATTCCTACGTCACCAATCCATCTTGCAGGGCCTGCAACATACATTCGACTCGTCACATTCCTTGCGGTTTCTTTCGCGGTTTCATCAGCAAATGCGTTTCCACGACCAACGTCATCAGTCACCTTCTTGTGAGCACTACATTTTACAATCGCCACTTGTAAAGGCAAAGTCAGTGATTCTAGAAGCTCATTTACCAACTGGTCATGCTGAATTTTAGCTCCATGCGAAGTCAGCAACCCACGTTCTCTCCACAATCGTCCAAAACTGTGAGCCACACCAAACGCGTACAGGCTGTCGGTGTAGACAGTCACTTTCATTCCTTTCGACAACACACATGCTCTCGTGAGTGCAATTAGCTCCGCTGCCTGAGCTGAATTATGTGGGATGCGTGCAGTTTCAACAATCGTGTGCAAAGTCGTGACAGCATATGCTGCAGTCGTATCGCCATTCGAAAGCTTGAAACATGAACCATCCACCCATAATGTACCATCACAGTCAGCAAGGGGAGTGTCGAAAATGTCTACTCTTCCTTTCGTCTCTTCTTCTGTTCTATAAAGACAATCATGCTGTTCTGAAGCATCTGATTCTTCTATGAATGGTAATAACGTGCCTGGGTTAAGGGTATTGCACTTTTGAATGTGCACATGACTTGCTAGCAAAGTCAGTTCGTATCCTGACAATCGAGCACTGGTTAAATGCTGTGTCTTGGTTCTATTTAACAATGTGTCTACTGCATGTGGGACCATCACGACTAGTGTATTATTCATGACCAGGCCAGCAGACTGTCGAATAGAAACAGCTGCTGCTGCTGTGGCTCTTAGACAACTTGGCAATGCTCTAGCTACCGGGTCCAAAGTCGACGAAAAATACGCGCATGGACGTTGTTTGTCCCCAAATGACTGAGTCAGTACTGATAATGTGCAACCTTCCTTCTCGTGGACGTACAATGTAAAAGGCTTACTGTAGTTGGGGTTATCTAACACCGGAGCCGAACATAATGCTGTGCGTAATTCGGAAAAACTCGTTTGACACTCTTCAGACCAAGGGACGGGATTGGGTGTATCTTTACACGTTTACGCCACCAAAGGTTTGGCCAATAACGAAAAATTAGGGATCCATTGCCTACAATATGATGTAATGCCTAAGAAAGCACGTATTTCTCTCTCTGTTCTTGGCACACTCAATTTCGCTATTGCCAGAATTCTCTCTGGGGTCAGTTTCCTTCCCTCCTTCGATAAGAGATGACCTAAGTAGGTCACTTCTTGTCGGCAGTATTGAAGCTTGGAAAGTTACACCTTATGATGGAAAGGTGGCGTAACAATGACATTGTTGCTTTCTTACAAATTTCCTCAGTATCCGCAGCTATAAGCAAATCGTCAACATACTGTACAAGAGTAGCACCTTTTAGTAAAACAATCGTATCAAGCTGTGTTTTTAGAGCTTGACTGTATATTGACGGACTTTCACAGTAGCCCTGAGGAGCGCGTTTAAAGCGGAAACTTCGACCTCCTAAACTGAAGGAAAAAATATCCCTACTCTCCTCGGCGATCGGGATGCTGAAGAAAGCATTCTTCAAGTCAATCACCGAAAACCAAGTAGCAGAAGCTGGAATCATAGTCAATAATGTAGTAATGTCGGGGACAACTGGAAATTGTGGCACAACGATCTTATTCACCTCTCTGAGATCGATCACAAATCTGTACACCGGTGGCTGAGATGGGTCAGTTCGTTTGAAAACAGGTAGAACGGGACTATTGCAAACGTTGCCTCTTGTCTCTTCAATTACATCTTTTTCAATTAACTCGTGAACGATTGCTAGCAACGCTTTGTCGTCTTCACTAGAAATTCTATATTGGGGAATTCGTGGCATTTGAACATTGGCTTTCAATGTTACAACATATGGTGGAATTTCTAAAAGACCGACATCGTTAGGACCAGTAGCCCAAAGAATGTCCGGAAGAAATGACAATTCTGTTGGAAGTTTGTCTCTCGACAAATACATGGCAGAGACCACTTTCTTACCTAAAGTAAGTTGCACTCCCGAGGGAGAACAGTACAAAGTCGCATACAATCTTTTTAACAGATCCAATCCCAACAAATTTTCACCACAACCTGTTGTCAGAATAAGGGGTGCTTCTAATTCACGGGGACCAACAGAATGAGTCAAAGGGTCAGAAATCGGATTTCTAACCGGGGCGCCAGAAAAACCTACTGATACATTCGTTTCGCCAGACAAAGGTGCGCCAGGGAGTTTTGAGTGCTTAATGGAACTCTTCGTAGCACCAGTATCCAACAGAAAAGGTTCTGACACACCTGATGTAGTCTCCTCAACGTATGGTCCGCTCTGATCTACTGGAACTGAAACAACTCCCTCTCTTTGTCTATGGCTGTCCTAGCAATCATTACTCTCCCAATTCTCACTTTCTTTATAGTAATCATTGGTATAGTACTGAGCTGTCCTACCAGATGCGTTATTCTGCTGATCAAACTTGTTCATGGAATTTTGTGGTGGAAGGGGATGCTCGTTCTGGGGGGCATTCCCGTGTCCTCTTCCTCTAGGCGCTTGCTGAGCACCTCAACCTCTTACACCAGAAGCGCCAGGTAGGATAGGGCAACTATATTTATAATGACCTTCCTCCTTGCAATATGAACATTGGTTGGGACCTACAGAAACACGTGGTTGAGAATACTCGATCCTTTGCGAGTTCCTCTGATACTGTTGAGGCTGCTGCAAATTACTCTGGTAATTATTCTGACCATTATTATTTTGGCCGCCACCACCACGTGGCGGATATGCTTGCTGTAACAAGACCTTCGTTTTCAACTCTTTCGTTTTCTTTTCTACTTTATCTTTCTCGTCTTTGTCTCGATTTTCGTAATACTGTGCTGTAGCTAATATCTGTGCCGAAGACGAGACTGCCCAAGAACTTTCCGAATCCTTTAACTTTTTACGCAACTCCGGAAGCAAATTGTACACGAATTTATCAACGAACAGTCTCTGACCGCCTTCTGTGCTCATATCTTGACCACTGTGGTCGACGAAAGTTTCTTCAAATCTGGTGAAGAAATCAGACACCGTTTCATCTTTCTTCTGCTTACATGCAGACAGTTTATCCCAATTTACGCGTATTTCAGGCATTATCTTTTTCATATAATCAATTATTTTACCAGGCAGTTCTGCTATCAAAGGTTCAGGCTTAGCGCCACCTACTTGTAGGGCATCTGTCGCAGTAATGTTAGCCCATGAGTCACCTAATTCCTGATCATGATCCATGTGACGAATCTTTCCCCATAAAGGCTGTGGGACAACGTTCCCAAATAACATATCGATATCGGCTAAATTCATTACACATGACCCAGCAGTCTGCGACAACTCTTTGTAATATCCTGCATGGTTTTTACGCGGATCAGGTAATGTCTGTTTAAGTGCTAAAACTTCAGATCGCTTCCATGGGACATGTACCCACACACGCTGAAAGTGTGGCAGAATAGGTAGATTTGCCGTTGCATCACCCTCTCTCCATTGAGGGGGGACTTCTCTCATGGGATACTGTCGCGCCTTTTTCCTAGGTGTATCGCGCTCAGATTGCGAACCAGAAGTGTTCCCTTTACTTCGATACAACAACAATATCTCAACCGCTTTTTGGACATCGGGACCTACGATCATGCCTTCACCGAACTTAAACCGTACACGACACAACTCCTGCGGGTTGCATTCTAAATCATTGTCTTCCAAATCCTCGCAGAGGAAAACACACATTTGTTCAAAAACATATCTCTGTGTCGGTGCTTCCCACTGAAGGAAGACTTTCATGACAGATTCAACGTCATATTTTGCAGTATCCATAATCCATTTATGAGCTAAACGATTCAATACATCTCTCTCTTGGTAGTCAGGCAGTTGACTTCGCAACTGTCTTCGTTCCGTGTTAGGGGTCGTAGTAGGCGACCCGAAAAGAGGTGAGAAAATATTAGTTACAGTGCTGGCCATTCTCTGTCGAACAGAAGGAGAAACCGAAGGGAGAACGGGTGGAAAAACAGGGTGAGATAAGGCTGAAGTAGAGGCAGTAGCAGAGGGATCATTATGAGAAATCGAAGGTGCATTAGGCAAAGTCGTAGAAGGCATAAGCGAAGTAGATGTAGTCGGTGTGCCTTGAGGAGGCTGCACCGGAGGAGCGGAAGCCAGCTGAAGAGCAGCTGGTGGGTGCTGTAGAGGAGCAGGCATAACAACCATGGGTGGCGCAACTAAGGGTTGCGGAGGCGCCGTGGCTGTTTGTGCATAGGGGGGTGGTGAACTTAACAAATGGCCCATTAACGGGTCTTCCTTAAGGTCTTTTACTGCATCTTTCTTGGGATGCGGCAAAACTGGATAGCATTTATCTATCGCCATTTTACGTTGCCTGTGCAACTGCTCACTCATCTGTTCTTCTTCATCGTCTTTAAACTGCATAGCAGCTTTCATTACTCAAATATTCCCTTCTTTCTTATTTTTCTTCTCTAATTTAATTTCTTTTTGTCTGGCCTCCTTACGCCATAGGCGAAAAGAGTCAAACATTGCCGGCCGGGCTTTCTTCTGGAAAAATTTAACTTCGAGGTTATCTAGAATTTCCGTGTCGAAGCTACCATGTTGGGGCCATTTTAAAACACCATCTCTCCTGGTGTATTTAAATCCACACTTTGTTGTATGTGATGGGGCCTACCCCATATTTCACATATAACTCGTAGGTTGGAGTTCCAACCGGAGGAACCGGACATAAGTCCTCCAATCGGGAGTCCCTATTATTACCGCCAAGACAAAACAAATTTCCAAGTCTAACATCAGGCATCTTCGCTCTCTAGTCTAGTTCCAAACTTCAAAGGTAATCAATTACGATATTTCTCGTGAATACACAAGTCCTTCGGTTTTGGTGCTTGCAAGTACCAACACAAAACTTCTTATCCCAAGGATACCAAAAACTAAGGTCAACTAAGGACTGGGAGACGCTTCACTTATACTTAACTGAAATATCGATGATGTCACCAGAAGACTCGTCTCAGTGTTTCGCTCTACCAAACTTCAAGGGTCCAAATCAGGGCGATAGCCAGGGCAGCAGACCTTCGTAGCCGTCGGGAAGCGGGGAACCTCGCAGCAAAGACTTTCGGACCACGTCGACATGCAGGGATCGATGGTGGTTGGCCTTCCTCCAGAATTTTCACACGAAGCTCCTCACGAACCTCTGGCTGGACCGGTACCGCTGGAATCGCCCCACGTTGGGCGCCAACTGAGGTACTGGGTTTTTCAGAACCGGTACTTAACCGGTAACCCAGCGGTGTCAGGGAATACACACCCAAAGACCTCGAGCCCTTTTCCTGATTCAGACCACAGAAACTCAGAGTCTTCTAGGTGAAGTCAAGGATCGATTTATTGGCTGCAACCAAGGTAACAAGCGTCCTAGAAGTACAACACACAGGGAGCATGTTCTCAGGAGACTGTCGCAATTTACAAAATCAGGCTTCTCTTCTTATACAGAATATTAAGCTTCAGGCAAACATACCTGGTTTTACGGTAGATCATTGACATAACTTCTTAGACAAAAGAAAGGCAGAGTTATGATGACATGTCCATATTTCATTTAGCCCGGCCCATAACAAATCACCTGGTGAGGCCTGACCCTTCATCAGATATCGGTGGACCCCCAATAAAAACGGGCACCTCCCCATCATAAAGTAAGTGAAGCAAAAGGGTAAAGACAGATGTGAGCAAGATACGGCAGGTGTGTGCGCAATGAGGAGGTTTATGGCCGGCTGAGCCCTGATGCTATCTTGCTTGGCCACTGGAGAGGAACTGACCTAACAGGTGCGGCCTGGGGCAATGGTTTCAACTGGCATGGGTCAAGGAAAAGTCGATCAAGGTGTACGTGTCCTTCTGGGGTCGAATTCAGCTGGTTTATAAGCCTATGTAAAGGGCAACTCACAAAATGGCTGCCATACACAAAATGGAAGCCGAGGGTTCTGAACGAGAGTGACGATTTTGAGGTGAAATCGTCACTCGAATATGCTGAAAATAGCTGTACATGACGTACTCGTCATTCTCGGTCTTTTAGTACTAAATTCGTCCATTTACGCCGAAGTTTTATTCTCGAGTGCAGACACATTACACGAGTCCAGAATTTTCAGTACTACAATAGGCTGCCCTTAATGAGGTTTATAAGAAGAAGTGATGGCGTCCCTCAGTTTTCCAAATGCGAGGCCTGATTCCAAGGAAAACACTGACCAGGTAATACAAAAACGACAGGGATTTACTAAAATGTTACATTTCTTTCAAAATTCCATCCTCGGTTACAGGGCAGCTATCGCCCAAGCTTTTGTCTTTTTGGAAGGAGGGTTATTTATTGCTCATTCTGCAAAAGTCTGTCTGAGGGAAGAGCGCAATAATCAGCCCCTCTCCGCTTCTTAGAAAAATATCCCCCTTTTGTCTGAAGTTTTAAAATATAATGTTTATGAAGGTGACCGCAGCACAGACCCGGCGAGCAAGACAGCAATGTTTACTTTCAAACACTCTGCTCCTCAGTTGGGCTCTGCCGAAGGCCCAAAACAACCAGACCCGGACACATGTTTATCAAATAGCTGAAAAGGCCACCTTTATTTTAGATCAGGTAACTCCAAAATTCAGGCAATTGTGTTTATAATCTCAACAATTTAGTAAAACGTGCCAAAACTTTTAATAGTTTCCTGCGTATAAAATATTAGCATATTCAGACAGAAACTCTCAATAGTATGTTATCACATTCCTTCCAAACCTTGTGTTTCATTTCTCTTCATTTCTCTTCATTTGTTACCTTTACTCCTTTCACTTTTCTTTTGCCCAAAATCCAAGGTGGGCAAGCCCGCTCCAGACTTACCCACCCCAATACAAGCGCTTCAACTCTTCTTAAGCCTGGGAGCTACCCATCTAAAAGTGGCAAACGACATGCATTATAACAAAACATTTATTTATTTATTAAATATTATTATTATTTTTTTTTAATTGGGATGGGAGGGTGGGACTTAGTAAAACAAAACACCTCCTGCCACCCAGCTGCTGCCTCACGACCTCCCTCGGCACACACTGTGACGTTTCACAGCACGCTCCCCTGCCTCCTACCTACCTGTCCTATTCCTGCGCTCGGTCTGGTCCATTGGGTGAAAGACCCCAGGGGGAGACCGCTCGCGCTCTGCTCCCCTTGGGGCACCCATTGGAGGAGGGGGCGGGTGGAGCCAGGGACGTGGTCGTCTGTATTCTGGGAGATATCATGCATCCTGTTAATCCTTTCCAGAGGCGTCAGAAGCAGACCTGCTGGCTGAGACCCCCTTCGTTACTCAGAGAGGCTGTTTCATTTTTGCAACATTTCTTCCGCCAGCCTGTTAATTTATAAATGCTTGAAGACCGGGGGCAGGTAAGATTCTTCCTGTTTGTTTTGTAAGCCATGGGCCAGACATTTGAGGAGGGGGAAGGGTAGAGCCGGCTATAGCATTAGAAACAAGAATAATCTTACCTTCCCAACCAAACTAGGAACAATCTGCCCTCAGTGATACATATTAGCGGCTCACAAGGAGTCAAATGGTTTTAAATTTGCAACATTGAGCTCACCAAAAAGCACAGTCAGACCACATGATTAATCAGACCACATGTAGAAAAATACACATTTTTATTTTCTTTTTCGTGTATATTTCCGTAGTGCATCAGCAATTAAATAACCGTAAAATTGGTAACAAATCACATTTAACAAAACTCCATATTAGCCCACATCACCCTCTCCGCATTCATTCAACATCATCCCTTCTATTCACTTGCAACTCCTCACACATTCAAACAGCTAATAACACAAAACACAGTTCATACACAATCCTCATCATCAATTCCCAGAATGGTACATTGAGGGGACCCTGGAGAGTCTTCTCAACAAAAAGCCGGAGGCTCAAGGTAGTACTAGCAGGATCCAAAATAACGCCGACGCGCGTTTCGGTGCTAGGCCCGGTCTTATATCCGCACCTTCATCAGGGCTTTCACGTCGGGGGAGTGGGGCAGAACACAAAACTTAAACCAGAAGCCAATCTGTGGTGCACAAAAAACACATCTTTTTACAATTTAAATCATGAAGTCACAACATTATAGCAACATTTCTCAATTCTTTTAGTTCAACAATTTTATATAAATTACAAGTTAATAAATAGAGACAAGCAAACATTTGTAATTTACAATTTCAAAAAGGTCTTTGTGTCCTCATTAGAGTCGTGAATGCAGTGAGCTCAAAAATTGCGCACAGATAATAGATAAGAATATATAGAAATAAATCCGCACAATAAGCGAACAAGAGAAACCCCTTAACACATAACCCTCAGTCATTCAATCAATTACCACCAATTTTCCATTCTAGGCAACACATACATCTCAGTAGTAGCGGTAATGGTCATTCCATAAATTTGCATAGATTCATAGGAATAAAGTGGCTACAATTTCCCAGAGAAGACACGTAGTCACCCTATCTAATCTGAAATCAACTTAAAATAATTTACCTCAAGGTAGGGCCTGCTTAGTAACCTTCGCGAGAATATCTCACATCAATCGACACTGCATACTAACGATCCCAGTTCCAAAGTGCACGGAGGGGAAAACACCTTTTCATCAAGAGTAATTCTAGAGCCATGGATAAAACATCGTAAGAATTCAGGCGATGTTATATGGCGATAACCTAGGACTCGCATAACCCGTCTGCCAGAGCAGAACATCGTCGGATACACACACTTACCAAATCAAATGCTCCTTTTTCAGGCAACGCACATGTATAGAGTCCTCAATCCAGATAATACGACATCAGCAAGATTTTGGTATCTCGTCTCCCAAGCGATACACGAAAGCTGCTGTGTAAAAAGATTGAATCAATTGAGGCCATGTCGTAAACGCTAGTGGATAGTTTTACATATTCAGAAAGGAACGCAAGATTCCCGGAACTATCCCTCGACTTGGGCCCTTTCAAAAAGTAATTCTCTCGAGCGAGAACTCAGCTAAGCACCTCGAAACCAACTTCCCCTAAGTGATAAAGCCGGTGTAAAATAGGAGATGACAATTACCGTCTAGGCGGCAGGCGTGGTCTCTAGTAATCTCAGGGGCTCGAAGATCGACCTCAAATGCGAAGTCCGTGGGAATCCGGGTATCCTGTATTCGTCCTTAGGGTCTTTAAAGATGCTAGAAGGACGGTAAAGAACACAGAAAATTAGCACTGGTTATAAAAAGGAGGTTTTGATCACTTTTTCAGAGGTACATTGCATTAGAAATAGCGATATCGGTGGGTATCGATAAACGACGGGTTCACAGAGGAGATTTTACACAAACTGCTCGAGACTAAAAGTCAGAACACTCTAGTTGATTAATCTAAACAGGGAAGCAGCATGGATTCGACCCTGCTGAACAAAGGCTGCAGGCGGACAAATAAAAGAGGCCGGTAAGCCGAGAATATAATGCCCTTAAGAACCAGTAAGAAACTGGAGATAAAAGGACAGAAATAATTTCTTAGGCGGGCTCGCTTACCAAATATAGACATTCCCCAACCGAGAATCCTCCGCGTTCCGAGCCCCAGTCAAGACTGGAAGGCTTCAAGAAAAGTTCAAGACGGCGTCTTCCGGGGTTTAAATAACGTGGCACACCCTCATCGGCCGATAAGGAGGGGGAGTTCCAGGGGCAGCAAGGCCAGATCTAAAAGGCGGAACATGGATTTTTTCTCCGATTCATTAACTCCCGCGTTCCGAGAAGCTCAGGCAGCACTTCATAGATACCACAAGGCGGCAAATCAATTAGAGGCTCCAACTGACAGTGATAACATCCAGAAACAAAGTCACTGGATATATTACTCTAAGGAATGGTATCACAGCTTGCTAGATACGGGATATAACCACAGTATCCATCAAACTAAAACTCTGCTAAAAGAGAAAGCCAGACTTTTTTAGTGAAGCTTGATAGTCTCAAGCACTTTCATCACGCTCGGTATCAGCTCAGGTCACCATCATGTAATATGGAAACAATAGGTAAGGAATCAGTTCCTCATCCAGATATGGCAAGGCGATCACACTATGCAATCAAATATAGGGAGACCCAAACGAGGTAAGTCGGTTGTGTACAAGTGGGCAGTTAGACTCGAAGATAACGTAACAAAAAGGGCATACAGCTTACGCACCGGGCCCACATAAGAGTTTGGTCGATTTACAGAATAGCATTTTCCCACGTGCACAAATCGTTGAGCCCTGATTTTGCAGCGTCCAAGAGGAAAATCCAGAATACCTCTCTTTTCTTCCTTACAGAGGTGATATCCTTTCCTGGTACGCTGCGCACTTTCTCAAGAATAGACCATTTCAGGTCTGTTTCAGAGTGCTTTGCCATGGCCCAATGATTAACCAATGGGGCCCCACTTCTCTGTTTGCGAATGTTCGATTTGTGCTCGCCAATCCTGATGCGGCACTCTCGACCCGTCTCTCCCACATATGGGAGCCCACACGGGCTCTTACCTTCCCCCCCTTGTCTTCATGCATTTATAAATTAACAGGCTGGCGGAAGAAATGTTGCAAAAATTGAAACCGACTCTCTGAGTAACTAAGTGTGTCTCAGCCAGCAGGTCTGCTTCTGACGCCTCTGGAAACTTTTAAGGCTGCTCTAATCACTGTGCCTCCTTCAGAGCTCCCAACTTGCACAGTAATTATCTGCCGAATGCAAGGAAACATGAGTCCCCCATAAAGCATTGTCAGGGAAGCCGTTAACAAAAAGAAACATTCTTAGTGGAGTGCCAGGACAAAATGTAACAACCAGCATTTGCAATGCAACAGGTTTCGCATTTACACCAGTTTCGGCTATTGGCATGGTAAACGACAATGCGTTTTAGTTAGATTTTGTTCTTTTAAACATAAATAAAACTCTTTTACAATGCCAATAGCTATCACAGGTGTATTTTGGTTTCTATAATAAGGGCATGTGTTATTTCATGGCCGCAAGTAGAGGCCCTGAAAACCCTGACATGTAATATACCAGGTAGACCTTATGTCTCTCTCACTGATGAGCAGACAGCAAAACACTCACACTGCCTTGTTAACCTCTGAAAATTGCAATAATCCTCCTTTCTTTGCGCCCCACAACTGTGAGGTTTAATCGCTTTAAAATCCTACAAGTTGTAAAAACAATTACGGCCATAATTTTAAAAATAAGCAGAAGGCGGCCTTCAAATGAACGTGAATCTTTAACACTTCACAGCTAAACGGGGCCTTGTGCTGAAGCCGGGAGGAGGCCGGGCCTGAGGAAACACAGAGGCGTCCTGACGTGAATTTGTGTGTGTGGCTCTGTGTGTGTGTGTGTTTGTGTGTGTGTGTGTGTGTGTGTGTGTGTGGCTCTGTGTGTGTGTTGGGCTCTCTGTGTGGCTCTGTGTGGGTAGCTTGTTTTTGTAGGTGAGTCTGTGTGAGGTTGGCTCTGTGTGAAGTTGGCTCTGGGTGAGGTTGGCTCTGTATGAGGTTGGCTCTGTGTGAGGTTGGCTCTGTGTGAGGTTGGCTCTGTGTGAGGTTGGCTCTGTGTGAGGTTGGCTCTGTGTGAGGTTGGCTCTGTGTGAGGTTGGCTGGTGGCTCTGTGTGAGGTTGGCTGGTGGCTCTGTGTGAGGTTGGCTGGCGGCTCTGCGTGAGGTTGGCTGGTGGCTCTGCGTGAGGTTGGCTCTGCGTGAGGTTGGCTCTGCGTGAGGTTGGCTCTGCGTGAGGTTGGCTCTGCGTGAGGTTGGCTCTGTGTGTGTGCCTCTGTGTGTGGGTGCAAATCCAATAGGTCTCGCATTTGCGAGATATTAAGCTATTGACATTGTAAATGACAATGCCATTTATTTATATGTTTTAAAAACTAAAACATAAATAAAAATAATGTCATGAGCAATGCTAATAGCTCTAAATTTAACAATGCCGAGACCATTGCATTGTAAATGTTTGTTAGGTCTCCGCCGAGTGAAGACTGCGCTTGCTCCGTTTCACTGGGGAGACCAGATATTTTGCAGAGTGGGGCTTGAACCCGCCCCTCTTCTCCATTGGCTGGCTTCCTAAACGGAGGACAGCCATTGGAGGAGAGGGGTGTCACTCTGTTTCAGCCCCGTCTTTTTGGGATTCGGGGGGGTGTTTTTTACTTTCTTTATGTTTTCTTTCTCTTATATTCCAGCAAATGGGAAGAGGAGAGAAAGAAAAACACGCCCCGAATCCCAAAATGACCGTGCTTTTCTCCGAGGCATTTCTGCTTCGCCTCGGAGAAACATGGTGGTGTTTCCACCACCTCGGCTGACAGCCTGGTTAAAAGGACTGTAAGAAGCACGTTTCTCGTGACTGCAGGCACTCAACCTTCTGTGCAGCTGTACAGGGTTTCCAATGCACATCGGTATACTTGTCCATCATGCTCACTTCACAGCCCTGCACCACATACAGTCTGCTTTTCTGGGAGTGCGAGACAAAGCATTGAGAAAGGAGCGAGGGAGGGGGAAGAAAGTGGGTGTGCACTGCCGGAAGTAGCAGAGGTGACGGGCACAACCTGTATATAAATCTTGCATAAGGAAATGCCTGCCGCCTTCAGTTTTCCATTGACATAATGTGTACATTTTAACCCCTGCAGGAGCCTATCCTGGCTTTCTGGTGGCTTGCTTCGTTTGACCAGAACCGGGCGGGATGCCATAGAAAAGCAAACGTGTGATTAACTCGAAGAAATTGCTCAACCCAACAGCATTACCCTATGCCCCGAAGAAGCGGAGGTGAAAGGAGAAGCGAATGTTAGAAAGGCAGTACCAGGGGAGACAGAAGATGTCTGACTGACCACCCCGAGACCCACCAATCCCTATGGAATAGGCCGAGCGCTGTCGAGAGGCCTCCTTGGCGAGGTTCCTCTTCGATAATCGTAACAGACGAGCAATCACACCACTACAAAGGGAGACCACACAAGAGTAGATTCTTAAGAGTCTTTATATATAGAATAAAGGCAAGTTCTCGCAGCAATAGGTACACAGGGATCGAGGGATCCTCAAAGTCTCGGTATCAGGTGTAGGAGAGTGGGGTCTGCAATCCCATGGACACCCCAGATTTTTGCTTTTTGCTTCACTGGTTTACGACTTTCCCTGGCTGTGGGCCTGCTAATCAGACCCACAGCCTAGCTGTTCTCGCTCTAAATTACAACCATGTACCCTAGGTGCATTTACCAATTGGTACTGGGCCACCTTATCAGCCCCTGTACAGTATACCTTAGGTATCCAGGGCATAGGTGTACCCAGGGCCTACCAGGGGCTGAAGCATGCATTGTGCCACCCCTGGCTGGCCATCTAAACAGACACAACTGGCTGCACGACAGCTGGGGCAAGGTGGTGTAATCACCCTTTGTTTTAAATATAGTTCTCTATATCTAAACCTAAAATGGACACATATATTCCTATCAGTCACTCCTATGGCAGGCCTTATCAATCCTGAAGGCAGAGTGCTTGGAATTATGTGAGATGGTGCTCTGGCATGAGCTGAGCCCGTTTGCAGCTTGCGGAACCAAGTCCTAATAGCTGTTCCATGATAACGCTATACCATATACTCTTAAGTGCAATATAATCCTCGCGGTTAAATGCTAACTCTGGTATAACATTATCAAAACATGTCGAGTAAGGTGTCATACGAATTGGAATACTACCCCCTCGCCAATTCTGGCGACGGGGGTAGCATTGTAAATGTAAATGTATAGGCATTTATATAGCGCACTACTTACCCGTAGGGTCCCAAGGCGCTTCGACCGCTGCGAAACCCTTCCTGGCTTCCCTGAGAGATGGTCCCTTAATGGGTATCTCCAGGGTGAGACCAGGCATCCCCGGCGGTCTGGTGGGGCCGTTAGTGAAGATGAGGCAAGCTAATGCCCAGAGTTGCCGAGTGTGAACGCTGATCAGAGTGGGCACCGAGGCGAGAGAATTATCGAGTCCGCTGACCCTGGTCCAGAAACCTGCCGCGCCGGGAATCGAACCCTGGTCCCGGGCCGTCCTCTGCTCTCGGGTCTGCCGCCTCTAACCTGTGAGCCACACTACTTCACCCTTCTAGAGGGACACGACATGTATGTAACTGTGAACCCCGGTTAAAGTTAACTCAAGCCTCAGTATCACAAAATGGATGCTGCCACCACAGACACAAGTCTGACCTCCTGCTGCTGGGAGTCCTTCCAGCGAGGGAGGCTTGGACAAAGGGTTTCCTGCCTTGGCAGGTGCTAGCACCACCCCAGACAGGATTTTGTGTATTAGGTAGGCCCAGGCTGAAAGGAATGAGACATGCCTGGGGCACACAAGGTGCCCTGTGCATACACCGGTTCCAACCAGTTGCTGGGGCACTCCAGCCCCAGCTCTGGTGGGAAACTGGACAAAGGATGGGTGCACCCCCCTTCCTGGTCCCACCCAGGGGAGGGACCTAGTCGTAGTGCAGCCCCCTTTAGCAGGATAAAGGTAGGAGCTGGTCCCATTCCCAGTTAGATTAATCTTGACAACCTTCCACGAAGAAACTCTTGACCTTCGACCTCCTGAACCTCAGAAGACTGAAGAATCTCCCCTATGGTCAGGGAGTGACCATCCTGCTTCGCAGGCACCATCAAGCTTCTGTGCGGTTTGCTGCAAAGTCCTTCCATCCCGGAATCCGACGATCCAGCTCGACAAGACCCAGACCTCCAGACCTCTCTGACCTCTACCCACATCCACAGCACAGCTGGGACCCGTGGGTGCGACGAGCAACGTGGAGACGGCCATCTTGAAGAAACCTGCACAGCGCTTCCAGCACGACCCCGAGTGTTCCTCGAGTGAGTGCATCAGGGTCTGAGAAGCCCTACACCGACGCAGCTCCTGCACCAAAGACCAGCCCCCCAGCATCCCTGTGATCTGCGTGGGGCCCTTCTGCCTGGTTGCTGCTTTCCCTGTTGTCTGGTCACTTGCCGGCTGGCTAGTAACCTCTGAGACGACGACCCGAAGAATTTGACTCTGCTAGTCTGGTCCCCCAGACTGGTCCTTGCTTCCTTGTACAAGAGTAGCACCCCGGACCCTCCTTGTCCGCACCAGACGCCATCTTTGTTCCACCGCGTGGCTTGCATTAGCCAAGGCCTGTTGTCCAGATCGACGATCCGACACCGCCAACAGCAGCAGACTACGTGGGACAGCTCGCGCCTCCAGCCTGGTCGTGAAGAGCTGCTCCTGGTCCGCGCAGCTACAGAGAGAAGCGACCCCTCCTTCACCTGAACGCGGCGACAGCTCCTGGTTCCAGCACCGTCACTGGCTAGTGACCAAGACTCTGTCCCCTTCCTTTTCAGGACTTCCTTCTTCCTAGTTCCATCCTTGGAACCACCGGACTCCTCCATCTGGCTGCCTGCCAGCAACTTCTTGTTTCAGGCATCACCGGGATCAACGCAGCAGACCCGACACCACTTCAGCCCTATGCACCCGCAGCCTGTGGGTTAGGTAACTAAAGCTTCTATGTGCTGAAGATTGTGTTCACTATCCTAGTGTTCAGGTCCACTGTTGTTTTCCCTCCATCCAGCCGGGTTCGTCCGGAATCCGTAACTTTGTAAACTGTTGCATCCATAGACGTTGGTACGCATCCCGCGTGAGAGTTCCCACTCTGCACGTGAGTCCCGTGGGCCTCCTGCTCCGTACTTACCTAGTTCGTAGCATAGTCCCAGCGATCCTCCAGCCTCTGGATCTCCTTACAGTAATTTCTTTTCTCGCATTCCATTGTTTTGAGTATATGGTTTGTCGTGCCCCTAAGGCACACGTGTAAATATTGTGCGAACTCGTATTTCTTTTGTAGTATTGTCATGTGCTTAGCCCTCTGATCTCATAAAGAGTTCAGAGGTGTTGTTGTTAATAAATAGACTGTTTATTTTCATAACAACCTGTGTGGTGTCCTTTCATTTGGTATTCAAGGGGTTATATTGTGGTAAAACAGCTGGCTTCACATGCCAAAAGAGTTTAGCCTAAAGACTGCTTTTGTCCACGCTACTAGGATAGCTGGTCTATCAGGTTGACTTTACAACCAATCACCATAAGGGTTGTTTGGACTGATACAAGGTGATCACTAGAACTAGTGAGCATCATATATCAGGCCAACTTCTCACATTGGTGTGCAGCGGTTGGGATTTGAGCTTGCTGTTGTTTTTACCACGTATAATCTTGAAAATATCATTTGGAAGATCACATCAGGTACTCTAGGTACATATAACAAGCTTAGAAATACTCTGAGTTCTACTGAACCAGCTGTTGTAGTAGAAAGGGCCTAGCACACCCTGACTACAACTATTAGCAAGGGATCAGTAGGAAAACCCATAGTGTAGGTAGGTGCATCACTTACACCTCACTAGAAAGCATGTCTACCCATGGAGAGCCCACAGAGACTCCCCTAGTGGTTGGTGACCCTCCACAGGTCCTTTCCAGATATGCAGCTCTCAGTTTCCAGGAGATGAGACAATTGTGTACCTCCAGTAAATTTAAACAGGGTTCTAACCTACCACTCCTTTTCTGTTAGGTCTCTTAGAGACTTATGATGCTAGTAAGGCTTCTCATACAGATGGGAGCATGCCCCCCTTAGAAGGTACCCTTGGTGATCCAGACCTCTCTGAAACAGAAGATGTAGAAGAGGAGGAGGAAGAAGAGGAAGTCTCTGGGGATGAGGCAGACAAAGGTCCTGAGCTAGTCAGCAGACTTACTAGGGCCAACTTAGACCTACATAGGGAAGGATCTGGGGGACCCCCAGTACTGACCCTAAGCAGGCCTAACTTTGGAGTTAGAAGAGATAGGTCTCATTCTAGGGACTCCAATAGATCTGTGCACTCTCATGCCTCTTCTCAGAGGAGAAAGACTTCTCCCCAGAGGAGAATGACTTCCCCTCAGTGAAGAGAACATGAAGCAAGGATGAAACAAGCTAATCTGAGGATTGAGAGGGAAGAACTTGCCCTTGCCCAGGAGAAGCTTACATTTTCTAGAGAGCAACAGTTGAGTGGGGCAGTCCCCACTGGTGGCAGCATTATCCCCAAGGATTAAGACAGGAGTTTTGATACTAGACACCTGAGTAAAATAGTGCCCCCCTTTAAACAAGGGGATGACATCCACAAATGGATGACTGCTTTGGAGAGGGCCTGCACTGTACAGTGCATCCCCCAGAGTCAGTGGGCAGCTATACTGTGGCTCTCCTTTGAAGGTAAAGGTAGAGATAAGCTCCTCACTACTAGAGCTGAGGATGCTAACAATTACCAAGTCCTGAAGAATACACTGATTGATGGGTTTGGCTTAACAACTGAACAGTACAGGTTGCTGTTCAGAGACACCCAGAAAATTCAGTCTCAGGATTGGGCTGGCTTTGTTGATTGTGCCACTAAGGCTTTTGAAGGCTGGTTACTGGAAAGTAAAGTTACTGATTACACAGGATTGTATAATCTAATTATGAGAGAGCAAATCTTAAGTAATTTTCAGAATCAGTTGTTGCATCAGCACCTTATTGACTCAGATTTGACCTCGCCCCAAGAATTGGGAAAGAAGGCAGACAGATGGGTCCCAAAAGAAGAAGAATAATGGTCAGAAGAAACCATGGTGCCAATACTGTAAAAGTAATACTCACTGGTTTAGTGAGTGCAACAAGAAAGGCCCAACTCCTACCTCTACTGCCCCTAAGGCATCTGCACCCCCTAGTACAGTTAGTAGTGGTAGTAATCCTCCTAAGGCTATAGTGGGGTTAACCCTGGGAACTGAGGCGGGCTCTGACTTAGTCAGGACACCTACTCAGGCTGTTCTTGTTTGTACTGGGGACATGGATATAACCCCTACAATAAGTCCCAGTACTCTGGGCAAGTACAGGCAAACGCCTTTGATTAATGGAAAAATGGCTCAGGCCTACAGGGACACTTGTGCCAGTGTCACTATGGTGACACCAAACTTTGTGGACCCTGACCAGGTAATACTGGGTTCAGACTACCTGGTGACCAATGCTAGCAATGCCACTACCTCCCATAGTATGGCACTTGTTAATTTCCCCTGGGGAGGGGTAAATGGCCTCAAAAGGGTTGTTGTTAGTTCAGACCTCCCAGTGGACTGTCTTTTGGGCAATGATTTGGAATCCTCCTTATGGTCAGATGTGGAGTATAGGACTCATGTGGAAATGTTAGGTTTATCAGCACATGTCCTTGCTGTGACTAGGTCACAGGCCAAGAAATTCCCAGCTGAACTAGTGCTGGATCCTGGAAGAATGGACCAGACACTACCCAAGAGAAAGGGCAGTAGGGGTAAGGTTGACCCTTCCCCCCTGTCTCAGGTAGAGGATCAGCTCTCTCAGGAGACTGACCCCAAGACCCCAGAAGGAACTGTCCTAGAAGAGCTTGAGCCTGAACAGGTTGAGTTTCTTGGGACAGGGGGACCTTCCAGGGCAGACTTGAGGCAGGCACAGTTAGACTGTTCCTCTCTTGAACCCCTCAGACAGCAGGCTGCTGCTGAGGCTGCAGGGAATGCTACAGGTGCCCATAAGGTATATTGGGACGATGGACTCCTATACTCTGAGGCAAGAGACCCCAAGCCTGGTGCTACCAGGAGACTGGTCATCCCCTTGTCTCTTAGAGGTTTCCTTCTGACCTTAGCCCATGAGATTCCCCTTGCAGGTCACTTAGGCCAGAACAAGAATTGGGACAGGCTTGCCCAACACTTTCACTGGCCTCATATGTCTGAGGACACTAAGGACTTTTGTCGTTCATGTATCCCCTGCCAAGCCAGTGGCAAATCAGGTGGCACAACAAAGGCCCCCCCTTATACCACTACCGGTGGTGGGGGTTCCCTTTGAAAGAGTGGGGATTGACATTGTTGGACCAATGGACCCCCCCTAACAGCATCTGGGCACAGGTTTATACTGGTGGTAGTGGATCATGCCACCAGGTATCCAGAAGCTATTCCCCTTAGGACCACTACAGCTCCTGTTGTGGCTAGGGCCCTGTTTGGAGTTTTCTCCAGAGTGGGGTTCCCTAAGGAGGTTATCTCTGACAGAGGTGCAAACTTCATGTCAGGATACTTGACTGCTATGTGGAAGGAATGTGGTGTCAATTACAAATTCACCACACCCTATCACCCACAATGCAATGGGCTTGTTGAAAGATTCAACAAGACCCTCAAAGGGATGATAAAAGGGTTACCTGAGAAGCTTAGGCGAAGATGGGACATCCTTTTACCCTGCCTTCTGTTTGCTTACAGAGTGGTCCCACAGAAGGGGGTTGGTTACAGCCCTTTTGAGCTTTTGTTTGGACATCCTGTAAGAGGACCCCTATGTCTTGTGAAGGAAGGATGGGAGTTACCTCTCAAAAAGCCTAAACTTGACATAGTGGACTATGTACTTGGTCTCCGCTCCAGGATGGCAGAGTACATGGAGAAGGCATCTTAAAACCTGGAGGCCAGCCAAGAACTGCAAAAAGCTTGGCATGACCAAAAGGCTGTCCTAACTGTTTACCATGCAGGACAGAAGGTGTGGGTGTTGGAGCCAGTGGCCCCAACAGCTCTCCCAAGACAAATGGTCTGGACCCCACATCATCATGGAACAAAAGGGAGAAGTCACCTACTTGGTGGACATGGGAACTCCCAGGAGCCCTCACAGAGTACTTCATATGAATAGGCTCAAAGCATTTGTTGACAGGGAGGACATGGGCTTGCTCATGGCCACAGATGAGGGACAGGAGGAAGAGAGTGACCCTCTCCCAGACCTGCTCACTCAGAACCCTGATGATGGGTCAGTAGATGGTGTAGTCTTTTCTGACAGCCTCTCTGAGCATCAGCAAAAGGATTGTAAGCAAGTCCTTCAATCCTTCAGACAAATGTTTTCTCTGACCCCCAGTCAGACAAACTGGTGCACACATGAGGTGGACACTGGAGACAGTCTGCCTATAAAGAGGAAAATCTACAGGCAACCTGACCACGTCAGGGACTGCATAAAAACTGAAGTACAAAAGATGTTGGAATTGGGAGTCATTGAACCCTCAGAGAGCCCTTGGGCTAGTCTTGTAGTTCTAGTGCCTAAACCTCACACCCAGGATGGTTTTCCGTAGACTACAGGGGTCTCAATGCTGTCACTAAGACAGATGCCCATTGTAGGAGAGTAGGGTCTGCTATCCTATGGTCACCCCAAATTTTTGCTTTTTGCTTCACTGGTTTTCGACTACTGAGGCTGTGGGCCTGCTGATCAGACCCCCAGCCTGCTGTTCTCTCACTAAATTACTGACACATGTGCTATAGGCACATACCAATTGGAAATGGACTCCTTGTCAGCCCCTGTAGAATGCACTATAGGTGCACAGGGCATAGGGGCCACTAAGGCCTACCAGGGGCTGCAGCATATCTTTTGCCACCCCTGGCTGGTTCTTAAATTGACACAACTGGCTGATCACTCAGCTGGGGTAAGGTGGTGTACACACCCCTTGCTTAGATATAGTATACCTATGTCTAAACCTATATCTGGACACATGTAAACCTGTGAGCCACTCCTATAGTCAGGCCTCACCAATCCTGGAGGCTGAGTGCGTGGTTTTATGTGAGATGGAGCTCTAGCATGAGCTGAGCCTGTCTGCAGCCGTCGGGAACAAATCCCTAAGCTGTTTCAGGATAATGCCATACCATATACTATTAAGTGCCTTATAATCCTCGCGGTTATTTAGCAACTCTGGTTTGGCTTTATCAAAACATGTCGTGTAAGGTGTCATACGCTTTGGAATACCATCCCCTCGCCAGTTCTGGCGACGGGGATGGCATTCCACCCCTCTAGAGGGGTAAGACATGTTACTTTACTTTAATGCGGTTGATTTCTCCAAAGGCCTTAAGATCCACAAAATGGATGCCTCTGCCACAGACAAATGTCTGGACCCCTGCAGTCGACCGAAACTCGACCAAATGGGTCCTGGACAAAGGGTTTCCTGTCACAGGAGGGTGTCACCGCCCTCCAGACAGGAGATAGTGTATTGTAGCAGGGAGGTTTGAAAGAAACCAGACACTGCTTGGGGCGCACAAGGCTGCCCCTTGCATAATCCGGCCAAACCGGTTCTGGGGCACTCCAGCCCTCGTGCCAGGGCGGCCTGGATCAAAGGAAGGGGGTGTATCCACCCACTTCCTGGGTCCCACCCATAGGAGGGGACCTAGCAGGTAATCACGCCCACCAGATTCGAATAAGAGTGGGAGCAGTGCCAATGCACATCAGATTTCCTGGAAGAAACATTTGAAACGATATTCTGGACCCTTCAACCTCCATTTCAACGTGGAAGCCCGAAGAATCTCCCTTGTGGTCAAGGAGTGACCACCCTGCAGCAGCAGGCACCATCCAGCCCTCGACGTCTACTTAGTTGCAGTTCCCACCGGAACTCGAGCGACTGAGATCGACGAGATCAAGCTTGCCTGCCTTCTAACAGCCCGATCCACAGTCCCTGCAAAGCTGAGACCCGTGGAGGCGACCGGAAGCGTGGGGCACGCCATCTTGAATTGACCACGAGACGCTGACCGTGCAGCCCACGAGTGATCCTCGAAGCTGTGCACCGGGGTTTGAGAAGCCCCCTCCCTGAGCTACTCCTGAGCCGAAGTTCAGCCCTCCACACTCGACGAGTGCTGCGTGGGGCCCTTTGGCACTATTTGGCTCAACGCGTTGGCCCGGTCACTTGCCAGCTGGCTAGTGGTCCCTGTGCCGACGAACTACAGAAGAAGACTTGTGAATCTGGTTGCTCCAGATCCACACCAGCTCCCCTGAAAAGGAGCCCCGACTCTGACCTTCCTGGTCCGAGTGAGAAGCAATCTTCCGATCCCGCGTGGATTGCTCTTGCCAAGGTCTGTTTGCTCCAAACTTGAAGCCGACTGCACCGACGGTGAGAGCCTGCGTGGGACAGATCGTGACCTGCTCCTGGACGTCGCAGATGCCCCAGAGCCCACGTGACAGCGGAGAGAAGCTCCTCGACGACCACCTGATTGCGCCCGACATTGCCTGGTTCCGTCCTGGTTCCACCCTGGTCACTGCTGAGTGACCCAGACTCTGTCCCCTCTGCTTTCAGGTACTCTACAACTTGAGTCCACCCTTGGACTCCACCGGACACTTCATCTTTAACCCGCCTGCAGCCCTTTCAGCTTCAAGCACCAAGAGCCTGCGAGTCAAAACCCGACGCCACTTCGACCCTGTGCACCCACTTCCTGTGGGTGAGGTAACTTTGCTCCGCCGGTGTTCCCACACTGGTGCACACCTCTAGGGTCTGTGTGTTAAGTTTTGTTCCTCTAGGTTCAGCGGAAGTGTCCTTTAACTTTAACTTTACAACTTTTACGCACCATTGGTTAACATTGGTGCGTGCGTGCGCTTTCCGCACATCTCCCGAATCCCGAGGGCCATTCCCGACTTCAGCATTGCTTGTCCTGACTGCTCCCAGCGATTCCCTAGGCCCTAGGCCTACCCACTGCTCGAGTGGCCTCTCTTATACCACTTGTTTAGTATATGGTTTGAGTGGCCCCCTGCCCTCATCCATAATTGTGCAACTTTGTATGTTTAAACAGTGCTTTTGATTTAACGCTTGTGCCCCTTTATTCATAAAGAATACTGGGGATTGTTTTTAGTAATAAACACATATATTTTTATAATATATACTTGTGTGGTGTCCTTTCATTTGGTATTACAGGATTGTATGTGGTAAAACAGCTCGCTTAACACGACCTCTTAAGTTAAGCCTTTAGGCTGCTTAGTCCATGCTACCCCTAGGATAGCTTGTCTAATAAGGTTGACTTACAACCAGACACCATAAGGGATTGTTTGGTCAGGTAGTAGGTGGTTCCAGAATTGGAAACATCCCCTACCAGGCCAACTTCTCACATTGGTGAGCAGCGGTGCGGATTTGAGCTTGCTGTTGTTTTACCATTGCAATCTTTATATCAAATTAAAAGATCACATCAAGTACCTCTAGGTACATATAAAATCAAAAGCTTAGCATATTAAGTTCTACTGAACTTAGTAGTTGTAGGTTGAAGGGAGTAGCACACCCCTGACTACAACTCACTAGCAAGGTACAGTAGGAAAACACTTAGTGTAGGTAAGTGCACCACTTACACCTCACTAGTAACCATGTCTGACACAGGAAAAGCCTCAGGGTCTACTCCTGTGACAGTTGACCTTACCCAGGCAACTTTTGGATATGACAAGTTAACCCGCAGAGACTTGATTGCCTTGTGCAAAGCAAGAGGGTTAAAAAGGGGCAGAAGCCCCACCTGCCTAATCCTGGTAGAAATCCTAGAACAGGATGACTTAGAAAAGGCGAAGCAAGCTTCCCTAGATTCAGGAAATGGAGGGAACCCCCCTGTAACTGACCCCCCTCAGGAGGAAGATGATGAGGAAGAAGAGGAGGAGGAGGACTCAGAAGTTGAGGACTTAGAAGTTCAGGATCAGGGTAGCCAGGTTCCAGTTGGCAGGCTTAGCCAGGCCAACTTGGACCTACTGGGGAATGGAGAGGGCCAGCACCTCCCCAGAACCCAACATGTGATTCTCCCAGGCAACAGAAGAGTGAGATCCCCCTCAGGGGACTCTCATTTTTCTAGTGCCTCCAGAGAATCAGAGAGAGGCATGACTGCTTCTCAGAAAGCTGAGCATAGGGCTAGAATGAGGGCTGTCAAACTCCAGATAGAGAGAGAGGAGGTAGCCCTGAGTCAAGCTAGACTCACCTTAGCTCAAGCTAAACTTGCCTTGGCAAGAGAGCAGAAATTAAGTGGCTTAGATGCCACTGGTGGCAGCAATTTTCCAAGAGAAAAAGACAGGGCCTATGACAATAGAAACCTGACTAAAATTGTGGCCCCCTTCAAAGAAGGGGATGACATCCACAAATGGATGACTGCTCTTGAGAGAGCCTGCATGGTACAGCAGGTTCCTGAGGAACAGTGGGCTGCAATTTTGTGGTACTCCTTTTCTGAGACAGGGAGGGACAGGCTCCTCACAGTTAGACCTGAGGATGCCAAAAACTACTCTGTTTTGAAGAGTGCTCTCATTGAAGGGTATGGCCTAACCACTGAGCAATACAGGTTGTTGTTCAGAGACACCCAGAAAGCACAGACTCAAGACTGGACTGATTTCGTTGAGTGTGCCACTAAGGCTTTGGAGGGTTGGTTGCAGGGAAGTAAAGTTTCAGACTATACAGGATTGTACAATCTTATGATGAGAGAACAGATCCTTAATAACTGTACAAACCAGCTGTTGCATCAATACCTTATTGACTCTGATCTGACCTCTCCCCAAGAATTGGGAAAGAAGGCAGACAAATGGGTCAGAACAAGGATTAAGCAGAAACCCCAGAACCAAGGTGGTGACCAGAAGAAAACAGACCGGAAGGGTGGTAATCAGAATCAGAAAGATAAAGAAAAAGACCAGAAGTCTTCAGGCCCCCAAACTAATAGTAAGGAGGGTGGTTCCCAAAATGGTAACAAGAAGAAGAAGAACAAAGGTCCAAAGACACCTTGGTGTAATACCTGCAAATCAGTTTCACACTGGGGCAGTGAGTGCACCAAGGCAAATCCAGTTCCCACCACTACAGCTCCTAAAGCAACTGCAACCCCAAGTACAGTAAGCAGTGGTGGAACACAGTCCAAGGGTGTAGCTGGGTTGACCCTGGGTATTGAAGTAGGATCTGGCTTAGTCAGAATCCCTACACAGGCAGTTCTCCTGTATGATGTGGACATTGAGTTGCCCACTGCAGTAAGCCCCACTAACCTGGGCAAATACAGGCAGACTCCCTTAATTAATGAGAAACTGGCTCAAGCATACAGGGACACATGTGCCAGTGTCACAATGGTGACACCTGACTTTGTGGACCCTGGACAGATTGTACTAGGAGAGAGCTACCTAGTAACCAACGCCAGCAACTCCACTACCTCCCATAGTGTGGCAGTTGTGAACTTCTCCTGGGGAGGGGTTGATGGCCTAAAGAAAGTTGTGGTGAGTGCAGACCTACCAGTAGACTGTCTGTTAGGCAATGACCTTGAAAGCTCAGCATGGTCAGAAGTGGAGTACAGGACTCATGCAGAAATGCTAGGGATTTCAGAGCATGTCCTTGCCATGACAAGGGCTCAGGCTAAGAAGTGCCTTCCTGAACCAGTGGTGGATCTTGAGACAATAGACCAGCCACAACCCAAGAGAAGGAGCAAGAGAGGAAAGGCCTCGCCTTCCACCTTGCCCCAGGTTGAGGATCAGGTTTCAGAGGAAACTGATTCTGCAGTCCAAGAGGAGACTGTCTCTGAGGAGCTTGAACCTGACCAGGTTGAGTTTCTGGGGACAGGGGGACCCTCAAGGGCAGACCTGAGGCAGGCTCAATTAGATTGCCCTTCCCTTGAACCCCTCAGACAGCAGGCTGCTGCTGAGGCTGCTGGGGATGCCCAAGGTACCCATACTGTGTATTGGGATGAGGGACTCCTTTACTCAAAGGCTAGAGCCCCCAAGCCTGGCATGACCAGGAGGTTGGTTATACCTCTGCAGTTTAGGGGATTCCTCCTTACCTTGGCCCATGATATTCCCCTTGCAGGACACTTAGGCCAGAACAAGACGTGGGACAGGCTTGTTCCACACTTTCACTGGCCTCACATGTCAGAGGATGTCAAGGAGTTTTGTCGCTCCTGTGTCACTTGCCAAGCCAGTGGTAAGTCAGGTGGCACAACAAAGGCCCCCCTAATACCACTACCTGTGGTGGGGGTCCCCTTTGAGAGAGTTGGAATTGATATTGTGGGTCCAATGGACCCCCAAACAGCATCTGGGAACAGATTCATACTGGTGGTAGTGGATCATGCCACCAGGTATCCAGAGGCTATTCCCCTAAGGACCACCACAGCACCTGTGGTGGCAAAGGCCCTCATTGCAGTTTTCTCAAGAGTGGGCTTTCCTAAGGAGGTACTATCAGATAGAGGGACGAATTTTATGTCCAGCTATCTGAAAGCAATGTGGAAGGAATGTGGAGTAAACTATAAGTTTACCACCCCATACCATCCACAATGCAATGGGCTTGTGGAGAGATTTAACAAGACCCTTAAAGGCATGATAAAAGGATTACCAGAGAAGCTCAGGCGGAAATGGGACATTCTTTTACCCTGCCTGCTCTTTGCTTACAGAGAGGTCCCACAGAAGGGGGTTGGCTACAGCCCTTTTGAACTTTTGTTTGGCCACCCTGTGAGAGGTCCATTGTGTTTGGTGAAGGAAGGATGGGAGTTACCTCTCAAAAAGCCCAAACTAGACATAGTGGACTATGTACTTGGTCTCCGCTCCAGGATGGCTGAGTACATGGAAAGAGCATCCAAAAACCTGGAGGCCAGCCAAGAATTACAGAAAGCTTGGCATGACCAAAAGGCTGTGCTGGTAGAGTTCCAACCAGGACAGAAGGTATGGGTACTGGAGCCAGTGGCTCCAGCAGCACTCCAAGACAAATGGAGTGGACCCTATCCTATTATTGAGAAGAAAGGGGAAGTCACCTACTTGGTAGACTTTGGAACACCCAGGAGCCCTCACAGGGTAATCCATGTGAATCGCTTGAAAGCATTTGTGGACAGGGAGGACATGAGCTTGCTCATGGCCACAGATGGGGAACAGGAGGAAGAGAGTGACCCTCTCCCAGACCTGCTTTCTCAGAACCCTGATGATGGTTCAGTTGATGGAGTAGCCTTGGCAGGCAGCCTCACTGACCAGCAACAGATGGACTGCAGACAAGTTTTGCAGGCCCACAGGCATTTGTTTTCACTCACACCCAGCCAGACTGACTGGTGTACCCATGTTGTGGACACTGGTGACAGTCTACCTGTCAAGAATAAGATCTACAGGCAACCTGACCATGTCAGAGACTGCATCAAGGCTGAGGTGCAAAAGATGTTAGAGCTTGGAGTGATTGAGCCCTCTGAGAGCCCATGGGCCAGCCCAGTAGTCCTGGTGCCAAAACCTCATACCCAAGATGGAAAGAGAGAAATGAGGTTTTGCGTGGATTACAGGGGTCTCAATGCTGTCACTAGGACAGATGCTCACCCCATTCCAAGAGCAGATGAGCTCATTGACAGATTGGCTTCTGCCAAGTTTCTGAGCACATTCGATCTGACAGCTGGCTACGGGCAAATCAGACTAGCTGAGGAGTCAAAGGCCAAGACAGCATTCTCTACCCCTAGTGGACATTATCAGTTTGTGGTAATGCCCTTTGGTTTGAAGAATGCACCTGCCACTTTCCAAAGGTTGGTGAACCAAGTCCTTACTGGGTTGGATGACTTTTGTGCAGCTTATCTGGATGATATTGCTGTCTTTAGCTCCACCTGGGAGGATCACCTGATCCACCTGAAGAGAGTTTTGGAGGCCCTGCAAAAGGCAGGCCTAACTATCAAGGCCACTAAGTGCCAGATAGGGCAGAGTAAGGTTGTATACCTGGGCCACCTAGTTGGTGGAGGCCAGGTTCAGCCACTGGAGAGCAAAATCCAGGCCATACAGGACTGGGCTCCTCCAGTTACCCAGACACAAGTCAGAGCCTTCTTGGGCCTGACTGGGTATTACAGGAAGTTTGTGAAAAACTACGGGTCTATAGTGACACCATTAAATGACTTGACATCCAAGAAGATGCCAAAAAAGGTTCAGTGGACAGTTAGCTGTCAGAAGGCATTTGAAGACCTGAAGAAGGCCATGTGCTCTGCACCTATCCTAAAGAGTCCTGACTACTCCAAACAGTTCATTGTTCAGACAGATGCTTCTGAGTTGGGGGTGGGAGCTGTACTCTCACAACTTAATCAAGATGGTCAAGACCAGCCAATTGCTTTCATTAGCAGGAGGCTGACTCCCAGAGAGAAACGTTGGTCAGCCATTGAGAGGGAGGCCTTTGCTGTGGTTTGGGCATTAAAGAAGTTGAGGTCCTACTTGTTTGGAACTCACTTCCTGGTGCAAACAGACCATAAGCCCCTCTTGTGGCTTAATCAGATGAAGGGTGAAAATCCCAAACTGCTCAGGTGGTCCATTTCCCTACAGGGGATGGACTTTACAGTGGAGCACCGCCCAGGGACTGACCATGGTAATGCAGATGGTCTCTCCAGGTACTTCCACTTAGAACATGAAGACTTATCTGGTCAAGGTTAGTTTAATGTCCCTGCGTTTGGGGGGGGTTGTGTAGGAGAGTAGGGTCTGCTATCCTATGGTCACCCCAAATTTTTGCTTTTTGCTTCACTGGTTTTCGACTACTGAGGCTGTGGGCCTGCTGATCAGACCCCCAGCCTGCTGTTCTCTCACTAAATTACTGACACATGTGCTATAGGCACATACCAATTGGAAATGGACTCCTTGTCAGCCCCTGTAGAATGCACTATAGGTGCACAGGGCATAGGGGCCACTAAGGCCTACCAGGGGCTGCAGCATATCTTTTGCCACCCCTGGCTGGTTCTTAAATTGACACAACTGGCTGATCACTCAGCTGGGGTAAGGTGGTGTACACACCCCTTGCTTAGATATAGTATACCTATGTCTAAACCTATATCTGGACACATGTAAACCTGTGAGCCACTCCTATAGTCAGGCCTCACCAATCCTGGAGGCTGAGTGCATGGTTTTATGTGAGATGGAGCTCTAGCATGAGCTGAGCCTGTCTGCAGCCGTCGGGAACAAATCCCTAAGCTGTTTCAGGATAATGCCATACCATATACTATTAAGTGCCTTATAATCCTCGCGGTTATTTAGCAACTCTGGTTTGGCTTTATCAAAACATGTCGTGTAAGGTGTCATACGCTTTGGAATACCATCCCCTCGCCAGTTCTGGCGACGGGGATGGCATTCCACCCCTCTAGAGGGGTAAGACATGTTACTTTACTTTAATGCGGTTGATTTCTCCAAAGGCCTTAAGATCCACAAAATGGATGCCTCTGCCACAGACAAATGTCTGGACCCCTGCAGTCGACCGAAACTCGACCAAATGGGTCCTGGACAAAGGGTTTCCTGTCACAGGAGGGTGTCACCGCCCTCCAGACAGGAGATAGTGTATTGTAGCAGGAAGGTTTGAAAGAAACCAGACACTGCTTGGGGCGCACAAGGCTGCCCCTTGCATAATCCGGCCAAACCGGTTCTGGGGCACTCCAGCCCTCGTGCCAGGGCGGCCTGGATCAAAGGAAGTGGGTGTATCCACCCACTTCCTGGGTCCCACCCATAGGAGGGGACCTAGCAGGTAATCACGCCCACCAGATTCGAATAAGAGTGGGAGCAGTGCCAATGCACATCAGATTTCCTGGAAGACACATTTGAAATGATATTCTGGACCCTTCGCCCTCCATTTCAACGTGGAAGCCCGAAGAATCTCCCTTGTGGTCAAGGAGTGACCACCCTGCAGCAGCAGGCACCATCCAGCCCTCGACGTCTACTTAGTTGCAGTTCCCGCCGGAACTCGAGCGACTGAGATCGACGAGATCAAGCTTGCCTGCCTTCTAACAGCCCGATCCACAGTCCCTGCAAAGCTGAGACCCGTGGAGGCGACCGGAAGCGTGGGGCACGCCATCTTGAATTGACCACGAGACGCTGACCGTGCAGCCCACGAGTGATCCTCAAAGCTGTGCACCGGGGTTTGAGAAGCCCCCACCCTGAGCTACTCCTGAGCCGAAGTTCAGCCCTCCACACTCGACGAGTGCTGCGTGGGGCCCTTTGGCACTATTTGGCTCAACGCGTTGGCCCGGTCACTTGCCAGCTGGCTAGTGGTCCCTGTGCCGATGAACTACCGAAGAAGACTTGTGAATCTGGTTGCTCCAGATCCACACCAGCTCCCCTGAAAAGGAGCCCCGACTCTGACCTTCCTGGTCCGAGTGAGAAGCAATCTTCCGATCCCGCGTGGATTGCTCTTGCCAAGGCCTGTTTGCTCCAAACTTGAAGCTGACTGCACCGACGGTGAGAGCCTGCGTGGGACAGATCGTGACCTGCTCCTGGACGTCGCAGATGCCCCAGAGCCCACGTGACAGCGGAGAGAAGCTCCTCGACGACCACCTGATTGCGCCCGACATTGCCTGGTTCCGTCCTGGTTCCACCCTGGTCACTGCTGAGTGACCCAGACTCTGTCCCCTCTGCTTTCAGGTACTCTACAACTTGAGTCCACCCTTGGACTCCACCGGACACTTCATCTTTAACCCGCCTGCAGCCCTTTCAGCTTCAAGCACCAAGAGCCTGCGAGTCAAAACCCGACGCCACTTCGACCCTGTGCACCCACTTCCTGTGGGTGAGGTAACTTTGCTCCGCCGGTGTTCCCACACTGGTGCACACCTCTAGGGTCTGTGTGTTAAGTTTTGTTCCTCTAGGTTCAGCGGAAGTGTCCTTTAACTTTAACTTTACAACTTTTACGCACCATTGGTTAACATTGGTGCGTGCGTGCGCTTTCCGCACATCTCCCGAATCCCGAGGGCCATTCCCGACTTCAGCATTGCTTGTCCTGACTGCTCCCAGCGATTCCCTAGGCCCTAGGCCTACCCACTGCTCGAGTGGCCTCTCTTATACCACTTGTTTAGTATATGGTTTGAGTGGCCCCCTGCCCTCATCCATAATTGTGCAACTTTGTATGTTTAAACCGTGCTTTTGATTTAACGCTTGTGCCCCTTTATTCATAAAGAATACTGGGGATTGTTTTTAGTAATAAACACATATATTTTTATAATATATACTTGTGTGGTGTCCTTTCATTTGGTATTACAGGATTGTATGTGGTAAAACAGCTCGCTTAACACGACCTCTTAAGTTAAGCCTTTAGGCTGCTTAGTCCATGCTACCCCTAGGATAGCTTGTCTAATAAGGTTGACTTACAACCAGACACCATAAGGGATTGTTTGGTCAGGTAGTAGGTGGTTCCAGAATTGGAAACATCCCCTACCAGGCCAACTTCTCACACCCATCCGATACCTAGGGCAGATGAACTGATAGACAAGATGGCTTCTGCAACTTTCTTAAGTACATTTGACCTGACAGCTGGTTATTGGCAGATCAGGTTAGCTGAGGATGCCAAGGCCAAGACAGCATTTTCTACCCCAGGAGGTCATTACCAATTTGTGGTGATGCCCTTTGGTTTGAAAAATGCACCTGCCACTTTTCAAAGGTTGGTGAACCAAGTTCTCACTGGGTTGGATGACTTCTGTGCAGCATATCTAGATGATATTGCTGTCTTTAGCTCCACCTGGGAGGATCACCTGATCCACCTGAGGAAAGTTTTAGAGGCCCTGCAAAAGGCAGGCCTCACTATCAAGGCTACTAAGGGCCAGATAGGGCAGAGTCAAGTTGTATACTTGGGCCACCTTGTAGGTGGAGGCCAAGTTCAACCTCTGGAGAGCAAGATACAGGCCATAAAGGACTGGGCTCCTCCAACCACCCAGACACAGGTCAGAGCTTTCTTGGACCTGTCTGGTTATTACAGGAAATTTGTCAGAAATTATGGAACCATTGTGACTCCACTTAATGACTTGACAAGTAAGAAAATGCCAAAGAAAGTTCAGTGGACAGTTAGCTGTCAGAAGGCATTCGATGACCTAAAGCAGGCCATGCACCTATTCTCAAGAGTCCAGACTACTCCAAACTTTTCATTGTCCAAACAGATGCTTCTGAGTTGGGTGTGGGAGCTGTTCTATCTCAGCTGAATATTGATGGTCATGACCAGCCCATTGCTTTTATAAGTAGAAGGCTGACCTTTAGAGAGAAACGTTGGTCAGCTATTGAGAGGGAGGCCTTTGCTCTGGTTTGGGCCCTGAAGAAGCTGAGGCCATACTTGTTTGGTACTCACTTCAAGATTCAGACCGACCATAAGCCCCTCTAATGGCTAAATCAAATGAAGGGTGAAAACTCCAAACTTCTTAGGTGGTCCATTTCCCTACAGGGGATGGACTTTACAGTGGAGCACCGCCCAGGGACCGACCATTGTAATGCAGATGGTCTCTCCAGGTACTTCCACTTAGAACAAGAAGACTCACCTGGTCAAGGTTAGTTAAAGTCCCTAAGTTTGGGGGGGGTTATGTAGGAGAGTGGGGTCTGCAATCCCATGGACACCCCAGATTTTTGCTTTTTGCTTCACTGATTTACGACTTTCCCTGGCTGTGGGCCTGCTAATCAGACCCACAGCCTAGCTGTTCTCTCTCTAAATTACAACCATGTACCCTAGGTGCATTTACCAATTGGTACTGGGCCACCTTATCAGCCCCTGTACAGTATACCTTAGGTATCCAGGGCATAGGTGTACCCGGGCCTACCAGGGGCTGAAGCATGCATTGTGCCACCCCTGGCTGGCCATCTAAACAGACACAACTGGCTGCACGACAGCTGGGGCAAGGTGGTGTAATCACCCTTTGCTTTAGATATAGTTCTCTATATCTAAACCTAAAATGGACACATATATTCCTATCAGTCACTCCTATGGCAGGCCTTATCAATCCTGAAGGCAGAGTGCTTGGAATTATGTGAGATGGTGCTCTGGCATGAGCTGAGCCCGTTTGCAGCTTGCGGAACCAAGTCCTAATAGCTGTTCCATGATAACGCTATACCATATACTCTTAAGTGCATCATAATCCTCGCGGTTAAATGCTAACTCTGGTATAACATTATCAAAACATGTCGAGTAAGGTGTCATACGAATTGGAATACTACCCCCTCGCCAATTCTGGCAACGGGGGTAGCATTCCACCCTTCTAGAGGGACACGACATGTATGTAACTGTGAACCCCGGTTAAAGTTAACTCGAGCCTCCGCATCACAAAATGGATGCTGCCACCACAGACACAAGTCTGACCTCCTGCTGCTGGGAGTCCTTCCAGCGAGGGAGGCTTGGACAAAGGTTTTCCTGCCTGGGGAGGTGCTAGCACCACCATAGACAGGATTTTGTGTATTAGGTAGGCCCAAGCTGAAAGGAATGAGACATGCCTGGGGCACACAAGGTGCCCTGTGCATACACCGGTTCCAACCAGTTGCTGGGGCACTCCAGCCCCAGCTCTGGTGGGAAACTGGACAAAGGATAGGGGGTGTAACCACCCCCCTTCCTGATCCCACCCAGGGGAGGGACCTAGTCGTAGTGCAGCCCCCTTTAGCAGGATAAAGGTAGGAGCTGGTCCCATTCCCAGTTAGATTAATCTTGACAACCTTCCACGAAGAAACTCTTGACCTTTGACCTCCTGAACCTCAGAAGACTGAAGAATCTCCCCTATGGTCAGGGAGTGACCATCCTGCTTCGCAGGCTCCATCAAGCTTCGGTGCGGTTTGCTGCAAAGTCCTTCCATCCCGGAATCCGACGATCCAGCTCGACAAGACCCGGACCTCCAGACCTCTCTGACCTCTACCCACATCCACAGCACAGCTGGGACCCATGGGTGCGACGAGCAACGTGGAGACGGCCATCTTGAAGAAACCTGCACAGCGCTTACAGCACGACCCCCGAGGGTTCCTCGAGTGAGTGCATCAGGGTCTGAGAGGCCCTACACCGACGCAGCTCCTGCACCAAAGACCAGCATCCCCCTTGATCTGCGTGGGGCCCTTCTGCCTGGTTGCTGCTTTCCCTGTTGTCTGGTCACTTGCCGGCTGGCTAGTGACCTCTGAGACGACGGCCTGAAGAATTCAACTCTGCTAGTCTGGTCCCCCAGACTGGTCCTTGCTTCCTTGTAAAAGAGAAGCACCCCGGACCCTCCTGGTCCGCACCAGACGCCATCTTTGTTCCACCGCGTGGCTTGCATTAGCTAAGGCCTGTTGTCCAGATCGACAATCCGACACCGCCAACAGCAGCAGACTACGTGGGACAGCTCGTGCCTCCAGCCTGGTCGTGAAGAGCTGCTCCTGGTCCGCGCAGCTACAGAGAGAAGCGACCCCTCCTTCACCTGAACGCGGCGACAGCTCCTGGTTCCAGCACCGTCACTGGCTAGTGACCAAGACTCTGTCCCCTTCCTTTTCAGGACTTCCTTCTTCCTAGTTCCATCCTTGGAACCACCGGACTCCTCCATCTGGCTGCCTGCCAGCAACTTCTTGTTTCAGGCATCACCGGGATCAACGCAGCAGACCCGACACCACTTCAGCCCTATGCACCCGCAGCCTGTGGGTTAGGTAACTAAAGCTTCTATGTGCTGAAGATTGTGTTCACTATCCTAGTGTTTAGGTCCACTGTTGTTTTCCCTCCATCCAGCCGGGTTCGTCCGGAATCCGTTATTTTGTAAACTTGCATCCATAGACATTGGTACGCATCCCGCGTGAGAGTTCCCACTCTGCACGTGAGTCCCGTGGGCCTCCTGCTCCGTACTTACCTAGTTCGCAGCGTAGTCCCAGCGATCCTCCAACCTCTGGATATCCTTACAGTAATTTCTTTTCTCGCATTCCATTGTTTTGAGTATATGGTTTGTCGTGCCCCTAAGGCACACGTGTAAATATTGTGCGAACTCTTATTTCTTTTGTAGTATTGTCATGTGCTTAGCCCTCTGATCTCATAAAGAGTTCAGAGGTGTTGTTGTTAATAAATAGACTGTTTATTTTCAACCTGTGTGGTGTCCTTTCATTTGGTATTCAAGTGGTTATATTGTGGTAAAACAGCTGGCTTCACATGCCAAAAGAGTTTAGCCTAAAGACTGCTTTTGTCCACGCTACTAGGATAGCTGGTCTATCAGGTTGACTTTACAACCAATCACCATAAGGGTTGTTTGGACTGATACAAGGTGATTACTAGAACTAGTGAGCATCATATATCAGGCCAACTTCTCACATCAGGGAAAAGGGGTAGCGGGACAGTCTCGGTACCAACGGGTACTAGGATACCCGGCGCACAGCTCTCAATCCTTGAGCTGGGGGTGCAAGGAGCCGCGACAGCGTCAGCAGGGCTCTGAGGATGGTTCAGCATGGTCGGGCCGCGTCAGCAGGGCTCCGAGGATGGTTCAGCGTGGTCGGGCCGCGACAGCGTCAGCAGGGCTCCGAGGATGGTTCAGCGTAGTCCGGCCGCGACAGCGTCAGCAGGGCTCCAAGGATGGTTCAGCGTAGTCGGGCCGCGACAGTGTCAGCAGGGCTCCGAGGATGGTTCAGCGTAGTCGGGCCGCGACAGCGTCAGCAGGGCTCCGAGGATGGTTCAGCGTAGTCGGGCCGCGACAACGTCAGCAGGGCTCCGAGGATGGTTCCAGGTACAAGAGTTCTTATCAGGATCAGCCGCGACGAGGTCAGCAGGGCTTCGACTCCAAGATACAACTGGAGTCCTAATCCAGAGCTAGCCCAGATATAGGACTGGAGTCCTTTGATGTCCGGACCCTCGCGCCTGGGGGGGTCAGAGGGGCCGGGATGATGGTGTCGAGACACCCAGCAGGGGGGTGGAGCCAGCGCCCAAGGAGGCCGGAGGGCGATCGATACCAGGCGTCCGGGGACGGCTTGAGGGCCATCGAAACTCCCCTCCTCTTGGATCCGTCGAGTGGCCACTCTACCACCTGGGGGACCTTGGTGCCTCGATGTCGGGGCTTCGATGGGGCCGGGGTCAGGCCGAGGCCACGTGCTCAGGACGTGATGGGCCCAAGATGGAGTCGGGCCTGACATGGTGGTCCGGAGTGGTAGCCGGACCTGCAGAGTTGGGGCGCATAGGTTCGCCGGGTCCCAGGGGGGAGCCGTGGGTTGCCAGGGTGGCTGCTCTTCGTCGAGAGTTCGTGGAGGGCAGTGCCAGGGGGGCGACAGCGGTTCGAGGGAGGGCCGATGTCGTCCCGGGCCCGTCCTGCGGGAGGGGTAGGACCACGCCACGAGGCCGGGTCCAACAGAAAATAGAAATGCAGTTAAGGTCGTAAGCAGGGGTTCGACTTCGAGTTCCGGGTATTGTGGGAGGAGGTAGGGGGAGGGGCGGCTGGAGTGAATTCACACCTCCAACAGGATCATTTGTGGGTAAAAGATAATGTGCTCTGTAGAAAACATAAGCTATGGATTTTTTTGTGTGAACTGCTTCTCTGAGGCAGTGGCACCGCCTAACCCAAAATAATGGCCTCTCCCTACAGAATGTGAAGGCGGCCCCCCAGTCCCCAGGATATTCATTGGTGTTGGACTGAATGGGCCTCTCTGAAGGGCTGGCGGGCCCCATGAGGTTTAGGAGTTACCTACGCCGCAGGAACTGCAGTGGCCTGTGGTACTCCCCTGCTTTGTGGGGAAAGTAATGCTGGGCATATTTATTAAAATATCACTCAACGCAGGCAGCAAGCAGGGGTGCTGCGTTGCCTGAGTGGGAGAAAGCTGAACTGTGCCATATCTCCTGAGATGTCCCACTCTTCAGATCCCCCCCCCCTCGCTGGTGTACCAGAGGCAGGAGGAGCAGCACAGCCAGCAGCTGCCATATCTCCTAAGATGTCCCACTCTTCAGATCTCCCCCTCGCTGGTGCACCAGAGGCAGGAGGAGCAGCGCAGCCAGCAGCTGCCATATCTCCTAAGATGTCCCACTCTTCAGATCTCTCCCCTCGCTGGTGCACCAGAGGCAGGAGGAGCAGCGCAGCCAGCAGCTGCCATATCTCCTATGATGTCCCACTCTTCAGATCTCCCCCCTCGCTGGTGCACCAGAGGCGGGAGGAGCAGCGCAGCCAGCAGCTGCCATATCCCCTAAGATGTCCCACTCTTCAGATCCCCCCCCTCGCTGGTGCACCAGAGTCCGCAGGAACAGCACAGCCAGCAGCTGCAAAATCTCCTAAGATGTCCCACTCTTCAGACCCCCCCCCTCGCTGGTGCACCAGAGGCAAGAGGAGCAGTGCAGCCAACAGCTGCCATATCTCCTAAGATGTCCCACTCTTCAGATCTCCCCCCTCGCTGGGGCACCAGAGGCAGGAGGAGCAGCGCAGCCAGGAGCTGCCATATCTCCTATGATGTCCCACTCTTCAGATCTCCCCCCTCGCTGGGGCACCAGAGGCAGGAGGAGAAGCGCAGCCAGCAGCTGCCATATCTCCTAAGATGTCCCACTCTTCAGATCTCCCCCTCTCTGGTGCACCAGAGGCAGGAGGAGCGGCGCAGCCAGCAGCTGCCATATCTCCTAAGATGTCCCACTCTTCAGAGCTCCCCTCTCGCTGGTGCACCAGAGGCAGGATGAGCAGCGCAGCCAGCAGCTGCCATATCTCCTAAGATGTCCCACTCTTCTGATCTCCCCCCTCCTCGCTGGTGCCCCAGAGGCAGGAGGAGCAGCGCAGCCAGGAGCTGCCATATCTCATATGATGTCCCACTCTTCAGATCTCCCCCCTCGCTGGGGCACCAGAGGCAGGAGGAGCAGCGCAGCCAGCAGCTGCCATATCTCCTAAGATGTCCCACTCTTCAGATCTCCCCCCTCGCTGGTGCACCAGAGGCAGGAGGAGCAGCGCAGCCATCAGCTGCCATATCTCCTAAGATGTCCCACTCTTCAGATGTCCCCCCTCGCTGGTGCACCAGAGGCAGGATGAGCAGCGCAGCCAGCAGCTGCCATATCTCCTATGATGTCCCACTCTTCAGATCTCCCCCCTCGCTGGGGCACCAGAGGCAGGAGGAGCAGCGCAGCCAGCAGCTGCCATATCTCCTAAGATGTCCCACTCTTCAGATCTCCCCCCTCGCTGGTGCACCAGAGGCCGGAGGAGCAGTGCAGCCAGCAGCTGCCATATCTCCTATGATGTCCCACTCTTCAGATCTCCCCCCTCGCTGGTGCCCCAGGGGCAGGAGGAGCAGCGCAGCCAGCAGCTGCCATATCTCCTAAGATGTCCCACTCTTCAGATCCCCCCTCTCTGTTGCACCAGAGGCAGGAGGAGCAGCGCAGCCAGCAGTTGCCATATCTCCAAAGATGTCCCAATCTTCAGATCTCCCCCCTCGGTGGTGCACCAGAGGCAGGAGGAGCAGCGCAGCCAGGAGCTGCCATATCTCCTAAGATGTCCCACTCTTCAGATCTCCCCCCTCGCTGGTGCAACAGAGGCAGGAGGAGCAGCGCAGCCAGCAGCTGCCATATCTCCTAAGATGTCCCACTCTTCAGATCTCCCCCCTCGCTGGTGTACCAGAGGCAGGAGGAGCAGCGCAGCCAGCAGCTGCCATATCTCCTAAGATGTCCCACTCTTCAGATCTCCCCCCTCGCTGGTGCACCTGAGGCAGGAGGAGCAGCGCAGCCAGCAGCTGCCATATCTCCAAAGATGTCCCAATCTTCAGATCTCCCCCCTCGGTGGTGCACCAGAGGCAGGAGGAGCAGCGCAGCCAGGAGCTGCCATATCTCCTAAGATGTCCCACTCTTCAGATCTTCCCCCTCGCTGGTGCAACAGAGGCAGGAGGAGCAGCGCAGCCAGCAGCTGCCATATCTCCTAAGATGTCCCACTCTTCAGATCTCCCCCCTCGCTGGGGTACCAGGAGCAGCGCAGCCAGCAGCTGCCATATCTCCTAAGATGTCCCAATCTTCAGATCTCCCCCCTCGGGGGTGCACCAGAGGCAGGAGGAGCAGCGCAGCCAGGAGCTGCCATATCTCCTAAGATGTCCCACTCTTCAGATCTCCCCCCTCGCAGGTGCAACAGAGGCAGGTTGGAGCAGCGCAGCCAGCAGCTGCCATATCTCCTAAGATGTCCCACTCTTCAGATCTCCCCCCTCGCTGGGGCACCAGAGGCAGGAGGAGCAGCGCAGCCAGGAGCTGCCATATCTCCTAAGATGTCCCACTCTTCAGATCTCCCCCCTCACTGGTGCACCAGAGGCAGGAGGAGCAGTGCAGCCAGCAGCTGCCATATCTCCTAAGATGTCCCACTCTTCAGATCTCCCCCCTCGCTGGGGTACCAGGAGCAGCGCAGCCAGCAGCTGCCATATCTCCTAAGATGTCCCACTGTTCAGATCTCCCCTCTCGCTGGTGCACCAGAGGCAGGAGGAGCAGCGCAGCCAGCAGCTGCCATATCTCCTAAGATGTCCCACTCTTCAGAGCTCCCCTCTCGCTGGTGCACCAGAGGCAGCAGGAGCAGCGCAGCCAGCAGCTGCTATATCTCCTAAGATGTTCCACTCTTCAGATCTCCCCCCTCGCTGGTGCACCAGAGGCAGGAGGAGCAGCGCAGCCAGGAGCTGCCATATCTCCTAAGATGTCCCACTCTTCAGATCTCCCCTCTCGCTGGTGCACCAGAGGCAGCAGGAGCAGCGCAGCCAGCAGCTGCTATATCTCCTAAGATGTCCCACTCTTCAGATCTCTCCCCTCGCTGGGGCACCAGAGGCAGGAGGAGCAGCGCAGCCAGCAGCTGCCATATCTCCTAAGATGTCCCACTCTTCATATCTCCTCCCTCGCTGGTGCACCAGAGGCAGGAGGAGCAGCGCAGCCAGCAGCTGCCATATCTCCTAAGATGTCCCACTCTTCATATCTCCTCCCTCGCTGGTGCACCAGATGCAGGAGGAGCAGCACAGCCAGCAGCTGCCATATCTCCTAAGATGTCCCACTCTTCGGATCTCCCCCCTCGCTGGTGCACCAGAGGCAGGAGGAGCAGCGCAGCCAGCAGCTGCCATATCTCCTAAGATGTCCCACTCTTCTGATCTCCCCCCTCGCTGGTGCACCAGAGGCAGGAGGAGCAGCGCAGCCAGCAGCTGCCATATCTCCTAAGATGTCCCACTCTTCTGATCTCCCCCCTCGCTGGTGCACCAGAGGCAGGAGGAGCAGTGCAGCCAGGAGCTGCCATATCTCCTAAGATGTCCCACTCTTCAGATCTCCCCCCTCGCTGGTGCACCAGAGGCAGGAGGAGCAGCGCAGCCAGGAGCTGCCATATCTCCTAAGATGTCCCACTTTTCTGATCTCCCCCCTCGCTGGTGCACCAGAGTCAGGAGGAGCAGCGCAGCCAGGAGCTGCCATATCTCCTAAGATGTCCTACTCTTCAGATCTCCCCCCTTGCTGGTGCACCAGAGGCAGGAGGAGCAGCGCAGCCAGGAGCTGCCATATCTCCTAAGATGTCCCACTCTTCTGATCTCCCCCCTCCTCGCTGGTGCACCAGAGGCAGGAGGAGCAGCGCAGCCAGGAGCTGCCATATCTCCTAAGATGTACCACTCTTCAGATCTCCCCCCTCACTGGTGCACCAGAGGCAGGAGGAGTGGCGCAGCCAGCAACTGCCATATCTCCCAAGATGTCCCACTCTTCAGATCTCCCCTCTCGCTGGTGCACCAGAGGCAGGAGGAGCAGCGCAGCCAGCAGCTGCCATATCTCCTAAGATGTCCCACTCTTCAGATCTCCCCCCTCGCTGGTGCACCAGAGGCAGGAGGAGCAGCGCAGCCAGCAGTTGCCATATCTCGTAAGATGTCCCACTCTTCAGATCTCCCCCCTCGCTGGGGCACCAGGAGCAGCGCAGCCAGCAGCTGCCATATCTCCTAAGATGTCCCACTCTTCAGATCTCCCCTCTCGCTGGTGCACCAGAGGCAGGAGGAGCAGCGCAGCCAGCAGCTGCCATATCTCCTAAGATGTCCCACTCTTCAGATCTCTCCCCTCGCTGGTGCACCAGAGGCAGGAGGAGCAGCGCAGCCAGCAGCTGCCATATCTCTTAAGATGTCCCACTCTTCAGAGCTCCCCTTTTGCTGGTGCACCAGAGGCAGCAGGAGCTGCGCAGCCAGCAGCTGCCATATCTCCTAATCAATCAATCAATCACTGACACTTGTAGAGCGCGCTACATACCCGTAGGGTCTCAAGGCGCTGGGGGGGGGGGGGGGGGGGGGGGTGCCGCTACTGCTCGAACAGCCAGGTCTTCAGCTTCTTCCTGAAGGAGAGGTGGTCTTGGGTCAGGCGCAGGTCGGTCGGGAGGGAGTTCCAGGTCTTGGCGGCCAGGTAGGAGAAGGACCTTCCTCCTGTGGTCGCTCTTCGGATGCGGGGGACGGCGGCGAGGGCGAGGTTGGCTGAACGGAGGTGGCGTTTGGGAGCGTAGAAGTTGACTCGGCTGTTGAGGTAACTCGGGCCTCGGTCGTGTAGGGCTTTGTGTGCGTGGGTGAGGAGGCGGAAGGTGATTCTTTTGTTGACGGGGAGCCAGTGAAGGTCTCTCAGATGTCCGGAGATGTGGCTGGTTCGTGGGATGTCGAGGATGAGTCTGGCTGAGGCGTTCTGGATCCGCTGGAGTCTCTTCTGGAGCTTGGCGGTGGTACCGGCGTAGAGGGCGTTGCCGTAGTCCAGACGGCTGGTGACGAGGGCCTGGGTGACGGTCTTCCTGGTCTCGGTGGGGATCCACCAGAAGATCTTCCGTAGCATGCGTAGGATGTTGAAGCACATCGAGGAGACTTTGTTAACTTGCCTGGTCATGGAGAGGGAGGAGTCCAGGATGAAGCCCAGGTTGCGTGCGTGGTCTGTCGGTTTGGGTGCGGTGCCCAGGGCGGGAGGCCACCAGGAGTCATCCCAGGCGGAGGGTGAGGAGCCCAGGATGAGGATCTCCGTCTTGTCCGAGTTCAGTTTCAGGCGGCTGATCGTCATCCACTCGGCTACCTCTTTCATCCCTTCGTGCAGGTTGGCTCTGGCGGCGGCGGGGTCGTTGGTCAGGGAGAGGATCAGCTGGGTGTCGTCGGCGTAGGAGATTATGCTGAGGTTGTGTTTGCGTACGATGGCCGCGAGGGGGCTCATGTAGACGTTGAAGAGGGTGGGGCTCAGAGATGATCCTTGGGGGACGCCGCAGATGACTTCGGAGGCCTCTGACTTGTACGGTGGTAGGCGGACTCTCTGTGTTCTTCCGTCGAGGAAGGAGACGATCCATTCCAGAGCCTTCTCCTGAATTCTGACGTTGCTGAGGCGCTGCACTAGGGTGCGGTGGCAGACAGTGTCGAATGCCGCGGAGAGGTCCAGGAGGATGAGGGCCGCTGTTTCTCCATTGTCCATCCGGGCTCGGATGTCATCGGTGGCGGCGATGAGGGCGGTCTCGGTGCTGTGGTTGGCTCGGAAGCCGGACTGTGAGGGGTCGAGGGATCCGTTCGTCTCGAGGAAGGCGGCCATCTGCTTGTTGACGGTCTTCTCGATGACTTTGGCTGGAAACAGGAGAAGCGAGATGGGGCGGTAATTCTTGAGGTCGGTGGGGTCCGCTGTTGGTTTCTTGAGTAGAGCGCTGAGTTCGGCGTGTTTCCAGCTCTCCGGGAAGATGGTGGTGTCGAAGGATGTGTTGATGATGTCTCGCAGGTGGGGTGCGATGACGGCGTCGGCCTTGTTGAAGACGTGGTGAGGGCAGGGGTCGGTCGGTGATCCGGAGTGGATGGAGTTCATTGTGCGGATGGTGTCTTCGGTGTTGATCGGGGTCCAGGCGTGGAGGATGGTGGTGGGGGGTGGTTGTTCGGTCACGGTGTGCGTTGGTTGGTTGTTGAAGCTGCTGTGTATGTCCGTGATCTTGTTGTGAAAGTATGAAGCGAGGGAGTTGCAGAGGTCTTGCGATGGGGTGACGTCGTTGTTTCCTGCGCTGGGGTTGGAAAGCTCTTTCACGATGTTAAAGAGTTCCTTGCAGTTGTGTGCGTTGTTGTCCAACCGGTCCTTAAATGCTGTTTTCTTGGCGGCGCGGATTAGCTGGTGGTGTTTCCGGGTGGCCAGTTTGTAGGAGGTCCTGTTGTCCGGTGTCGGTTCCCTTTTCCAGACTTTCTCGAGGGCTCGGCAGTTCTTCTTGGAGCTCTTGAGTTCGTTGGTGAACCATGGGGCCTTCTTGCTGCCGGGTCTGCTAGGCGGGGTCCTCAGAGGGGCGAGTTCGTCCGCGCAGTTGCTGATCCACTTCGTGAGGTTGTCGGCGGCCTGGCTGGGGTTCGCTGAGCTGGCAGGAGGGTGCTGGCTCAGGGAGGTGGCGAGCTGGTCTGCTGTGATCTTGTTCCAGCTTCTGCGGGCGGCCCGTTGCTGGTGTTGGTGGGTCGTCGTTCTCTTGAAGGTGAAGTGGACGCAGCTGTGGTCTGTCCATTGAAGCTCTGTGGCGTGGCTGAACTCGATGTCTGTGCTGGAAGAGAAGACTGCGTCGAGTGTGTGTCCGGCGAGGTGGGTGGGGGTGGACACCAGTTGCTTGAGTCCGAGGTTGGCGAGGTTGTCGAGCAGGGTGGTGGTGTTGTGGTCGTTGTTGTTTTCCAGATGGAAGTTGAGGTCTCCCAGGAGGATGTAGTCAGCGGAGGGGAGGGCATGCGGGCTGACGAAGTCGGCGATGTCCTCGCTGAATTGTGTGCGAGGTCCGGGCGGTCGGTAGATCAGTGTGCCTCTGAGGGTGGTGTTCGGGTTGGTGTGGATCTGGAAATGCAGGTGTTCGGCGCTGGTTAGGGTGTTGTCGGTGCTGGTCGTGAGACGGATGGTGTTCCTGTGGATGATGGCGATGCCTCCTCCCATCTGGTTGGCGTTTCGGTCCCTCCGGACGATCTTGTAGCCCTCTGGGATGGCGATGGCGATGTCGGGAGCTGAGGATGCGTTCATCCAGGTCTCCGTGAGGAAGGCAACGTCAGGGGCTGTGGCGTCTAGGAGGTTCCAGAGTTCGATGGCGTGTCTGTGGACGGAGCGGGTGTTGATCAGGATGCACTTGAGGTGGGTGCTGCTGGTGTTCGTCTTGGCGGGCGCTGGTGCGAGGCAGGTCCGGATGCAGGTGAACTTGCAGGCGTGGCAGCTGAAAGGTCCGTGGGTACGTCGTGGGGTGGCTTGGTGGCAGTCTGGAAGTCGGCCGGTGTTGAGAGCGGTGAGGGAGGCGGCGGTGTATGTCAGGCGGGTCGGTCGGGGTCTTCGTGGGCCAGGGGTCCTGGCCCTGGGCGCGGTCCAGGCGCGGACGGGCGCAGACGGGCTTACCTTTGGCGGGCCTTCGGCGCACAATCGGCGCGCCCGCTGCGCGTCAACGCTGCGCGTTCGCACGGTCGCCATTTAAGGCCAAGTGCGCGGGTGGGCGGAGCAGCTGGGAGGCGGGATCGGGGAGGGTACAGAATACAAAAAGGGCGGGGTAAAGCGGCGTTGGCGGGAAGGGAGGGCGGAGGGCGGCGGGCAACAAAGGAAGGAAGGCAAAACACGGGGAAAAGGAGATTCAAACAAAACAGGCACAAAGAATCGTAAAAAACAAGGGAAAAATCAGGTTAAGACAAGCAGGCACAAATTCACGTAAAAACAAAGGGCAAAACAACCGCAGCGGCGGCAATCGGTAAACGAGGCAGCAGCGAGGCACAGGGAGGCAAGGGGCACACGCAGCAGCTGGTGGCCGTGCGGCGCGGGGGTGTCCCACAAGTGGGTCACACTCACCTGCGTCGCACGGTCGCCATTTAAGGCCAAGTGCGCGGGTGGGCGGAGCAGCTGGGAGGCGGGAGCGGGGAGGGTACAGAATACAAAAAGGGCGGGGAAAAGCGGCGTTGGCGGGAAGGGAGGGCGGAGGGCGGCGGGCAACAAAGGAAGGAAGGCAAAACACGGGGAAAAGGAGATTCAAACAAAACAGGCACAAAGAATCGTAAAAAACAAGGGAAAAATCAGGTTAAGACAAGCAGGCACAAATTCACGTAAAAACAAAGGGCAAAACAACCGCAGCGGCGGCAATCGGTAAACGAGGCAGCAGCGAGGCACAGGGAGGCAAGGGGCACACGCAGCAGCTGGTGGCCGTGCGGCGCGGGGGTGTCCCACAAGATGTCCCACTCTTCAGATCTCCCCCATCGCTGGTGCACCAGAGGCAGGAGGAGCAGCGCAGCTAGCAGCTGCCATATCTCCTAAGATGTCCCACTCTTCTGATCTCCCCCCTCCTCGCTGGTGCACCAGAGGCAGGAGGAGCAGCGCAGCCAGGAGCTGCCATATCTCCTAAGATGTCCCACTCTTCAGATCTCTCCCCTCGCTGGTGCACCAGAGGCAGGAGGAGCAGCGCAGCCAGCAGCTGCCATATCTCCTAAGATGTCCCACTCTTCAGGTCTCCCCCCTCGCTGGTGCACCAGAGGCAGGAGGAGCAGCGCAGCCAGGAGCTGCCATATCTCCTAAGATGTCCAACTCTTAAGATATCTCCCCTCTCTGGTACACCAGAGGCAGGAGGAGCGGCGCAGCCAGGAGCTGCCATATCTCCTAAGATGTCCCACTCTTAAGATCTCCCCTCTCGCTGGTGCACCAGAGGCAGGAGGAGCAGCGCAGCCAGGAGCTGCCATATCTCCTAAGATGTCCAACTCTTAAGATATCCCCCCTCGCTGGGGCACCAGAGGCAGGAGGAGCAGCGCAGCCAGGAGCTGCCATATCTCCTAAGATGTCCCACTCTTTAGAACTCCCCTCTCGCTGGTGCATCAGCGGCAGCAGGAGCAGCGCATCCAGGAGCTGGCAGAGGAGATTGTGGCTGCTCAATGGATGGGCACTGAGGAGCAGAGCGCAGGGGGCGGGAGCCTGGGGCAGAGGAGGGAGTGACTGTCGCCCGGGCTCCAGGAGGAGGCAGCCTCGACGGAGAGAGCGGCTGCAAGAGCAGCAGGGCTCCGGGGAGAAGGGAACCGGCCCCCACCCTGTCCCTCCTGTCTGGAGGCTCCTCCCCAACTACCAGTATGTGGACACCCTTGTTAATGAGTCGACCTCCTCGTCCTCACTCCTATGTGTATGCCCTGTAATCTCCACCTCTTTCCTGCATACCCTTCCCGCAGAGCCCTCTCTCCCATCTCTTATTTCACCACTACCCATGATAGGTACACCCGCCCCTCTTGCCTGTAGCTCTGCCACCCTCGCCACTGCCTGCATGCCCCTTCCGTTGGGACTGTCCTCCCCCATCTCTCTTGCCTGCATTCCCTCTTCTTGTGGATGTCTGACCATGTTACGCTATTCGAATACTCTCTCCTCCCATGTCTCATCCATGTGCCCTTCTCTCACAGCTGATGACTGTGTGGCATCGATACCCGCCTCCCAAGGGTCTCTGGGCTTTCTCTTTCCAGCACCCTTTAGTACCCACCAACACCCCTCTAAGTAGGCACCGAGGTCTGTGTTGGTGAGTCGCTGCTATGTCTCGCCCTGTTATTCTTTCCACTGCCTGCACACCTTAGTAGGGTATGACCCCTCTCAACACTGTCTACACCCTCTCTCCCCATGGGTGTCTGACCCCGCACCACTCTGTGCATGCCCTCTGCCCGTAGGTGTCTGACCCCACACCACTCTGTGCATGCCCTCTCCCCATAGATGTCTGACCCCTCACCACTCTATGGATGCACTCTCCCTGTAGGTGTCTGACCCCGCACCACTCTGTGCATACACTCTCCCTGTGGGTGTCTGACCCCGCACCCCTCTGTGCATGCCCTCTCCCCGTAGGTGTCTGACCCCTCACCACTCTGTGCATGTACTCTCCCCGTAGGTGTCTGACCCTGCACCACTCTGTGCATGCACTCTCTCTGTAGGTGTCTGACCCTGCACCACTCTGTGCATGCCCTCTCCCCGTAGGTGTCTGACCCTGCACCACTCTGTGCATGCCCTCTCCCCGTAGGTGTCTGACCCTTCACCACTCTGCATGCCCTCTCCCTGTGGGTGTCTGACCCCACACCACTCTGTGCATGCCCTCTCCCGTAGGTGTCTGACCCCTCACCACTCTGTGCATGCACTCTCCCCGTAGGTGTATGACCCTGCACCACTCTGTGCATGCACTCTCTCTGTAGGTGTCTGACCCTGCACCACTCTGTGCATGCCCTCTCCCCGTAGGTGTCGGACCCCTCACCACTCTGTGCATGCCCTCTCCCCGTAGGTGTC
>NC_136065.1:44035824-44400004 GCF_964261635.1 Lissotriton helveticus
GAAACGGGGACTTTTACTGAATTAACGTGTACACTGGGAAAACGTGGCAACATAACTTTACATAGGCCTAATAATCGTAGCTTTCACGAGAACTGGAAATTAGCATACTAGAGTTGGACACAACTAGAATTGCGTCTTTAATCGATCATAAGGGAATACATATGCGTATTAATCATGCACATATAACATAAGATGGGGAACACGTAGGGACACAGAACATGGCAAAATTTACTTTTCCACATTCCCTCCTTGTCACTACGTTTCCATCAGGATACATCAATATTCATGATACCATCTATCATTTCATACAGTATCATTTGCTCATCTTGAATTGTCTTGGAACGGGATCTAGAGCGGGGCTTAGGACTAGGACTTAGACTAGGAATACAGGATGTAGCACAAATGCCGCAAATCGCAGGGCCACATTGTAAACAGAGGCAGCAACTGATAATGATCATTACTGCTATACCTAGGAATGACAATACTTTCCATCCCCAGGCAGAAATTATACTCCAGAGCCAACCGGACCATGTCCAGGTGCCTGGATTCTGGTGTAACTGATGGGCAATTTTATGAAGTCTGGTTATAGCTGAATAAACAGACGGCGCGTTATTAGGAATGAAAATGCAGCAACTAGATCCGATGACTCTACATGCCCCGCCCCTATCGGCCAGTATGACGTCAAGGACGAGACGATTTTGCAAAACTACAAATCTCATAGCAGATTGCTCTTCGGTTAGGTTACCTAGAGCAGAAGTAGTCTCATTCACTACTGCTTCAAGGGTTCTGGTTAACCTACGGATTAGCTTACTATTCTGGACAGGGCCTAAAAAGAAGAAGAATCCTTTATTAAAATCTTGTTACTGTTCTAGAGTAGTTTCAGTTTGATCGACAATCGGGGACTCGATCTCCCTTCTATGTCTAACGTGTACTAGATGTGTGTTTCTATGATAATCAGATGGGGCTAGAAAAACTGGTGGCAGTAGGAAGGCAATGTAACAGGTTCCATCCCAATCGAGGGGCAGACGAACATATGCGGTCTGACCACAAACAAAATATGAATGACGTGAGGCTTTGAAAGTAGATTTCCCACTGTCACTATACTCGACAATAGTAGTACAATCACTATGTCCTACATGTGCGGAACCATTCTTTCTGACACATAATTCGCCTTTGACTGGTAGTACTGAAATAGCAGGTAAATCTGGAGTAGTATCAGACTGAACATTCAGGACCATAAAATTCGAAGAATAATTACCTAAATTATTAACTTCATTTTCTAGATCTAACCCGGTTCTATGGGTGAGACCTTGCTTGTCTGGAAAACATGTATTGTTTAGAAGGGACATATCAGTTGAGGATGACGTTAACGTGGACCATGCTCCACACGAACCATTATGTGAAAATGGATAAGGAAAGAGTGGCAGAACTCCCTTCGATGTCTGGAAAGGGGGGAGTCGACCACACACCCAACAATTAGTGGCATTGCTGGTCTGGTGTGAATAGTGTAACATACGGATGAAGGTATTATTTCTCATAGCAAGACGATAGGATAACTCGTGAGGAGGCAGATCACTAAAGGTGTGCTCTACTGTAGCATTAGAAGACTTATTTACATGAGAAATTGGAAAACATAAATGCAATGCATAACTTGTGCAGGTAACCATCAAACTCAAAAATAGAAGAAAACATAAAATAATGATACATCTGATAGAGTTTTGACTAACTCTCTCACTATGGGGGTCTATCTCATACATGTCAGAAACCTGTCTAACCGTTTCACCTAGGGGAGGACTTAGACAATTAAACTGGCTGACTTATTTTACTAGACCGGAGCTTCTTTTTATACTCCTGTTGCGGAGTTTCCTCTAACAGGGAGGGCTTGGTATCAATGTCATTTGCGGGACAGTCCTTAAGAATAGTATCTTGGCAGTCTTTAAAATCTTGGCAATCCTTGGAAATGTTCTTGGAAACAGTTTTTAGTCGGAGTCCGTGAAATTTCTTGACATGTGACAGATGCACCCACCCCTTCCTGCCTTCCAACTTGACGGCAGTACGGGTGGTCAGAAGGACTTGCTTCGGTTCTTTCCAACGAGGCTCCAGCGGACTTGAACGATCGAAATTTCGGACCAACACGAGGTCGCCTGGAATGACCTCATGCGGTTTCACCTCGGTATTGTCTGGGAATGCGGCGGCAACCTGTGAACGACAAGAGTGGAGGGCAGACATCAAGGAAGCTAGGTAATCTGTCAGCATATTACTGGAAACATCTGTAATACTTCGGGGTCTAGGTGTACCCCACATGTTAGGGGGGCGGCCGAATACGACCTCGTACGGGGACAGACCTGATCTGGAATGTGCGACCATGCGCATATAGAACAGGGCGACTGGCAGAGCTACTAGCCAGTCTACACCTTTCTCTTTACAGACTTTTGCGATGCGTATTTTCAGGGTCTGATTATGTCTCTCTACGAGACCTGCTGCTTCAGGATGGCGTACACAATGAAACTTCCACTGGTACCCTAACAGAAGGGAAACATGCTTCATTATCTCTGATGAGAATGGCTGGCCGTTGTCTGAATACACGACCCTAGGGAGTCCATAACGGGGGAAGAATTCACGAACCAGCTGCTTGGCAGTGGTCGCGGCTGTGTAATCTGGGACTGGATATGCCTCTGTCCACCTGGACAAAGCGCATACAACTACAAGGACATACTTGAAACCTCGACATCGCTCCATCTGAATATAATCCATCTGGAGGACTTCAAAAGGGTGGTCAGGAGGCTGGAATCCTCCTTGCTCCACCGGGACACTTTTACCTGGATTGAACTGACAACATATCATACAGGTACGGACTTTCTGCTTGGCTGCAGCTCGCAAATGCTTGTTGAACCAAATGTTCTGGATACTGTCTAACATGGCTTTTTCTCCTAAATGTGCAGGACTATGTGCGGTATTAATAATGACTTGAACCATTGAGTCGGGGAGAAACCATGTGGCTTTTCCCTTCGTCAACCATCCCTGATCTGTCTGGACCCCTCCTTGTTCGGACCATTTCTTGATTTCATCGGGAGTAGCATGTGACTGGATATCTATGACATCTTGTGTGGGGTCCTTAACTGTCATACATGTAGTCTGATCTGGAGTGGATGTCTGTGTCTTGTTAACTGGAATGTCTGGAGTCTGAGCTGTGAGCTTGGCTGTTTGATCTGCTAGATCATTACCTTGGGAAATAATGTCAGTAACTTTCGTATGTGCTTTGCACTTCATAATAGCGATAGCTGTCGGTAAATGTATTGCTTCTAACAGAGCTTGAATAAGGAGACCATGCTGAATCTTGGTTCCATGAGAAGTCATGAAACCTCTTTCTTGCCAGAGCACTCCAAAGTCGTGTACGACTCCGAATGCATAACGTGAATCTGTGTATATGTTTACTTTCAGGTTCTTGGCACGTATGCAGGCTTGGGTCAGAGCGACTAGCTCTGCTGCTTGAGCGGACAGGGTGTCAATACGGTGTGTCTCTACAACTTCAGTGTCAGTAGTCACTGCATACGCGGCTACTAGATCTCCTGTACTTGTTCTCATACATGAACCATCCACATAAAGTGTTAGGTCAGGGTCTGGTAATGGAATATCTGTCAGGTCTTGTCTTGGCTTTGTCATGGTGTTAACTACTTCCACACAATCATGTGTGGCAGGATTTGAAGTAACTGACGGTAACAGTGTAGCAGGATTTAAAACGTTGCAGCATCTGATTTCTATGTGTGGCTGGAACAGTGTCAATTCATAACCTGTTAAACGTGCAATTGTCAAGTGCTGAGTCTGTGTTCGGTTTAAAAGAACTTCCACGGAGTGTGGGACTTGTACTGTTAAGGAGTGTCCTAACACTATGGAGTCACTTTGTCTGATAGCTAGTGCTGTGGCTGCAACTGACTTGAGGCACGCAGGCAGAGCCTGGGCTACTGGATCTAGTGTGCTCGAAAAATAAGCACAAGGCTTGTATTGTCCTGCTTGATCTTGTGTGAGGACAGATAATGCTGTACCTTCACGTTCTGTGACAAAAAGTGTAAAAGGCTTACTGTAGTTCGGTGTAGCTAGAACAGGTGCTTGACATAAGGCTTTCTTTAATTCATTAAAAGCAAGTGTATGTTCAGATGTCCAAGGGAGGACAGTCGATACGGCTGCCTCCTGTGTCGTTAACTGTATCAGTGGCTTGGCTAGAAATGCATACTGGGGAATCCATTGTCTGCAATAAGAAGTGAGGCCGATAAAAGCACGTACCTCCTTCTGGGTCTTGGGTTGGGGAAGACTCGCTATTAACTGGATACGATCAGGTGTCAACTGCCTACCCCTCTTGGACAGTAAGTGGCCTAAATAGATCACTTGCTGGACACAGAATTGAAGCTTCGAAGGGGACACCTTGTGCCCCATCTCGGCTAAGAAATACAGAACTGTAAGTGACGCACGCTCGCAGTCACGTTCAGAACGGGCTGTGATCAGTAGATCATCGACATACTGGAGCAGGGCAGTGTCAGTTGGCATGTGAATATTGTCTAGTTGTCTCTTAAGTGCTTGACTGTAAATGCTAGGACTTTCTGTGAAACCTTGAGGAGCTCGTGTGAATTTATAGCTCCTTCCATTTAAACAGAATCCGAAAAGGAACTGGCTGTCTGGATGAATGGGGACACTGAAAAATGCATTTTTAAGGTCTATGACTGTGAAAAATGTGGCTTCAGAATCAATGGCTGTCAATAGGGAAGAAATATCTGGAACAACTGGGTACTGGGGAATGATACATTTATTAAGTTCTCGAAGGTCAATCACTAATCGATATACTGGAGGTGCATTTGGATCAGTACGTTTCATGACTGGAATGATAGGAGAATTACATACATTGGAGTCAGTTTCTACAACCACTCCTTGAGTAATGAGTTCGTCAATAATTTTGGATAAGGCTGCTACAGCCTCAGGTGGCAATCTGTACTGTCTGATTCGTGGTAACACTACACCTGGTTTCAGAGTCACACGATGGGGTGTGATTTGCATAAAACCAACATCAGTTGGACCTTGTGCCCACAGATGCTGCGGAACATTTAACAATCTTGGATCAAAATCACGTAATACATAGTGACCCTTGAAGTCACGTAAAAACAAACGTATTCCTTCTGGGGAGCAACAAATAACTGCACCTAATTCTTTCAGTGTCTTAATACCTAACAAATTTTCGGGACATGACTTCGTAAGTAACAGGTCAGTAGTTCGGGACAATGGACCTACTTCTAGAGTAACTGGTTTAGAAATCTCGTTTACAATAGGCTTTCCTGAAAATCCAAGGGAAACATTTCTAGAGCCTGAGAGCGGAGCCCCTGGAACCTCGTCGTGACTTATGGTCGTCCTACTTGCCCCTGTATCAATCAGAAACTTTCTGTCTTTCCCTAATACTTGACTGTGAACATAGGGACCCTCTTGATCTACAGGTATCTCGATGAGAGGCAAGCCTACCTCCCTCTCTAGGCTGTTTCATGAATACTGCTGGTACTCTGGATACTCGGACTGTGCATACTGGTACATTTGCTGTGTAACATGTTGTGTTGCAGCTATAGGCTGCGGTGCTGGAACTGTCTGTGGTGCATTTTGTGGTGACTGAGAAGTCTGTGAAACTTGTTCTTGTCTAGACGGACGTGGTCTTTCTTTAGTCTTACCGGTAGCTATGTTGTGTTTCAGAACTGCACACTCGTTTATAAAATGACCTGGCTGTTTACAATAATTGCAGGTCCCTTTAACAGGAACTGCAGGATGACTGGCTTGATTCGTACCCCTCTTCTGGCTGTCTTGAGGAACAGATTGTGCAACTAATACTTTCATTTTCGTGTCTTTCATACGTTTCCTTTCATGGTCTTGCTCTTCTCTGATTCTATTCTGGTGATACTGAAGCATCTGAAGCATTTGGGACGGAGTATTAGCTTGCCAGGTACTTTCGACTTTCAAAACTCGGTTCTTAACTTGTGAACTTGAATTTTCGACTAGTTTAGTAACAAAAAGATGAGGGTATGACTCACTACTCGTCTTGAGACCACTGTTAATGCTAAAGCATTTCTCAAATCTAGAATAAAAATCACTAGTATCTTCGTCTGGTTTCTGTTTACAGGCTGAGATTGCATCCCAGTCTTCCTTTTTCGTGGCTAGTAACCTTGGCAAAACTTGTATTAACAGTTCAGGTAATTCCTTACATTTACCTCCTAGACCGGTACCTGGTACACGTGTATTTTCTTCAGCTTCTAGAGCTGCCCAATCTATCTTTTTCTCGCCCACCTCCCATTCTTTTTCCTTGAGTTTTTCATATGTGCCCGCAGGCAACAGAACCTTTAACATTTTAATTATATCTGGATACGTGTATTCTCCCATACGGAGCATGTCTTTTAATTCACGGTGGAACCCTGCTGGATCTTTGTCGTGACAGGGAATTAATTTCTTCATCTCTAAGAGTTCTATCTTTGTAATCGGGGTGTAAACAAATACTCGTTGCATTTCACCACCCGGTGTCCTGACTGGGTGTACTTCTCGTAACGGATGCTGTCTGTTTATGTAAAACGGTTTACTTTCTGGGGGTGAGACATGAACAAAATGCGGATTCAGAAACGTTCTATATTTGTGGCGCTGTTCTAGAATAACACTAACTAAATCGGTACCTAGACCTTTCCATCTATACTGGAGTAACTCGTTCAATGCATCATGTAACGGACCTGGGTCGGAATGCTGACCCTCATACAGAGTAATGAGGTGCTGGATCATATACATACCCACCAGTCGTTACTCGGCTGGGGGCAGTTTCAGAAACATTTGTGCCACTATTTGTCTGGAAAAGTGGTAGAATCAGTAGCCCATCGGACTGCTGATCGGGCTAGTTCTTGTTCATGCATAGTACTAAGTTCACTATAACCGATTTGTGATTTCAGAATGTGATCGGTAGCTTGAAATACTTGCTCTAGAGAACCTTGTTCTGGTGCTGGAAGAGGAACAGTTTTCTTGTAGTCTAGACGTGAATGTCGGTCGGAAAGTCTAGATTTACCTACATACGCTCTTCTGGTGAGATTCTCGTCGTCTACCTCTTCGGTATCAGAGTTACTTTCTTTTTCGCTTACTAGTGCTTCTTTGCGTTGTTCGTGTAACCTTATTATTTCCTTACGAATTTTCTTGTACATACTCTCTATACTACTGATGGTTCTGTGCTTACCCTCGGCTATATTATCACTCCACCTTGTCAGAACTTTCATTTCGGTCTGATCTTTAGTCGGGGAATCTTGTTCCCTTATTAAACAATTAATCAGGAACTTTAATAGCATGAGCTGAATCTCAGCTTTCCTTTGAGACATGGCTTCGCCAATACTTTCTGGATCGTCTCCTGTACGAATGAAACGATACATTCTGTCTAGATCTTCTTTCATATTCGGTAGGGTGACCAAATACTCGGACACCTGCCTTATACGTACGGAATATATAACCATACTATCCTCTCCTGGGACTGGATCATAACAGCATTCAGTAAGAGCTCGCCTGATTTCTGCAATGGACTGATATTTGGGCGTACGCTGTAACGCACGTTCATGTAACTCGACTGATGTTACACGTTTGTGTGGCGGCGGGGTTCCCGGGGGACCTCCTCCCGCGGCCCCTAAACTGGAATCGTCCACTGATACTCTTCGTGCTGGCAGAGTGACTGATGTAGCGGGTACTTGTAATGTAGGCTGGACCGGGGGTACCGTAACAGGTGCTGTAACAGGTGCCCCGGTGGCTGGAGGAGCAAGAATTACATTATTTACAGGAACTGGCGGAACAGGATTAGCATATTCTGGGACTGTGTCGTCCAAATAGGACGAGAGAAAAATATCAGCTGCGGTCGGTTTGTGACGTAGCTTGGTCGGAACTAATGGTGGCGGAAAATCACTGGATGCTTCCGGGGTTGCTTTTGGCAAGCCCTCGGCAAGAAGAGGGTACATACCCTTAATAAGGGCATTCCTCTGTCTGTCTGACTGTTCGGTTTTAACTCGTTCACCTATTTCGATTAGTTCCCTTTCTTGGGCTCTTTCTGAGGATTCTCTACTTAATTCTGACTTTCTGATTTCTTTTTCAGTTCTTTTATGAGATTCTTTGCGCCATAACTCGATGGCGTCTTTCTGTGACTGTCTGGCTTTCTTTTTCCATAATACTTCTTCTACTCGCATGATGCACTCGGCATCCCATGTGCCTGATACAGGCCATCTATACTTCTCTTCTAATTCCTTGGTGTACTCGACCCATAAATCTAGATATATTATGGCACTTATGCCATGCTTGTGATACATAAAATGACCTGGACTGTCCCTAGGCGGGACAGGAACTGCTTCCTCGAGCAGACCTTTTCTAGTTTTTAACTGACGTAATTTCGAGAACAAAGGCATAACTAGGCTGGAATTCGGACACAATACAATACACACTGAACACAATAATTACTTGAATACGACGCATTCATACCACAACACTGAAAAACACATGAAATAACATTTAAAATAACAGTTCGGACAAGATACTACCTGAAATACCGAGAACAGAACACATGAATTTTCTCGAGAAACAGAACTGACTAGAACAGAAACTGGAATGACTAGATGCACTGCTAAAACAGTACGAAACTTACCGGTCTCATAAAGAGACACGTCAGGACCCGCATCCACCTAAGTGGACACTTCGTGTTGGATCTGTGTACCCAAACCCACGGACCAGAGACAATTAAATTGACCCTGTCTAGATACTACCCCAGCAACGGTACTCACCGGGCAGCAAGAACGGAAGGCCTCGGACTGGACTGGACTGCTACGACGACGGACGGACGAACTTCGGACTTCAGTTACGGGTGGGCCTCCGGATACCTCGGACCTTGGACTCTCGGCTTGGGCTCTGGTCGGGACTCGCCGCGTTCCTCCACCGCCTCGTCTGGATGCTGGACCGCAACCTCCGTCTCCTCCGTGGGCCTGAGGGATACTTGAAGCAGAAATATCTGCACGTGCACGGTATGGTTCCGTCACGGCTGCAGAGGGTCAGGGGGCTGGCGTGGCTTCTCCGGCGCGTGGGGAAAGGGCAAGTCCCTATTCGGGCGCCATTATGTGGTAAATAAATAAATAATACCTCTATTTTTGACTAGATATACAATAACAGATAGCTCAATAAATAAGAGTCAAGATACGAGGTAGCTGGAGTTTGCAGGTTTAATTCAGCATAAAGGACAGGACCAGGACAGCCTGCACGGGGAAGATCTGGGATGGCTAGCAACTTTTAATAACAGTGCACAAGCATATATAGTTAAACAAAATACATGGTATTCAATACAATAGGCGTAGCAGTGGGCAGGGCCTGTAGCAGTCGCGAAAGATAAGGCAGAAAGTAGGTGTAACGAGAGGCGTGTACATAGACATGTGATGTAAACGTAACAGAATATGTCATAAATGGGGCGGAAACATGGAGGGGGCTACCTAAGGAGCCGGGACCTCTGACCTAGTGGTGCGCGCAAGCTGGAAATGACGTGTTACTAGGAGGAACTGGGGGCTATGACTTCTGCGCTAGAAGGAGAGACTGAAGTCTGGAGAGTCAGAGCGACATGTACCTAAACACTATCTAGTATCTGATGTTTAGAGAACATGTTGATAGAATCCAAAAGTTATCAGGGCAAAGGCTAACAGACACTAAGACTGGTGCATGCATTATTCTACATGTAGTGCGTGTTGAGGAATATTAAATGACCATTAATACAGTATTTCTCTTACATGGAGACGTAAAGGCTAGACAATGACTGAAGCTATTGATGCGATTCAGTAGCTTAGGAATGCAGAGAAGGAGAGCTGGACTGATAACTAGAATCATAACATACTCTTGGCAGACTGGCAGGCAGAGCCAGTCCGAGCCGGGCACTGTGAGGCAGGAAGTAAGTGAAGGGTCAGGGATACAGGTGGGGGCTGTATCGCTCCTCAGCGAGGGTTCAGGAGACAGGAGCTGAATCTGGTGTCCGGGCCCTTTTGAGGCCTAGAAACGGGGACTTTTACTGAATTAACGTGTACACTGGGAAAACGTGGCAACATAACTTTACATAGGCCTAATACTCGTAGCTTTCACGAGAACTGGAAATTAGCATACTAGAGTTGGACACAACTAGAATTGCGTCTTTAATCGATCATAAGGGAATACATATGCGTATTAATCATGCACATATAACATAAGATGGGGAACACGTAGGGACACAGAACATGGCAAAATTTACTTTTCCACACTCCCCTTCTCTCTCCCCTTCTCTCTCCCCTTCTCTCTCCCCTTCTCTCTCCCCTTCTCTCTCCCCTTCTCTCTCCCCTTCTCTCTCCCCTTCTCTCTCCCCTTCTCTCTCCCCTTCTCTCTCCCCTTCTCTCTCCCCTTCTCTCTCCCCTTCTCTCTCCCCTTCTCTCTCCCCTTCTCTCTCCCCTTCTCCCTCCCCTTCTCCCTCCCTCTCCCTCCCCCTCCCCCTCCCTCTCCCTCCCTCTCCCTCCCTCTCCCTCCCCCTCCCTCTCCCTCCCTCTCCCTCCCTCTCCCTCCCTCTCCCTCCCTCTCCCTCCCTCTCCCTCCCTCTCCCTCCCTCTCCCTCCCTCTCCCTCCCTCTCCCTCCCTCTCCCTCCCTCTCCCTCTCCCTCTGTCTCCCTCCCTCTCCCTCTGTCTCCCTCCCTCTCCCTCTGTCTCCCTCCCTCTCCCTCCCTCTGTCTCCCTCCCTCTCCCTCCCTCTGTCTCCCTCCCTCTCCCTCCCACTGTCTCCCTCCCTCTCCCTCTGTCTCCCTCCCTCTCCCTCTGTCTCCCTCCCTCTCCCTCTGTCTCCCTCCCAGCGGCCTGGTCACTATGCTAATCACCCCCTCTGCCCAATGAGCCAACGACCCGGCTCCACCGCCAGATCGCTGCCGCCGCCCTGGGAGAAAAGAGAGGTGAAGAAGAGACCTACGACCACGACGAGGCCGAGTGGGAGTCCGCCGCCATGTCCCTAGTATGCCTAGGAGAGAGGGACATGATTCCCCGGGCCACGATACCGGGCAACACTCAAAAGTACCGCCAATGGGTCACCATTAATGGACACCGAGCCAAAGCCCTACGCGACACCGGAGCCAGCGTGACGGCCGTCCGTTGCCACTTGGTGACTCCCGACCAAATCCTACCCAATGTGTTGTGCCCAGTAGGATCAGCGGACAACTCCGAGAGCCTGTGCCAAATGGCCCGTATTCCCTTCGAGTGGGGAGGGGTGTCGGGCATGCTGAAAGTGACTGTCCGAGATGATGCCCCCGTGGACTGCCTCCTCGGGAACGACCTCGAAAGTTCCCCCTGGGCCGGCGTCGAGCAGAGAGAGCATCTGGGGATGCTAGGCCTTACCAAGTGGGTCTGTGCGACCACCCGCTCCATGTCCGCCCGAGCCTCCGCCCCGACGGAGGTCGCCCCGACGGAGGAACCAGAGTGGCCCGCGCCTCCGCCGCCCGCATTAGCAGAGGATGCCGAGCTAGAGCCCGAGCCGGGCCCCCGGGGGAGAAATCGCTGAACTCTGCAACCTCCCGGAACTGGCCCAATGGCACCAAGAAGGTGGCCCCACCCGAGAACAGTTCCGGCAGGAGCAGAAAACCTGTCCCTCCCTCGAGGGAATACGACAGCAAGCCGCCACTCAAGCCGCCGGAGACCCATCGGGGTCCCACTGGGTCTATTGGGACCATGATCTCCTCTACAGTGAGCAAAAGATTGCCGAACTGGGGGCTGGCCGGGTGCTGGTCGTTCCCCTCCGATTCAGAGACTTCCTCCTGAACCTGGCACACGATGTACCTCTCGCTGGGCACCTGGGGCAGGACAAGACATACAGCCGCCTGGTGACCCATTTCTACTGGCCAAAGATGAAGAACGATGTGAGCAATCACTGCCGAACTTGCCCCACCTGCCAAGCCAGCGGGAAGAGCAGAGGGAAGCACAAGGCCCCCCTCCAGCCCTTCCCCGTCGTCAACACCCCCTTCGAGCGGGTGGGAATCGACATTGTGGGGCCCCTGGAGCCTCGCACCTCCCAAGGACACCGGTTTATTCTCGTCCTGGTGGACCATGCCACCCGCTATACCGAAGTCATCCCTCTCCGAACTGTGACGGCCCCCGTGGTGAGCCGGGCGCTGATGGGGATATTCTCCAGGATGGGCTTCCCTCGACAGGTCATAAGTGACCGGGGTACGAACTTTATTTCTCGTTATATGAAGTCCCTGTGGCAACAGTGCGGGGTCACATATAAATTTACGACCCCCTACAGCCCCCAAGGGAATGGATTGGTAGAATGCTTCAACAGAACTCTTAAGGGGATGATCATGGGCCTGGAGGAGCCTCTGCGACGCCAGTGGGACGTGCTGCTGCCCTGCCTCCTCTTCGCTTACCGGGAAGTCCCGCAAAAATCCCTGGGGTTCAGCCCCTTCGAACTATTGTACGGAGACCCCGTCCGGGGCCCCCTCAGCCTGGTCAAGGAAGACTGGGAGGTTGTAGTCCGAGATGCTCCCCCCGACGTCTACAGATACCTCCTGACCCTCCGAAATTAGACTCGGAAGTTCCGAGCCTTGGCCGAAGCCAACCTCGAGGCCAGCCAGGAGGAGATGAAACGCTGGTATGACCAAAACGCCTCTTCCATTGAGTTCGAGCCGGGCCAACCGGTCTGGGTCATGTCCCCGGTCGAACCATGTGCCCTCCAGGACTAGTGGACGGGGCCCTTCAAGGTGGTGGAGCGCAAGAGCCCTGTTACTTACCTGGTGGACATGGAATCCCCCAGGAACCCACTCCGGGTTCTCCACTCCAACCGGCTCAAGCCTCACTTTGTCCGCACGGAGCTTAGCCTGCTGATGGCTACGGATGGCGGGGCCGAAGACGACTCCGAGCCCCTACCGGACCTCCTGAGCACCACCGAGAAGGATGGCTCCGTCCAGGGGGTCACCCTCTCCTCCGCCCTGACCCCAGAACAGCGCCAGGACTGCCGCAACTTGTTGGGACAATTCACAGACTTATTTTCCCTCACCCCCGGAGTCACCCAGTGGTGCGTACACGATGTTGACACCGGGGACAGCCAACCTGTGCGACACCGGGCCTACAGAGTTCCCGACCGAGTTCGGACCTGCATCCAATCCGAGGTCTCCAAGATGCTGGCCCTGGGGGTAGTCGAACCCTCTGACAGTCCGTGGGCCAGCCCTGTCGTCCTGGTCCCCAAGGCCGCTGCCCCTGGCGCCACCCCGGAACTAAGGTTTTGTGTCGACTACCGGGGGTTGAACGCCATCACCTGGACCGATGCTCATCCCATTCCCCGGGCCGATGAACAGATCGACCGCCTGGGGGCAGCCCACTACCTGAGCACCTTCGACCTCACCGCCGGCTACTGGCAGATTGGGCTCACACCGGGCGCCCAGCAGCGCTCCGCTTTCTCAACGCCCGATAGCCACTACCACTTCAGAGTGATGCCTTTCGGGATGAAGAACACCCCAGCAACGTTCCAGAGACTAGTGAATAAGGTGCTGGCGGGGCTAGAAGAGTGGAGGCCAATGGCTATGCCTCAGCCATCAGGGGCCCCAACTGCCTGGTTCAAGCCTCACTTTGTCCGCACGGAGCTTAGCCTGCTGATGGCTACGGATGGCGGGGCCGAAGACGACTCCGAGCCCCTACCGGACCTCCTGAGCACCACCGAGAAGGATGGCTCCGTCCAGGGGGTCACCCTCTCCTCCGCCCTGACCCCAGAACAGCGCCAGGACTGCCGCAACTTGTTGGGACAATTCACAGACTTATTTTCCCTCACCCCCGGAGTCACCCAGTGGTGCGTACACGATGTTGACACCGGGGACAGCCAACCTGTGCGACACCGGGCCTACAGAGTTCCCGACCGAGTTCGGACCTGCATCCAATCCGAGGTCTCCAAGATGCTGGCCCTGGGGGTAGTCGAACCCTCTGACAGTCCGTGGGCCAGCCCTGTCGTCCTGGTCCCCAAGGCCGCTGCCCCTGGCGCCACCCCGGAACTAAGGTTTTGTGTCGACTACCGGGGGTTGAACGCCATCACCTGGACCGATGCTCATCCCTTTCCCCGGGCCGATGAACAGATCGACCGCCTGGGGGCAGCCCACTACCTGAGCACCTTCGACCTCACCGCCGGCTACTGGCAGATTGGGCTCACACCGGGCGCCCAGGAGCGCTCCGCTTTCTCAACGCCCGATAGCCACTACCACTTCAGAGTGATGCCTTTCGGGATGAAGAACACCCCAGCAACGTTCCAGAGACTAGTGAATAAGGTGCTGGCGGGGCTAGAAGAGTGGAGGCCAATGGCTATGCCTCAGCCATCAGGGGCCCCAACTGCCTGGTGCACCACCGCACGACACACATGAGGGCCTCCATGAGCCGCGCAGGGCCTGCAGGATCTCCCAGGCACCCGCGACCAGGACCCAGATCTGGGTCTGGCCGCGATAGCCCCGACACCAGAGTCGTCAGCAAGTCACACGTGGGCAGCACTAACCCTGGGCGTAGTTTGCGTAGTAGCGTTACGCGTAGTTACGCGAAGTGCTAGTTTGCATAATAGCGCTATGGGTAGTTACGCGAAGTACACTTCGCACTACGAGTAGCTACGCGAACTGCGTAGTGCAGTAGGGAAATGCTGTTTGCACTAATTGCACAGAGCCAGATGGTTGTCCGTACTTTGCAATCATTGCAAACGGCATCTTGCACAGTGCAAGCAGTCGTTTTCTGCCGCTCAAGTAGATTTGTACTCGAGCTGCAGCTTTCTCAACACGGACTGGTAGTATCTCATAGCGAGTGGTCGCGAGCATACATGACCACTCGCAATGAGAAACCTGACCTCCCCGCGCTGAGAATCTCGCCAGGAGGTGTATTTTCAACGTTCGCGATCAGCAACTTGATGTTGCTGATTGCGAACGAGGAAATAGTCTCTCCGGTATGCTGTGGGTTTGGGGGCCTCCTTTCTGCGTCAAGATTATAGAAAGGCTGTGGATCGCATCTACACCTGGCTGGTGAACTTCACTCCATTCGCAGTGTTTGCAGAGTTTTCTGCACTCTGCACTAAGTGGAGCTCACGGAGTGCAGAAAACTCCGCTTTGTGATGTGCAGTGGAGTTTTTTCCCCACTTGCGAACGCGAATGGTAAGTTTTCGATCCCAAACGGTAAGTTCACGAGCGCGAGCTTTAGCTCGGTTAGAATTTCTAGCCGAGCAGTAGGAATACCAGCACAAACTGCAGTTCACACTGCACTCCGTCTTCATATAGGTGGAAACCCATGCTTTTGACGGTGGAGGACACAGTTGCAACCCTGCAAAAAAGGTGACGTCCCGCTTTGAAGTTGCAGAGGGCCACTCCTCATGCAATAACCTGCACTTCAATCGCTTTCCATAGGGGTGCAAGGGCTCCTCCATGGAACGCTTTCTCTCGCAGTGGTTGAGATCCCTCCTGCCTAAAGACTCCTTATCCTCCTGTTTCGTGGTGGAGAGAGCCCACAGGGCATTGACTAGGAAACCCCCTCTGGGGGAACGCCCTAGGCCAGTAATTGCCAAGCTGCTGAATTATGTAGACCCGGACACCATCCTTCAATATGCAGGAACCCACAGGGATAAACTGCTCTACGATTCGCAGAACATAATGATCTTCCCACACTACACCCGCCGGCTGCAGCAGCGCCAGTCATTTACAGCCTTCAAACGCAGACTTAGAGAACTCAATGTGCAGTATATGCTGTTGTACCCAGCCTGAATGAGAATAACATATATTTCAAAATCTCTCTTCTTTGATACGCTGGAAGCAATCTTCACTTATGCCGGCGAGACCGTACATCTAAACTACACTCCCCACTGCCTCTGGAGTCTAACTCCTCGCAGGGTACACATAGGAATCGTCCGAAGAGGGTCAACTCCAAAAGGCGGCACTGGTCGAGGTCTAACTGGCGCTCCCAGACACAGGGCAACGAGTCATGAATGCAGTGGGACTGCTTCTGCCTCTTCTGCCCATGGCTTTGATTGAGGATATTTATCACCCCGAAGACTATGGCTCACTTAGAGAACAAATATGGCTTGGGGGCCTTGAGCCACTAACACCCCCATAACAATTATGTTTAAGTTTTGTCGGAAGTTTGGGTTCTATTGGCAGAGGTACCCTGGCAACCCCTGTTGGGGCCTCGGGCTCTCGCCAACCCCAACAGATACTTTTTGTTGGTGGAGGTATTGGGGTGGGGGCTGGGTGGCGGGGATGTTTAGATTTCCTGAACTCAAGTTCTTTTAGTTCACACATAGGCACAGGGAACGCAGTACATTTTCACCCGCTCATCCTAGCTGGGAACCTCCCTAGATGACAGATGACCGCGCACACAAGTAATTCCCTACCTGGGGGTCTGAACTTTATAATGTGGAACATTAGAGGGATGCTCAATAAAATAAAGAGAAGCACTGTCCTTCAGCAAGCCAATCGCTGGGAAGCGGCTATACTCCTACTGAAAGAGACCCATCTACTAGGCAATAAAGCCCCATGTCTTGCACGGTTTGGTTATGACACAGTAGATCACTCAGGGTTCACAGGCGGCTGTCGCGGAACGGCCATTCTGGTGCACCGCAGTATCCCCTTCACTCTGTCCAAACTCTGGTCAGATCCAGGGGAACGATACACCATAGCGACAGGCACATTATACAGCAAAACAATAACCATAGGCAGCGTTTACGCCCCTCCCCCTTTAGGACACACTTTCATTGACAAAATCACACCACTGTGGTGAGAACTCCCGGATGGCCTAATATTACTGGGCGTCACCTGGATTGAAGCCATGTCAACCTTGGACCGCCGACGTGAGTCAGGACATAGGCACCAATCGGGAGAATCCAAACTCCACCAGCTATCACCACACCTGGGTGAAATGCCCGCCACGTTCCTTTCAGCAGTACATTACTCCCTATCCAGATTTGACTACTTCTTCTTACCATGCAGCCACATACATAGAGCCTCACATGTCTATCCTGCCCAGAGGCCTCTCCGACCACCCCCGGATCTACTTAGACTCCACATTGGGCAAACAAACTCCCCCTTCGGATGATGCTTGTCACCCTGGCCCCTCGGCGACCCAGGTTACCAGGACGTTCTCCGACAGGCAATTACAGACTATCTATTGTCCAATTTGGGCACTGCCCCCTCCAGTGTTCTACTGTGGAAAGCCCTTAAACCCACTGTTCCCGGGGTGGACATCAACTTTAGTGCAGGGAAAAACACAAGCGCCTTGCACAAATAGTAGACCTAGAAAATCCAAAGCTGCAGAGACCTCGGGCCCTATACCGCAATGCAGCCTCCTCCAAGTACAACAACAAATTCATTTATTTTACTTATTTTTTGCATTTATAATGCGCGCAGCTACCCACAAAGGGTTTCCCGGCGCTGAGACATTATAGCTGAGCAAAAAGGTATGGAAAGTGAAAAGTAGACACATCATTTCTCAAAAAGCCAGGTCTTAATGTTTCTTCTGAATCTTGCATAATTGTCCTCTTTACGGATGTGAGAAGGGAGTGAGTTCCATAGGGTGGGCCCTAGATGGGAGAAGGACCTCCCTCCCATTCTTGCCAGTTTAACTCTGGGCACCCCAAAGTTGGCTGCTGATAGGGAGCGCAGATTTCGTGTCGGAAGGTAGGGACTGGCTAGCTCTTGCAGATATTTAGGTGCCGTACCGGCTTTAATCCTGAACATGTAGCTCAGGGCTTTTAACCTAACCCGGTTCTCGACCGTGAGCCAGTGAAGTTCCCTAAGGTGTTTCGATACCCTGGCGGTTTTCGGGATTTTACACAGTAATCTTGCGGCGCAATTTTGGACAAGTTGCAGGCGTCTTAGGACCGCCTGATTTGAGCCCAGGTAAAGGATGTTGCTGTAGTCAAGCCGAGATGTAATGAGTGCATTGACTACGGTCTTCTGGGTAGCAGGGGGCAACATCCACAAGATTTTACGCAGCCATTTCATGATGGTAAAGCATAGGCCGACGACTTCATTTGCTTCTTGTTTCATAGAAAGTGCATTGTCGATGGTAACCCCCAAATTTCTAACTTGAGTGGCTGGTGTGGGGAGGTTGCCTAAGATGGGCGGCCAGTGGGAAGAACTCCATAAATCTTTATTTTTCCCTAAAAGGAGAACCTCAGTTTTTTCCCATTAAGCTTCAGCTGGTTGTTAGACATCCAGCCGAAAATTTCTTGGAGACCGAGTTTAAGTGGGGAAGGGGCAAGGGGATCGGCTTTCGATAATAAAAAAATGATATGCGAATCGTTCGCATAAGTCATTAAGGAGAGTCCAGACCTTTCTGCTAGATCAGCCAATGGGCGAAGGTAAAGGTTAAAAAACAAAGGGCTCAAAATCGAGCCCTGGGACACTCCATGTGGGGAGCTAAACGTATCGGAGCATGCGAGGGAAGAAGCAATCTGAAACGTGTGTTTTGAGAGGAATGACCCAATCCATTCCAATGCTGGACCCCCGATACCATTTCTCCTGAGCGTGGCCAGTAGATTATTGTGAGAAATGACATCAAAGGCCGCACTCCGATCCAGCAGAATGAGTGCGACCGTTTGGCCATCATCTAGGAGTTTCCTAATCCTCTCAGTTACTCCTAGAAGAGCAGTTTTGGTGGAGTAGCCTGCCCTGAAACCCGATTGAGAGGGGTGTAGGAGGGAATTGTCTTCAGTAAATGTGGTGAGGGCTGAATGGACGTGTCTCTCAAGGATCTTAGAAAAGACCGGGAGAAGAGATATGGGCCGATAGTTAGCTAAGATCTCAGGATTGGCTGTTGTTTTTTTTAATAATGGGCTGGGACAGGGAGGGAACCGTAGAGAGTTGGAGGGAAGAATTCAGCATGTTGGCAATGATGCTTAGGGAAGGATTGTCCAGTTGATTTAAGACACTAATGGGAATCGGATCGCGAGGGGAGCCTGACTTTATGGATTTGAGGAGGGACCTCAGAGTCTCGAGGGTAATAGGAGGCCAGTGTTCTAACATACATCCTTCTGTTCTCACAGGAGTGGAAACTTCTTCTTGTAGGATGCTGACTGGGATATTCTTATTGACGTCAGTGATGATTTTCTCAATTTTTTATGTGAAATAGACGGCCAGATCTTGGCATTGTTGAGTGTTTAATGGACAAGCCGCAGCAATGGATTTTTCCCCCGCCAGTTCCTTGACGGTATTAAAAAGCGTCCAAGCCATATTGGGAGCTGAATTAATAGTATTTGCTACGTAGAGGGCTTTGGCTTTGATGCAGGCAGTGTGGTAAATATTCCTAGCTTTTCGATATAACTCTTTTTTTTATGGGGTCATAGTTTTTCCGCCATTGCCTTTCAAGCGCTTTGCACTTAGATTTTTCCGCTGTCAGAGACTCACTAAACCACGGAGCTGGGGGGCGGTGAATATTACTCTTAAAGTGGGAAGGAGGCAGACCAACATCTGCTGCGTTCCCAAGTCACGTGTGAGTTGCATGGGCAATACTTTCCATGTCGTGGCCATGGACAGGGTTTTTTTTGGCTAGGGTAATATTCAATTCTTCAATGTTCAACATTTTCCAATTTCGCATGAAGGTGACTGGACGGACAGGGTGTGAAAGGGGGAATGTTGCTAATGTGAGGTTAAAAAGAATTAGATGATGATCAGACCAAAAAATAGGAGTAGTGTTAAGCCATTTTAGTTCATGCAAATTAGAAAAAATTGGGTCTAAAAGGTGCCCTGCTTTGTGAGTGGGGCCTGTATTAAGCAATGTCAAGTTCAGAGCTGTAGGGTCGTCTAAAAGGTTCACACAGGAGACATTGGCTAAGTCATCAAGGTGTAAATTAAGATCTCCTATCAATGAGAAGTTTTTGGAGGAAAGGTGAAAGGGTGTAATATAGCTTGCTAAATTTGCGGCCCACGAAGTGGCATTCCCTGGTGGCCAATAGATCAAAAGACCGGAAAATGTAAAATTGGGGTTAAGGGAGATTTTAAAAAATGCGGCTTCACAATCAGGGATGTCAACTGTTTTGAGGCTACACGTGAGATTCCTACAGTAAATGATTGCGATGCCCCCGCCTACTTGCCCAAGTCTGTCCTTTCTAACAATGGCATAATTAGGAGGGAGAGTAGTAGCCACGTCAGGCCCTGCGCCATCATGGAGCCAGGTTTCAGTCAAGAAAATAGCACTGGGTTTCTTATCCAGTAATAATTTGAAAATGTTGAGTTTGTGCTGCGGTAAAGAGCGGCAGTTAACACTGTAGAACATAAACTCAGACATTTTCTGTTTAGAGGGGTGGCCCTGCTTGATAGTACCGTCGCTTATCTCTGGATAAGGTTGAAAATTAGTGAGAGTAAGCGCGCATTTCGGACAGGAAAGGTTACCAATGTGAGATGGCAAAAGTGTAGTGCATTCAACATTTTTCATTGGACGAAGGGCCCTTAGCTGCTCAGAGGTCATCATACCTGTATTTGAGGGGGCTGATGTAGCATAGTTCTCTGCCCTGTGACCCAGCCTGGCCCGGACGGGCCCAGACGGGCTGGTCTTAGGCTCGTCTTTGGCACGGGTTCGGCGCGGGCGCTGCGTGTACTCGCTGCGCGTCATAGAGGGCATCAGGCTTATGTAGAGGACGGGCTAGTCATCAGCTCCGCCTCTAAACGCTTGCCCATCAGTGCCTGCCCCGGCCTGGAAACCGGAAGAAGGTCCTGCCCTGCACCCTCCACACAAACAAGCCTAGCTCTTGCGGTGGAAACGGGGTTACAGGGGTAACGAGTGCCTCAATGGTAAGTGGGTGTAAATGTAATTCCAAGGCCAACACACAGTGCAATTTTAAAATCAATCATCATCTCACTAATGAGATGTATGAGATCTGGTTAGCGACCCAACATAGGTTTTATCAATTAGGGTGACAAATCAAACAAAATGCTTCATTGTTTTGTGTCAGGCGGCGATGTCCCCCGCCTCGGTGTCGGCACTGCGAAACGCGGACAGAGTCCTTTGTACTACCCCGACAGTCGTCCAAGGGCCAACTATGCCTCCTTATACGAGCAGAAGGAACTCCTATCACTCGTGACAATAGGGGAATTTCCAACAGACAGATCACCCAAAAATATCCCAGACCACCTGCGCAACCAGCTAGATGCCCCCATTACCACAGAGGAACTTGGTGCTGCTTTATCCAACATGCACGCCGATCGCACGCCTGGCCCCAATGGCTTCCTTAGTGACTTCCTAGTGACACATGGCGCAGCTCGGCCACATCTTTTGGATACACTCCATGAGGCTCTGGAGCAGCACATCTTACTTCCTGATTGGTGCCATGCCGAGATAGTGGTGTTCCTTAAACCAGGCCAACCCCCAGAAGAACCATCTTCTTACCACCCCATCCACCTCCTAAATTTGTACCCAAACTGATGGGTAAGGTCCTTGCTGACCGCCTTCATACGTGTATCCACAAACTGATCCACCCCGACCAGGCCAGCTTCATGCTGCACCGGTCTACCCAGCACAATATTAGGCAGGTTCACAATGCCATTGTGAAGGCCCCGGAGCTGGGCTGCCGTGCGGCCATTCTTTTGGCTGATATAGATAAGGCGTTTGATTCCCTGAGTTGGACATCCTTTTTTCAGCTCCTCTGATCTCTCAACTTTGGCCTATACTTTTTGTCTTACATACAATTATTACACACAGAGCTCTCAGCCTCTGTGCGAGTAGCAGCCTTCCGGTCCGCACCCTTCCCAATACGTCGGGGTTTTAGGCAGGGTTGCCCCCTGCTTTCACTGCTATTTGTGCTCACCACAGAGCCCTTAGCTACATGGGTGCAGCGGGACCCATTAATTTGTGGGTATGAATGGTCACAAGAACATTCCAACAGAATTGCGCTATATGCAGACAAGGTATTATTATTTTTAACCGATCCCTGATTTTCCCGATACTTTGGGTGTTTGGGGAGACCTCCAGCCTTGGAGACAATCCAGCGAAGTCAGTGTTATTTCCAGTATGCGGTCACCATGGGCGCGTCTCCTGGGCTTCGCAGTTCTCTCACGCAACCAAGGGCTTCAAATATCCGGGGGTCTTCATCTCACCTGTCCCACGATATCTTTGGCATATAATATCAATCCATGCACGTGGTTCACCCAGGTTAATGCACTCCTTAACAATTTCCTATGGGGAGGGGGCATCGCCCGTGTTGCACTACGAACCTGCACCCAGTCGACGTACTGTGGCGGGATTGCGGTGGCCGATATATATGCCTACTATGTAGTATCTCATCTGTTGAATATCAACGAGTGGTGGTACAGCTCATACACCGATCCAGCGTTTGCTGTGAAGTGACCTGCAATAAAGGGTACCCCCCCTTGAGCCTCCTCCACAGTCGTAAAAACCTTGACCACTCAACCCCCATCTGCAGAACGGTCATCCAGCTCTGGCGTTATATCGTGAATAAAATGGGCTGGAAAGGGCGCCTGATGCAGACAGCCATTCTGTGGCAGGGTACCTAACTGCGACCTGTTGCCAGACTTCCAGGCTTCCGAGCCTAGGACCTCATTGGAATCAATACTCTGAGTGACATTCTGCTGGGACCCACTCTCAAATCGTTTCAGCAACTGCAGATAGAATTCCACTTGCACCGGACGCAGTTTTACAAATATCTGGAGCTGAGACACGCCCTGACTCCCCTAATCTGCTCGCTGGAGGTCTACCAGAATTTCACACCCTAGAGGGACGTTTACTAATGGGGGATCTTGGCACGCATAAGATCCGGCAAATCTACCAGACACTGACTACCCATATCCAAACCACAGTACAAAAAACCCGAGATGCGTGGGGAGCCGACCTCCCCGACCTTACAGACGATGCCTGGACTGAGGCTCTAGCTAGTCATGAGTTGCTACTATAACCAGATGTTACGAAAATCAAAGAGGGCCTTGACTCCTTACTCTGGAAGGCTGAGTCCAGCTATACTAATCAAACAAAACAAATGCCAATCCTGGGGTTTTGGTTCCAAAGACACTAGAGTTTCTAAAACAAGCTGTTTTGATTCAAACAACAACAAATGCAAAATACAAAAAAACATACAGTTATATATACATTATATGTATATATAACTGTATGTTTTTTTGTATTTTGCATTTTCCATGCACGTAAAACAAGGTGCTTACAAGAAAAATGAGATTGTTATAAAAAAGAATAAATGTATCTAAAATATTCACAAGGTTGTTGTTGCTTGAATCAAAACAGCTTGTTTTAGAAACTCTAGTGTCTTTATAACCAGATGTTACAGCATAATCCGTATTAAATACCTCCACTGAGCATACTACACCCGCTCCCCCTTCTGGAGGATGGGCGTTATCCAGTCCCCCATATGTCTCAGATGCGGAGAATCGGAGGGGACCTTCCTACACACGGTCTGGAGCTGTGGGGCAATGTAACCATTTTGGCATGCCTGGAGCGGGTCCTGTACTGGCGTCTTCCATTTGATCCTAACCTTTTCTTGATTCACAGCACCGAAGGGATAGGGGGGAATCGCTATAAACAACATCTACTATTTTTGGGCCTCACACTTGCCAAGCGGGGCATTGCCCAAACGTGGAAGGGTACCTCCCCTCCATCAATGGGTGGCTGGAGAAAGGTTGCAGACAAATGCATGGAGGCTGAAATAGTGTATCAGGCATGTGTTTGTCCACGAAAATATGGCCTCACTGGGCAACATACCGCAGTAAAGACTTGCCTTCCATCAGACCCTCCCTAAACGAGGCAATCAAATCAAACTGGACCAATATTTAGGTAAGATGAGTCGCTCTGTCATCTAAACATGTACACCTGAACATTTTACTGATAGTGAAACATATCGTAACCTGTGCCAAGTTTAGTTATTGGGCATGTATGTTCACAGGCAATGTTGTTTGAATATAATTGGTACCATCTCATATAAACTGTATCCAAAATGTGTGCTTCGAGCACCGCCTGCTATGTACCGTTAAAGTCAAAATGTATTAATAATAAAAAAAAGACTGCACTCCATATATCTACACTTATTTCTTACACTTTCATCTCTGCAGGTAAAACTTCAAGAGTGGCTGCTTCTTCTGAAGAAAGAGGACAAATATTTTCAGGAGTCTAAAATCAAGGAAAAACAACAGTATCAAACCATGAGGGTGAGTGGCTGCAGTGAGTGCTGTGTGTCTGTGTATGTCCCTGCCCATGTCTTTTTGTGATCTCTTAGAGTTCAAGAACACAGAGGCTGATAAGTCACTCTACAAACGGTGTCGTGGTCCCCATCAAATGAATATACTGACAGGAGTCACTGCACTTGGATATTGGGAATGCATTCGGCCAAGGGTTCATCCTAAAAAAATCATAAAAGCAAGAATTACTCTTCAGATACTAAGGTAGTACTTACACACTCACACTGTGTGTGTTAGAGTATGTGAACAGGTGTGGCATTATCTGACTGTGAGTACGTGCCAGTGTGTGTGTGTGTGTGTGTGTGCGCGCGTGCGTGTGTGTGTGCGTGCATGTTCACACTTAGACACATGTCTAAGTATTTGTTCAAGTATGGATGGCCCTGGAGTTATCTGATGGAGTGCATGCATGTCTGAGCATCTCTATATATGTCTGTTTTTTGGGCTTGGATTAGTGCTTGTGTGTGTCTGCATATGTATATATAGGTTTTGAGACAGAGTATGCAAATACATGTGTGTGTCTGTGTGCATGTGTGGTTGAGAGTTGTGTATGCTTTAGTCTGTGGGTTTGTACTCACGTATGTGGATGCTTCTATGAGTTTGCGTATTACAAGGTGTGATATATGCATACGTCTGGAGTTACACAACCATGAGATTTTATATGCATCTTTGTGTGAGTGTATATATATGTATGGGTGTGTAATTCTGTGCCTGCATGGACTGAAGATATCCATCTGTGAGTCTTTACAAGGTTTGTGTGTGAGTGTGCACATTAATGTGTGCATTTGTATCAGTGTGTACCTCTGGGAGTGTGTATGCATGAATCTTGGGTTATACATCTGTGTGACTGTTAGAAAGGCGGTCCCTGGGGAGGGGGGCAGAAGATGTCTGACTGACCACCCCGAGTCCCAGCTCTCCGTATGGAGTTGGCCGAGCGCCGTCGAGAGGCCTCATGGGTGAGGCTCCTCTCCTAGAATCGTAACAGCAGAGCAATCACACCACTACAAAGGGACACCACACAAGAGGATAACTTCTTAGAATCTTTATCGGTAATAGCGATGGGTTCTCTCGGTAATATGTACAAACGGATTGAGGGATCCTTAAAGTCTCGGTAATGGAGGAAAAAGGGGTAGCGGGACAGTCTTAGGACCAGCAAGGTCGGGCCGCGGCAGCGCCAGCAGGCTTCAGAGATGGTTTCAGCGAGGTTGGGCCGCGGCAGCGCCAGCAGGACTCCAAGATGGGTTCAGCGAGATTGGGCCGTGGCAGCGCCAGCTGGACTCCAAGATGGGTTCAGTGAGATTGGGCCGCGGCAGCGCCAGCAGGCTCTGAAGATGGTTTCAGGGTTCAAAGCAGCGAGTTCTTCTCGGGGTCAGCCACGACAGCGTCAGCAGGGCTCTCGACTCCAGGATACAACTCCCGACCCATTCCAGAGGTGCCCCAGATATAGGTCTAGAGTCCTTTGATGCCCGGACCCTCGCGCCTGGGGGGTCAGAAGGGCCGGGATGAGAGCATCCAGACACCCAGCAGGGGGGTGGAGCCAGCGCCCAGGGAGTCCGGGTGGCGATCAAAACCCGGCGTCCGGGGACGGCTGGAGGGCCATCGAAACTCCCCTCCTCCTTGATCCGTCAAGTGACCGCTTTACCACCTGGTCGGATCATGGTGCCTCGATGTCGGGGCTTCGCTGGGGTGGTGGCCGGGGACGGGCCGAGGCCACGTGGTCAGGACGTGGAGGGTCCAAGATGGAGTCAGGGCCTGTGAGGGTGGCCCGGGCGTGGTCTGGACCAGCAGAGTGGGGCGAGCAGGGGTTGCCGGGTTCTTGAGGGGGAGATCCGGGGGTCGCCAGGAGTGGCGGCTCTCGTTGAGGGTTGGAGAGGTAGCTTCGTCGTGGAGGACAGGGGTCACTGCTGTCCCGGGCCCGCCATGCGGGGAGGAGCGGAACCACGCCACGAGGCCCGGTCCAACACACGTCCCCCCCAGCTGAAGACGGGGAGAGTCACCCATCTTCTTGGGGGTTCTCCTCGTCGAGGCGGAAGAAGCGGGACAGGCCGTCGGCGTTGGCGTGGTCGTTGCCGGGGCGATGCTCCACAGTGAAGTCCATTCCTTGTAGAGAGATGGACCATCGCAGCAACTTGGGGTTCTCTCCTCGCATCTGCAGTAACCACCGCAAGGGCTGGTGGTCAGTCTGCACCCGGAAGTGGGTGCCGAAGAGATAGGGCCGGAGTTTCTTCAGGGCCCACACGACGGCGAAGGCCTCTCGTTCAATGGTGCTCCAACGTTGTTCTCGGGCCAACAGACGGCGACTGAGAAAGGCCACCGGCTGATCAATTCCCTTTGCGTTGAGTTGGGAAAGGACCGCCCCGACACCGTGCTCCGAGGCATCTTTCTGCACTAAGAATTCCCGGCTGTACTTGGGGGCTTGGAGCACGGGGGCAGTACACATCGCTGTCTTTAGAGTCTCAAAGGCGGTCTGACACTCGGGTGTCCAGTGCACCTTCTGGGGCTGTCTTTTGGAAGTGAGTTCGGTGAGGGGGCCCACAATGCTCCCATAGTTCTTCACGAAGCGCCGGTAATACCCAGTGAGCCCCAGGAAGGCTCTGACTGCTGTCTGGGTTCCCAGGCCATGATGGCATCGATCTTGGGTTGGAGGGGAGCTACCTGGCCGCTCCCCACTTGGTGTCCCAGATAGGTCACGGAACCTTGGCCTATCTGGCACTTGCTGGCTTTTGTCAGTACGGCCCGTCGGAGGGCCGTCAGGACCTCCCAGAGGTGCTTGAGGTGCTCGGCCCAGTGGAGGCTGTACACCGCAATATCGTCCAGGTAGGCGGCGCTGAACTCTTCTAGCCCGGCCAGCACCTTATTCACTAGTCTCTGGAACGTTGCTGGGGCGTTCTTCATCCCGAAAGGCATCACTCTGAAGTGGTAGTGGCCATCGGGCGTTGAGAAAGCGGAGCGCTCCTGGGCGCCCCGTGTGAGCCCAATGTGCCAGTAGCCAGCGTTGAGGTCGAAGGTGCTCAGGTAGCGGGCTGCCCCCAGGCGGTCGATCAGTTCATCGGCCCGGGGAATGGGATGAGCATCGGTCCGGGTGACGCGTTCAACCCCCGGTAGTCGACACAAAACCTTAGTTCCGGGGTGGCGCAAGGGGCGGCGGCCTTGGGGACCAGGACGACAGGGCTGGCGCATGGACTGTCAGAGGGTTCGACTACCCCCAGGACCAGCATCTTGGAGACCTCGGATTGGATGCAGGTCCGAACTCGGTCGGGAACTCTGTAGGCCCGGTGTCGCACAGGTTGGCTGTCCCCGGTGTCGACATCGTGTACGCACCACTGGGTGACTCCGGGGGTGAGGGAAAATAAGTCTGCGAATTGTCCCAACAAGTTGCGGCAGTCCTGGCGCTGTTCTGGGGTTAGGGTGGAGGAGAGGGTGACCCCCTCGACGGAGCCATCCTTCTCGGTGGTGCTCAGGAGGTCCGGTAGGGGCTCGGAGTCGTCTTCGGCCTGCCATCCGTAGCCATCAGCAGGCTAAGCTCCGTGCGGACAAAGTGAGGCTTGAGCCGGTTGGAGTGGAGAACCCGCAGGGGGTTCCTGGGGGATTCCATGTCCACCAGGTAAGTAACAGGGCTCTTGCGCTCCACCACCTTGAAGGGCCCCGTCCACTTGTCCTGGAGGGCACATGGTTCGACCGGGGACATGACCCAGACCTGTTGGCCCGGCTCGAAACTCAATGGAAGAGGCGTTTTGGTCATACCAGCATTTCATTTCCTCCTGGCTGGCCTCGAGGTTGGCTTCGGCCAAGGCTCGGAACTTCCGAGTCTGATTTCGGAGGGTCAGGAGGTATCTGTAGACATCGGGGGGAGCATCTCGAACTGCAACCTCCCAGCCTTCCTTTACCAGGCTGAGGGGGCCCGGACGGGGTGTCCGTACAATAGCTCGAAGGGGTTGAGCCCCAGGGACTTCTGCGGGACTTCCCGGTAGGCGAAGAGGAGGCAGGGCAGCAGCACTTCCCAGTGGCGTCGCAGGGGCTCCTCCAGGCCCATGTTCATCCCCTTAAGAGTTCTGTTGAAGCGTTCTACCAATCCATTCCCTTGGGGGTGGTAGGGGGTCGTAAATTTATATTTGACCCCGCACTGTTGCCACAGGGACTTTATATAACGAGAAATAAAGTTCGTACCCCGGTCACTTATGACCTCTCAAGGGAAGCCCACCCTGGAGAATATCCCCATCAGCGCCCGGCCCACCACGGGGGCCGTCACAGTTCGGAGAGGGATGGCTTCGGGATAGCGGGTGGCATGGTCCTCCAGGACGAGAATAAACCGGTGTCCTTGGGAGGTGCGAGGCTCCAGGGGCCCCACAATGTCGATTCCCACCCGCTCGAAGGGGGTGTTGATGACGGGGAAGGGCTGGAGAGGGGCCTTGTGCTTCCCTCCGCTCTTCCCGCTGGCTTGGCAGGTGGGGCAAGTCCGGCAGTGATTGCTCACATCGTTCTTCATCTTTGGCCAGTAGAAATGGGTCACCAGGCGGCTGTATGTCTTGTCCTGCCCCAGGTGCCCAGCGAGAGGTACATCGTTTGCCAGGTTCAGGAGAAAGTCTCTGAATCGGAGGGGAACGACCAGCACCCGGCCGGCCCCCAGTTCGGCAATCTTTTGCTCACTGTAGAGGAGATCATGGTCCCAATAGACCCAGTGGGACCCCGATGGGTCTCCGGCGGCTTGAGTGGCGGCTTGCTGTCGTATTCCCTCGAGGGAGGGACAGGTTTTCTGCTCCTGCCGGAACTGTTCTCGGGTGGGGCCACCTTCTTGGCGCCATTGGGCCAGTTCCGGGAGGTTGCCAAGTTCAGCGATTTCTCCCCCGGGGGGGCCCGGTGGCTCGGGCTCTGGCTCGGCGTCCTCTGCTACTGCGGGCGGCAGAGGCGCGGGCCACTCGGGGCGGAGGCTCGGGCGGACATGGAGCGGGTGGTCGCACAGACCCACTCGGGAAGGCCTAGCATCCCCAGATGCTCTCTCCGCTCGACGCCGGCCCAGGGGGAACTTTCGAGGTCGTTCCCGAGGAGGCAGTCCACGGGGGCGTCATCTCGGACAGTTACTTTCAGCATACCCGACACCCCTCCCCACTCGAAGGGAATACGGGTGATTTGGCACAGGCTCTCGGAGTTGTCCGCTGATCGTACTGGGCACAACACATTGGGTAGGATTTGGTCGGGAGTCACCAAGTGGCAACGGACGGCCGTCACGCTGGCTCCGGTGTCGCGAAGGGCTTCGGCTCGGTGTCCATTAATGGTGACCCATTGGCGGTACTTTTGAGTGTTGCCCGGTATCGGGGCACGGGGAATCATGTCCCTCTCTCCTAGGCATACTAGGGACATGGCGGCGGGCTCCCAATCGGCCTCGTCGTGGTCGTAGGTCTCTTCTTCGCCTCTCTATTCTCCCAGGGCGGCGGTAGCGATCTGGCGGTTTGGAGGGCCGGTGGAGCCGGGTCGTTGGTTCATTGGGCAGAGGGGGTCATTAGCATAGTGACCAGGCCGCTGGCATCTGTGACAGGTAACGTTCGGGCGGGGCCCCGGCCGTGCTGGGGGGGCCCCCCTTCCGGCCAGGGACGGTGAAGTGGGGGTCGGGGGCAGCCCCGCGGGGAAGTCCCTGGTCCTGTTCTGACCTCCTCCGCCGCCTCACGGCCGGTGGTTCCCCGGGGGACCTCGACCGTAGTCTCCCATCGGGCTCCGGGGGACCCGGGTGCTCACCCATCTATCGGCCTTGACGGCGAGTTTCCGTGGCTCAGTCAGTTTGCTGTCGAGGAGATGTTGTCGGAGTTCGATAAAGCAGTTGTTGGAGAGGTGTTCCCATACAATGAGGTTGAACAGCTGCTCGTAGTTGGTGACCTGGCTGCCTTTGATCCACCCCTCTAGGGCTCTACTATAGAAGTTCACGTACTCCACCCATGTAGTACCGGGGAGTTTCTTACAGTCTCGGAATCGCTGCCGGTACATCTCCGGGGTGAGTCCGTAGCGCGTAAGGAGGGCAGCTTTCATGTGTTCATAAGAGGTCATCTCGGCATCGGGGAGCTCTAGCAGGGCGTCTCTCCCTTCGTTGATGAACTTCCCCCACAATCCGGCGCCCCAGTCCTTGGAGGGTACTCGATGGGAGGCCATGGCTACTTCGTAAGCCTTAAACCATTGTTGGATGTCGTCGTTTTTGTAATAGTCTTTGACGACATCTTTGGGAATGTGGACCTTATTGTCTGTAGGGGGAGGCGGGCCCCGGTTCTCGGAGGCGCTGGCCTCCCCATTTTTAGCCTTGATCTCAAGCTCCTTCAAGCCCCGCTCGTGCTCGAACGTGATCTTTTTTTCCTCTAAGTCTCTTTGCCTTCGTTTCTCTTCGAGGTCTCCTTGCAGTCGTAGTTGTTCTAGGGCTATTTTTTTCTCGGCTAGTTTTAGTTCTCCGTCCAGGCGGAGTCGGGTGAGCTCCAATTCGTGGAGTCGGTTCCTTTCTCGCTCTCGGGCGTCTTCGTGGGAGAGGCCCGTGTCTCCGTTGGCATTTCTTTCCTCCGCTGCGGTTGCGAGGTTTTCTCGGTGCACATCTTGGACTGTGTTTTCTTCGCCCTGGGGTGGCGTTGCTTCGACCTCCACCCATGCTTGTAGGGCCAGTTTGAGATCTTCCTTGGTGCTTAGTCCAGTGGTAGCGATGCCCAGGTCTTTGCAGAATTGTTTCAATTCTTTGATTATAGTCCTCTAATCGTTCCTTCTGGAACTCCGTGGTCGGTCTGGTTTCTTTGGTCGTCATGGTAGCGGTGTGTTTCTGGCGGTAGTCGGTGAGTCACTCTCTGTACGATTTGCGTCGGCTTGGATCGCACCGCCTGCCACCAATGTTAGAAAGGCGGTCCCTGGGGGGGGGCAGAAGATGTCTGACTGACCACTCAGAGTCCCACCTCTCCGTATGGAGTTGGCCGAGCGCCGTTGAGAGGCCTCCTGGGTGAGGCTCCTCTCCTAGAATCGTAACAGCAGAGCAATCACACCACTACAAAGGGACACCACACAAGAGGATAACTTCTTAGATTCTGTATCGGTAATAGCGATGGGTTCTCTCGGTAATATGTACAAACGGATTGAGGGATCCTTAAAGTCTCGGTAATGGAGGAAAAAGGAATAGCGGGACAGTCTTAGGACCAGCAAGGTCGGGCCGCGGCAGCTCCAGCAGGCTTCAGAGATGGTTTCAGCGAGGTTGGGCCAAGGCAGCACCAGCAGGACTCCAAGATGGTTTCAGCGAAATTGGGCCGCGGCAGCGCCAGCAGGACTCCAAGATGGGTTCAGTGAGATTGGGCCGCGGCAGCGCCAGCAGGCTCCGAAGATGGTTTCAGGGTTCAAAGCAGCGAGTCCTTCTCGGGGTCAGCAGCGACCGCGTCAGCAGGGCTCTCGACTCCAGGATACAACTCCCGACCCATTCCAGAGGTGCCACAGATATAGGTCTGGAGTCCTTTGATGTCCGGACCCTCGCGCCTGGGGGGTCAGAGGGGCCGGGATGAGAGCGTCCAGACACCCAGCAGGGGGGTGGAGCCAGCACCCAGGGAGTCCGGATGGCGATCAAAACCCGGCGTCCGGGGACGGCTGGAGGGCCATCGAAACTCCCCTCCTCCTTGATCCGTCAAGTGGCCGCTTTACCACCTGGTCGGATCTTGGTGCCTCGATGTCGGGGCTTCGCTGGGGTCGTGGCCGGGGACGGGCCGAGGCCACGTGGTCAGGACGTGGAGGGTCCAAGATGGAGTCGGGGCCTGTGAGGGTGGCCCGGGTGGGGTCTGGACCAGCAGAGTGGGGCGAGCAGGGGTCGCCGGGTTCTTGAGGGGGAGAGCCGGGGGTCGCCAGGAGTGGCGGCTCTCGTTGAGGGTTGGAGAGGTAGCTTCGTCGTGGAGGACGGGGGTCACTGCTGTCCCGGGCCCGCCATGCGGGGAGGAGCGGGACCACGCCACGAGGCCGGGTCCAACAGTGACTTTATATGCATCTGTGTGGGAGTATATATATATGCATGGATGTGTGCCTCTGCTGTGAGTCTGTGCATGCATGGACTGAGGATATCCACCTGTGAGTTTGTACAAGGTTTGTGTGTGAGTCTGGAAATGTATGTGTGGTTCTGTGTGGGTGTGTACCTCAGTGGGTTGTGTATGCGGGGATCAGTAATGATCTATACATCCATCAGACTGAGCAAGTCTGGTGTAAGCCCCTTCATAAACAAAGGTTTTATCAGTGTAATCATGCTATGGTATTGTATATACATCAACAAACCACAGAACATCCAAGAGAGTTCATCTAAGTAAAAAACAATGATCAACCTCAGTACATCAGAGCACACCCGCTCACTATATCTATGATCCAACAAGATAGTGAGACAAAAAATGGTGGAGATTCTTCCACAAGATGCGTTCCAATTGTCCATGTCAAGTGTCCTTTCAATAAAGTTTCAAGCACAATCCTGAATCAGGTCTTTTCCGTTTAACTTTTATTTCCAATTTTCCAAACAAACGAAGAACAACAGCAGCCAACGCGCTTTTGCCCACTGACTTCTAGATACTTTAGTCCCCTGTATGAGCATAGGTATTAATCAAGCACAGACTCTGGGGTACCCCACTGACTACTATGTATCAGTTCAGTGACTTTTGCCTCAAGGAGTTCACCCAGGCAAAAACTATATTTTTCAGAGCGCACATTCCTCTGCCCTGCTATACGTACTTGGTGGTGGTGTGCTCGGAGTACCCATTCCTATATCACAAGCTATATTTGTACGGAGCTGTAGGACATCCTCATTGGAGCCAATGACTGATAGAGTTAATCAGTTTGTTAGGTCTCCATCGTTCCACTTGTCATTCACAGTGTGGGCTTCAAGGACAGTTGCACAAAGATGCTCGATGATAACAGTTGCAACCGCATGGTCGAGTCTTCAGCAAATGGTCACCATTGGCAGTTGCGACTAAAGCTTGAAAGCTTTTGAACTGATTGAGTTAGATTTTATGGCATAACCCGGAAGCTTACATTATGCAAATCTCCTTTATTGCCAACTCGCAGCAACAACAATTGAAGAATATAGAACTTCAAAAACATTTGAATAGGCTATAAAGTCCCGCCACATGCAGTATTATCCATTTCGGTGTTGCTTCTGCTCATACGATAAGTCATGCCTTTATAATACTAATACTTAGGGCTGATATCGATGTTGGCGGTCCAAACTGCCTCATTGGGATGCGATTGAACACTGTTATGTCGCATGCCTATATAACACTATGGGAGCATGCATTCAGGCTGTAAATCATCTGTAATGCATGCTCCGATAGTGAAATTGAAAGTGTGGTTCATCTCTGCACCCTGCACCCAGTGCAGGGATCAACAGTGGTGCAGCATATATGCCCCCTCTGCCTCCAACCAGAGACTGCATCAAAGGAGGCCTTGCTGGGGGCTCCCAAACATGCTTTCGACATGGTTTCCATGTCGGACAGACTGGCCCTTGAAATTACATGCCGGCTGCCATCTGGTGGATGGTCTCGAGAGCCCGTCGGAAGCCAGTCGTAATGATCGGCCGGTTTACTTTCCGACCGCCCATTTCTTATATCTCATCTTGATTAGGTGGTCGGAAAATAAACCAACTGGCACATTATGATGCGGCCTGTGAGAAGTTGGCCTGGTATATGATGTCCACTAGTCTAATGGGCACCTTGCACCAGTCCAAATGACCCTTATTGATGGTAGGTTGTAAAGTCAACCTTATAGAAAGCTATCCTAGTGGTAGCTGTGGAGAGCAGCCTTCAGGCGAGTTAAGCTAGTTGTTTTACCAATTATAATCTCTTGAATGATCGAATGAAAGCACACCACACAAGGTATATATCAAATATATATGTATTTATTCTAAATACAACCCCTCTGGGCTCTTTATGAGGTCAGAGGTAAGAGTACAATACAAGGAACTTAATTAGCATACGATAAGTTGCCCAGTATATGTTATGCCCTAGGGGCCCCACAAACCATATACTAAAATAGTGGTATAAGAATGACGTGAGTGTTATAAAGCAGGCCTAGGGCCTGTAGAACCGCTATAACCACCAAAGGTTAGAATGCAGGAGGCCCACTGGGGACGAGTGCAGTGTCTAAACATAGCCGCGGATCACCATTGACTTTCTATGGAGAACGAACAAGTTACAATTTTAAAGATTAAGGGCACTTCTAGGTGAACTACGACGGAACCCTTTTAGACTAGCACACTTCGAGAGTCAAGACCCATGGGAGCACCAGAGTACTCGTGTTACCTCGTTCAGGGAAGCCGGGTGCATAGGTGTCGGGTTTCGTCGTCGATTACTATGGAGAGCTGCGAAGAAATGCTGCAGGCGACCAGAGGAAAAGTGTCTGGGTGGATCCAAGGGTGGATCGGAGATGTGAAGAACCTGAAAGCAGAGGAGACAGAGTCTGGTTCACTAGCCAGTGACCAGGATGGCGAGGAGAAGATCCCAGCCGATGTCGGGTGATTTCAGGTGAAAGAGGTGAAGCTTGACTCTTCAGCCACGAGGACCAGGAGGCCGACGACGACCAGGAGCTGGATTTGAGCTGCCCCACGAAGGATCTAGTTGACTGCAGTGTCGGAATCCGGAGTGGTCCCAACAAGCCTTAACAACAGCAACCCACGCAAGATGACAAGATTGGCTTTGGTGCAGACCAACAAGGTCTGAGGGACTCCACTTGGAGAGGTGTGGGAGCATGTCTGGAGCAACCAGGAAAGCTCACTAAATCAAAGATGGCCCTTCGTGGGGGCTCGCTAGCCAACAGACTAGGAACCGCAAAGGGGCCTTGAGCGGAAATGCATAAAGCGGGCCACTGGACACTCGTGGAGTGTAGGCCTCTGAGCTTCGGTGCAAAAGGTGCACGGGGCAGAGGCTTCAAATACCCCAATGCACAACTTCAGGATACCTCGGAAAGTAGGTGCAGTTGCAAATATGCAGGATGTCCAGGAGTTCCGGTCCTACGTCTCTCGTGTCTGCTACATGTCTCAGCTTTGCTGGGAGTGCAGGTCAGCATCAGAGATGTCTGGAAGTCTGTGTCCTGTGTTGCAGATTCTTCGGGATCCCGTGGGAGCCTAAAAAATGCAGACCGTCAAAGATGCAGTTAGTGCCTATTTGAACAGGGTGGTCACTCCTTGACCACAAGGGAGATTTCTTCTGTCTTCCAGTCGAAATGGAATATCAAAGGTCCAAGATATATATTGCAGAGTTTCGTCCAGGGTAATCTAAAGACCTAGGGACTGGGTTTCTATACTTACAGTAAGTTTAGGGGTTGGACTAACTCTAAGGTCCCTCCTATGGGTGGGCCTGGGGAGGGGGTGGTTAGATCCCTTCCCCTTTGTCCAGTTTCGCACCAGAGCTGGGGCTGAGCGCCCTAGCAACCTGTTTGAACTGGGAAATGCTTGGAGCACCTTCTGTGCCCCAGGCACTGTCTGACAAGCATTCACTGAATGCAACCCACCCTGCCCCAATCCACTAAAGCCTGTCTGGGGAGGTGCCAGCACCTCCCTAGACAGGAAACCTATTGTCCAGGCCTCCCCTGCCATAGTTTTGTCCAGCAGCAGGAGGGCAGACTCGTGTCTGTGGCAGCAGCATCCATTTTGTGATGCTGGGGCTCTGTTTAACTTTAACCGGGTTTACCAGTAACTACATGTCTTCTCCCTCTAGAAGGGTGGAATGCTTGACACCTTACACGACATGTTTTGATAAAGCCAAACCAAAGTTAGCATTAACCGCGAGGATTATAATGCACTTAAGAGTATATGGTATGGCTATATCATAGAAGAATGCATGTGGGGAGCGCGAAAAGTCACGCTCCACTCCCAGACGCACTGCATTTATGGATATCAAATCCAACCAATATTTCTCCGTTTGACCATGTTCACAAAAAGTTTAATCCATATTAATTTCCACATTTTCTTCATGTTCTTCCGTTTTAATTCACATATTTGTCGTAGTGTATAAGGAATGCTTCCCATATTTGCGTGCGCCCATCCAGACTTCTTAGCAAATACGATCCAAGTACACAAGATGATTCAAAGCAGTGTGTCTTTATTAAAAACCCAATGCATTTCGGGCTACTTTCCAGCCCTTCGTCAGGGGTAACTGCAAGTTAATAATTACAGCATTACTAAAGTGTTCATTTTCGACTAAATATGGGAAGCATTCCTTATACACTACGACGCATATGTGAATTAAAATGGAAGAACATGAACAAAAATTTGGAAAATAATATGGATTAAACTGGACAATTTGTGAACATGGTCAAACGGAGAAATATTAGTTGGATTTGATATCCATAAATGCAGTGCGTCTGGGAGTGGAGCGTGACTTTTCGCGCTCCCCACATGCATTGTTTTAATAAGGTGCACGAAGGGCGAAGCACTGCCCAGTTTTGCACGCAACTTGCATAGTTTGTTTAAAATATAAATGAATACATTACGATAAACACAGTGTGCATACCACCTTCTTTCATTATATATCATAGAAGAGCCATAAGGAGATGGTTCCGAAAGCTGCAGAGGGGCTCAGCTCATGCTAGGGCACCCTCTCACACAAAAACAAGCACTCTGCCTTCAGGATTGTCAAGGCCTGCCATAGGAGTGACTTATAGGTTACTATGTGACTTATAGGTATACTATATCTAAGTAAGGGGTGCTTACACCACCTTACCCAGGCTGTGAGTACAGACCTGTGGTGTCAGTTTGGAAGGCTAACCAGGGGTGGCACAAGACATGCTGCAGCCCCTGGTAGGCCTCTGGGGTCCCTATGCCCTGGGTACCTAAGGGACCATATACAGGGGCTCACAAGGGTGACCCAGTAGCCAATCTGGTATGTACCTAAAGTACATGGAATCCATTTTATAGAGCAAGCAGATAGACTGGGGCCCTGAATAGCAGGATCCCAGTCCAACTAATTCGAAAACCATTAAAACACCAGGCAAAAAGTGGGGGTAACCATATAGTCAGATTCCACCTTCCTACACGGCAATAAAGGCTCTGCCCTAAGGTCGGAGCCTGTACAGGCCGCATCATAATCATAATATCCCACCCTCCCCTATAGAAAATAAGAGTAATATCTCCCTCACCTTGTACCAACACCCTCAACCAGTTTATTGTGTAACTTCCCATGTCTCCCAATGTCTTTTCCTAACCCTAGAAAGGAGTGTGGTTGAATTTTTATATTTAACTTCCCCTCTCTTACAGCGTCGGGTCGGAGGTCCTACTTCCTCTATACCCGTCAACTTTTCAGCGTTTCTCTCGGCTCCTTAAGGCCGAGAAATACTCCCTTGCTGTGGACCGATCTTTTTTTTCTAAATCCGACCCCACGCCACTTGTTGCTGCGGGCCAGATTTCTTTGAAAAGTGTGAGTCTGTACCCCACTGCCATAGTAGCGGGAGCTTCTTGAAAGAAAAAAAATATAGACCATCTCGCTAAGGTCACCTCCCACTGAGGCCGTTGAGCTACGCAAGCGGGGCTCACCCATCGGCCGCAATCCAGTAGAGTCTTCTCACAGGCGTGGCAACGGAAGAAAGTCTGTCTACGTAACAAAGATATAGTATGAACAAAGGAGAGAGTGTAGGGATTTTATCCACCGTAGTGGACGGAGAGATACTCCTGGTCCCCTGGGTTAGGTATCTAAATTAACAAAAAGAAGGAGTACCATCTGAAAAAATGCTCAGCAGAGCGATTTCGGCGGGATGATTCGGTTTCCAAAAGAAGAGAGTCCTTCTTTGTTTTTTAGTAACCCCTCACTCACCGACCTGGTCGGTGACATGCTTCATCATCGGGGCCACCTCGATGGCCGAGTGCCATCAAGGTGTGCTACAACACCTGAAATACAGTGGAGCTGGTATGTGAGTGATGAATGTAGAGAAAAGAGTGGGTGTGTTAAAAATTGTCCTAGTATGACTTATTTAGGAAAAAAACTTTATTCTTTAAGACTACTGGACAATATTAAAATCTATGTGTAGATACAGTAATAGGTTTAATAATGACCAAGTGTATCTGGATTATATGTGGTGGGTCTACATGTTTCAAACCGTAATGGGAGTTACCGTTTTTTCTTCAGGACCAAAGCAAAGAAATGGGTGGTCAGGGTACACTAACACCCTGCCGCGCCGTCATTCCTTTGTGCCTAGGTAACCAAATCGTGATACCAGGCAGAAAAAAACAACAAATGTATAACCCGGTGGTGGTTATCCTAACAATAAAAAGACCTGTGGAGAAAAGGAATATTGATCACAAGAAAACTCGTTACAAGCCTGCAAAGTAGTGAAGTGAAGAAATCTCCTGTCTTTGTGCTTCATCATTCATCCCACACCGATTAAATGCGCACTATTGTTGTGCAGTAAATCTAGGGTGCATGGTGCAGCTCAAAATTATCGGAATCGATTATTGGCGCAGATGTTGTCGACTGGACTACCTGGCACACCTATCAATTGTAGAGTGCATGGTGAAAGATCTGAGATTAATTACTCATTCATACGCTTCCAAAATCTATAGGTGCGTGACTATGCTGCAATCACGTCATTCTAGGTGATAGGCATATCGTGGTGTGTCTAATGTCTCTTGATTCCATACAGGACAATACAAACGAACACAACATAAAACACATAAAAGAAGTGCTTACTCCTAGTGAAGAGTCATAGGGCAGCACGGGATTAGGAGGGAGGAGAGGCCTGTGGTTGAAAACATATTCTGTAATAAAAAACGAGTAAGGGTGGTGCTAAGTAGCTAACCGATAGGGTTAATCTACTCGGAGAAAGTAGAGCCGAAAATGCGTGGGACTTCGCGTTTTCGTGCGGTGCCGGGGGTCTCTACTTACAGTTCTCGCAGGTCTGGCATGGCATTATACCTATGGAGTCCCTCGTGTGCCCGTAATCTGGTCGGCCGTGTTGCCGGCATTAAGGCGGCCGGCATTAAGGCGGCCGCCATCGGTAATGATGGGCGTGGCTGGCAAAGCGTACTGACGTCACGCAACGGCCCGGGCTTTCGCTACGGAAGCCTCGGGTGTACACACAAAGTCAGTTACCATAGTAACCGCGTCGTCCGTAGGCAGTAAACACTGCGGGAATGGTTTGCATGTTCCGTATGTTAATCGGAACACCGAGGTCTCATCTTTCTCGATGACTGGGGAGAGTAGAGCCCCGTGTAATTAGTAAGGAAAGGAAAAGGGGGGGAATTTCTGCAGAGAGATACTATAGTTTTTGTATGTCCTAAGGCTTACATGGACCTTCGGAAACAATGCGTTGGGATGTCTATTAAGTTTGCATGAGCAATGCATTCAGTATTAGTGTAGACTGTCATAATTCACAAGGATGGGTTGTTAAAAAACTACTAGAAGAGGGAATTAATACAACCCTAAGTATATAGGCACTATGTATACAGACGGATGGGGGGAGGTCATTTTATAGAACGTTCGCCCATTGAATGTTATCGTTGAGACCATTGATATGTGTGGACAGTCTATAAACCCATCTTTGTTCTTTTTCGTACAAACGTTTCTGTAGGTTTGGCCCGGCTGGTAGTTGCTCAATGATAGTCCATATCATATCGTTGGGTGTGTGGTTCTTCTCTAAAAAGTGGTCCGTCAGTTTGGTCGCACTTTTTCTGCAGCGGATAGTGCTGCGGTGTTCGCTGATTCGCTGTTTGATCTTACGGGTGGTCATCCCTACATACTGTTTTTTACAAATGCATTCAATCAAATAGACAACATTGTTGCTATTGCAGTTCGTATGCGCAATTTGTCTCCATACTTTTCCTTCTTCAAGATCCAGTGTCTTAGTGTTTCTTGTCAAATGGCAAACACAGCAGTTGCCACAGCGATAGTGTCCAGTCACATTAGGGAGCCCCCAGATTGCAGTGATGGATTGGTTAGTCGGAACAGCTTTTACTGTGGGCCTGGTTTTAACCAGGGTGTCCTTTAGACTATGCTGTTTTTTGAAGGAGAAAAGGGGTTTCTCCCAGTGTAGGTTTCCAGAATTTACAATCGCCCAGTGTTTATTTATGCTCCTCGTCACCTGATTAGATACTGCGTTGTATGTAGTTACGCAGGTTAGAGGTATGGAGTTGTTGGCATTCGTTCTTTTTTCAAGTAGTACTTCCCTCGGTTGATTTCTGGCCCTTTTCTGGCATTTATTTACAATCTTGTTTCGATAGCCACGCATTTGCAACTTTTTGGATAGATCGTTTGCTTGTTCCTTGTAGTCGGATAATTTACTGCAGTTCCTTCTAAGTCTGAGGAATTGTCCGTACGGTAAGTTTTCCCTGAGTGTGCGAGGGTGGAAACTCTCAAACCTCAAGAGGTTGTTTTTTGCCGTTGGTTTGTAGTGGGTTCTGGTCTCCAATCGGTTGTTCTCTTTGCTGATCACTACATCCAGAAATACTATTTTTTCTTTGTCATAACAGTTTGTAAATCGCAAGTTGCCATCACAAGTGTTGATCCAGGAAATGAATTGATCTAACTGTTCAGTGGGTCCCTGCCAGATTGCTAGAACATCATCGATGTAGCGTTTCCAGGACTTCAGATTTTCTCGAAAGGGATTGCTGTCATTAAGGATGAATTTCTGTTCAAAGTCGTGGACGTAAAGTCCGGCCACGCTAGGGGCAAAAACACTTCCCATTGATGTACCCCCCGTCTGCAAATACAGAGTACCCTCAAATTCGAAATAGTTGCAGAATGAAAGCTCTTGGGGTTTTGTGTGGCCAATCGATGTTCTCCAAGGTATTCTCAAGAACTTGGATGGTGTCATCTTGAGGTATACTTGTGTAAAGGCTTTCAATGTCGAAACACAGTAGCACAGTATCCTCGTCTACAATCAGGTTCTGTAACAGATTTAGTAGACTTTTAGTGTCTTGTAAGTAAGTGACAGTGTTTTGGACAATGGTCTTTAGGAAGAAATCGCAAAACCTAGATAAGGGTTCTAGTAAGGATCCAATCCCTGATACGATTGGGCGTCCTGGTGGTGGTATTCTGCCCTTGTGCATTTTAGGAAGTATGTAAAAATAAGGGATTTTTCCTTCTGTGGTGCATAGGTAGTCAGCCTCCTGTTTGGATATCTTGCCCGTCACTTCTGCAGTCTCCACTAGTTGTACAATTTCAGTTCTCAATGCATTCGTTGGGTCTGCCTCCAGGATCTTGTAGTTCCCGTCATCACTGAAGTCTGAGGCATTCCTCGCGATATGTCGTTACATCCATAACTACCAACCCTCCACCTTTATCCGCAGGTTTTATTATGATGGTCTCACAGGTACGTAGGTCCTTTAATGCTGTATTTTCAGCACTGCTCATGTTATGAAATTGGGATGAGGTCTGCATTCTTTCTACTTCATTGTATACAGCCTGTTCAAAGGCAACTAGTTCCACAGGGGTTGTATGTGGTGGTGGCGTGAAGGTAGATTTTACTCTCAATCCGGTTTTGTTTTCGGACTCATTCCCACTGGGAGGGCCTTGTTTCTCGAGAAAGGAGTTTAGTCTTAGCTTCCTGAAGAAACCTGCTAACTCACAGTGTAGTTGGAACTTGTCCACTCGAGCAGTGGGGACAAAGCCTAGACCTTTATTCAGGACAATCTCCTCTGTAGTTGATAATGGTCTGGAGGAAAGGTTTGTAACTAGGGTCTCATGTTGCTGGGCCCTGCTTTGCTCTTCGTTCGGTTGCTCACTGGATCGTCCTCTTCCCAGTGTACCTGGTTGGGCTGGTTGGGTTGTCTGTTTTTTCCCCTTCCTCGTCGGCCCCTGTGAAAAAAAGGCGGTCGAAATTGGTTCTGGTGAAACGGGGGAGGTTGGAAATGTGGTTGAAATGGTGGTTGCCATCCATACATTGGAAAATGTGGCGGTTGGTTGTAGGGGTCTTGAAACATTGGTGGGTTGAAATTAGGCCAAAGATTTTGTCCTCTTCTCCCCCCTCTGCCTCGTTGCTTGTTGCCACTCGTATTTATTCAGACCCAGACTTTAAACCATCTGATCCAGATGTTTCTAGCAACTCATCTAATAGCAGCAATGGTTCAAATACGAGTGGCAACAAGCAACGAGGCAGAGGGGGGAGAAGAGGACAAAATCTTTGGCCTAATTTCAACCCACCAATCCTTTTTCGAGAAACAAGGCCCTCCCAGTGGGAATGAGTCCGAAAACGAAACCGGATTGAGAGTAAAATCTACCTTCACGCCACCACCACATACAACCCCTGTGGAACTAATTGCCTTTGAACAGGCTGTATACAATGATGTAGAAAGAATGCAGACCTCATCCCAATTTCATAACCTGAGCAGTGCTGAAAATACAGCATTAAAGGACCTACGTACCTGTGAGACCATCATAATAAAACCTGCGGATAAAGGTGGAGGGTTGGTAGTTATGGATGTAACGACATATCGCGAGGAATGCCTCAGACTTCAGTGATGACAGGAACTACAAGATCCTGGAGGCAGACCCAACGAATGCATTGAGAACTGAAATTGTACAACTAGTGGAGACTGCAGAAGTGACGGGCAAGATATCCAAACAGGAGGCTGACTACCTATGCACCACAGAAGGAAAAATCCCTTATTTTTACATACTTCCTAAAATGCACAAGGGCAGAATACCACCACCAGGACGCCCAATCGTATCAGGGATTGGATCCTTACTAGAACCCTTATCTAGGTTTTGCGATTTCTTCCTAAAGACCATTGTCCAAAACACTGTCACTTACTTACAAGACACTAAAAGTCTACTAAATCTGTTACAGAACCTGATTGTAGACGAGGATACTGTGCTACTGTGTTTCGACATTGAAAGCCTATACACAAGTATACCTCAAGATGACACCATCCAAGTTCTTGAGAATACCTTGGAGAACATCGATTGGCCACACAAAACCCCAAGAGCTTTCATTCTGGAATGTGCCAAAATGGCTTTGAAATGCAACTATTTCGAATTTGAGGGTACTCTGTATTTGCAGATGGGGGGTACATCAATGGGAAGTGTTTTTGCCCCTAGCGTGGCCGGACTTTACGTCCACGACTTTGAACAGAAATTCATCCTTAATGACAGCAATCCCTTTCGAGAAAATCTGAATTTCTGGAAACGCTACATCGATGATGTTCTAGCAATCTGGCAGGGACCCACTGAACAGTTAGATCAATTCATTTCCTGGATCAACACTTGTGATGGCAACTTGCGATTTACAAACTGTTATGACAAAGAAAAAATAGTATTTCTGGATGTAGTGATCAGCAAAGAGAACAACAGATTGGAGACCAGAACCCACTACAAACCAACGGCAAAAAACAACCTCTTGAGGTTTGAGAGTTTCCACCCTCGCACACTCAGGGAAAACTTACCGTACGGACAATTCCTCAGACTTAGAAGGAACTGCAGTAAATTATCCGACTACAAGGAACATGCAAACGATCTATCCAAAAAGTTGCAAATGCGTGGCTATCCAAACAAGATTGTAAATAAATGCCAGAAAAGGGCCAGAAATCAACCGAGGGAAGTACTACTTGAAAAAAGAACGAATGCCAACAACTCCATACCTCTAACCTGCGTAACTACATACAAAGCAGTATCTAATCAGGTGATGAGGAGCATAAATAAACACTGGGCGATTGTAAATTCTGGAAACCTACACTGGGAGAAACCCCTTTTCTCCTTCAAAAAACAGCATAGTCTAAAGGACACCCTGGTTAAAACAAGGCCCACAGTAAAAGCTGTTCCGACTAACCAATCCATCACTGCAATCTGGGGGCTCCCTAATGTTGTGGAAAAGTAAATGTTGCCATGTTCTGTGTCCCTACGTGTTCCCCATCTTATATTATATGTGCATGATTAATATGCATATGTATTCCCTTATGATCGATTAAAGACGCAATTCTAGTTGTGTCCAACTCTAGTATGCCAGTTTCCAGTCTTCGTGAATACAACGAATATCAGGCCTATGTAAAGCTATGTTGCCACGTTTCACAGTGTGCACGTTAAATTCAGTAAAAGTCCCCGTTTCTAGGCCTCAAAAGGGCCCGGACACCAGATTCAGCTCCTGTCTCCTGAACCCTTGCTGAGGAGCGATACAGCCCCCACCTGCATTCCTGACCCTTCACTTACTTCCTGCCTCACAGTGCCCGGCTCGGACTGGCTCTGCCTGCCAGTCTGCCAAGAGTATGTTATGATTCTAGTTATCAGTCCAGCCCTCCTTCTCTGCATTCCTAAGCTACTGAATCGCATCAATAGTTTCAGTCATCGTCTAGCCTTTACGTCTCCATGTAAGAGAAATACTGTATTAATAGTCATTTAATATTCCTCAACCCACCCTACATGTAGAATAATGCATGCACCAGTCTTAGAGTCTGTTAGCCTTTGCCCTGATAACTTTTGGATTCTATCAACATGTTCTCTAAACATCAGATACTAGATAATGTTTAGGTACATGTCGCTCTTACTCTCCAGACTTTAGTCTCCTCTTCTAGCGCAGAAGTCATAGCCCCCAGCTTCTCCCTGGTAACACGTCATTGCCAGCTTGCGCGCACCACTAGGTCAGAGGTCCCGGCTCCTTAGGTAGCCCCCTCCATGTTTCCGCCCCATTTATGACATATTCTGCTACGTTTACATCACATGTCTATGTATACGCCCTGTTCACGCCTCTTGTTACACCTACTCTCTGCCTTATCTTTCGCGACTGCTACAAACCCCGCCCACTGCTACGCCTACTGTATGTACTGCAATGCAATTGTTTTACTATATATATATTGTACACTGTTATTAAAGTTACCCCCTTATGCTCCGATCCTGCCCCCGGCAGCTGCCATCCCATTCCCATGCAGGCTGTCCTGTTGCTGTCCTTTATGCTGTATTAAAACCTGCAAACTCAAGATACCTCGAATCTTGACTCTTATTTATTGAGCTATCTGTTAATTAATTATTCCGAAAAACAGAACAGGTATTTAATTATTTATTTACCACATAATGGCGCCCGAATAGGAACTTGCCCTTTCCCCACGCGCCGGAGAAGCCACGCCAGCCCCCTGACCCTCTGCAGCCGTGACGGAACCATACCGTGCACGTGCAGATATTTCTGCTTCAAGTATCCCTCAGGCCCACGGAGGAGATGGAGGTTGCGGTCCAGCATCCAGACGAGGCGGTGGAGGAACGCGGCGAGTCCCGACCAGAGCCCAAGCCGAGAGTCCAAGGTCCGAGGTATCCGGAGGCCCACCCGTAACTGAAGTCCGAAGTTCGTCCGTCCGTCGTCGTAGCAGTCCAGTCCAGTCCGAGGCCTTCCGTTCTTGCTGCCCGGTGAGTACCGTTGCTGGGGTAGTATCTAGACAGGGTCAATTAATTTGTCTCTGGTCCGTGGGTTTGGGTACACAGATCCAACACGAAGTGTCCACTTAGGTGGATGCGGGTCCTGACGTGTCTCTTTATGAGACCGGTAAGTTTCGTACTGTTTTAGCAGTGCATCCAGTCATTCTAGTTTCTGTTCTAGTCAGTTCTGTTCTCGAGAAATTCATGTGTTTCTGTTCTCAAGTATTCCAGGTAATGTTTTTGTCCGAACTGTTATTTTAATGTTATTTCAATGTGTTTTCAATGTCGTGGTATGAATGTGTTGTTTTCCAGTAATTATCGTGTTCATTGTGTATTGTATTGTGTCTAGACTCTAGTTCAGCCATGCCTCTGTTCTCCAAGTTACGTCAGTTAAAAACTAGAAAAGGTCTGCTCGAAGAAGCAGTTCCTGTCCCGCCTAGGGACAGTCCAGGTCATTTTATGTATCAAAAGCATGGCATAAGCGCCATATTGTATCTAGATTTATGGGTCGAGTACACCAAGGAATTAGAAGAGAAATGTAGATGGCCTGTATCAGGCACATGGGATGCCGAGTGCATCATGCGAGTAGAGGAAGCATTATGGAAAAAGAAAGCCAGACAGTCACAGAAAGATGCCATCGAGTTATGGCGCAAAGAATCTCATAAAAGAACCAAAAAAGAAATCAAAGTCAGAATTAAGTAGAGAATCCTCAGAAAGAGCCCAAGAAAGGGAACTAATCGAAATAGGTGAACGAGTTAAAACCGAACAGTCAGACAGACAGAGGAATGCCCTTATTAAGGGTATGTACCCTCTTCTTGCCGAGGGCTTGCCAAAAGCAACCCCGGAGGCATCCAGTAATTTTCCGCCACCACTAGTTCCGACCAAGCTACGTCACAAACCGACCGCAGCTGATATTTTTCTCTCGTCCTACTTGGACGACACAGTCCCCGAATATGCAAATCCTGTTCCGCCAGCTCCTGTAAATAATGTAATTCCTGCTCCTCCAGTCACCGGGGCACCTGTTACAGCACCTGTTACGGTACCCCCGGTCCAGCCTACATTACAAGTACCCGCTACACTGGTCACTCTGCCAACACGAAGAGTATCAGTCGACGATTCCAGTTTAGGGGCCGCGGGAGGAGGTCCCCCGGGAACCCCGCCGCCACACAAGCGTGTAATATTAGCCGAGTTACATGAACGTGCGTTACAGCGTACGCCCAAACACCAGTCCGTTGCAGATATCAGGCGAGCTCTTACCGAATGCCGTTATGATCCAGTCCCAGGTGATGATAGTATGGTTATATATTCATTGCGTGTAAGACGGGTGACCGAGTATTTGGACACCCTACCGAATATGAAAGAAGATCTAGACAGAATATATCGTTTCATTCGTACAGGAACAGACCCAGAAAGTGTTGGCGAAGTCATTTCTTTAAGGAAAGCTGAGACCCAGCTCATACTATTAAAGTTTCTAATTAATTGTTTAATAAGGGAACAAGATTCCCCGACTAAAGATCAGACCGAAATGAAAGTTCTGACAAGGTGGAGTGATAATATAGCCGAGGGTAAACACAGAACCATCAGTAGTATAGAGAGTATGTACAAGAAAATCCGCAAAGAAATAAGGTTACACGAACAACGCAGAGAAGCACTAGTAAACGAGAAAGAAAGTAACTCTGATACTGAGGAAGCAGACGACGAGAATCCCACCAGAATAGCGTATGTAGGTAAATCTAGACTTTCCGACCGACATTCACGTCTAGACTACAAGAAGACTGTTCCTCTTCCAGCACCAGAACAAGGTTCTCTAGAGCAAGTATTTCAAGCTACCGATCACATTCTGAAATCACGAATCGGTTATAGTGAACTTAGTACCATGCATGAACAAGAACTAGCCCGATCAGCAGTCCGATGGGCTACTGATTCTACCACTTTTCCAGACGAAATAGTGGCACAAATGTTTCTGAAACTGCCCCCAGCCGAGCAGCGACTGGTGGGTATGTATATGATCCAGCACCTCATTACACTGTATGAGGGTCAGCATTCCGATCCAGGTCCGTTACATGATGTCCTGAACGAGCTACTCCAGTATAGATGGAAAGGTCTAGGTACCGATTTAGTTAGTATCATTCTAGAACAGCGCCACAAATATAGAACGTTTCTGAATCCGCATTTTGTTCACGTCTCACCCCTAGAAAGTAAACCGTTTTACATAGACAGACAGCATCCGTTACGAGAAGTACACCCAGTTAGGACACCAGCTGGTGAAATGCAACGAGTATTTGTTTACACCCCGATTACAAAGATGGAACTCTTAGAGATGAAGAAATTAATTCCCTGTCATGATAAAGATCCAGCAGGGTTCCACCGTGAATTAAAAGACATGCTCCGTATGGGAGAATACACGTATCCAGATATAATTAAAATGTTAAAGGTCCTGTTGCCTGCGGGCACATATGAAAAACTCAAGGAAAAAGAATGGGAGGTGGGAGAGAAAAAGATAGATTGGGCAGCTCTAGAAGCTGAGGAAAATACACGTGTACCAGGTACCGGTTTAGGAGGTAAATGTAAAGAATTACCTGAGCTGTTAATTCAAGTTTTGCCACGATTACTAGCCACGAAAAAGGAAGACTGGGATGCAATCTCAGCCTGTAAACAGAAACCAGACGAAGATACTAGTGATTTTTATTCTAGATTCGAGAAATGCTTTAGCATTAACAGTGGTCTCAAGACGAGTAGTGAGTCATACCCTCATCTTTTTGTTACTAAACTAGTCGAGAATTCAAGTCCACAAGTTAAAAACCGAGTTTTGAAAGTCGAAAGTACCTGGCAAGCTAATACTCCGTCCCAAATGCTTCAGATGCTTCAGTATCATCAGAATAGAATCAGAGAAGAGCAAGATCATGAAAGGAAACGTATGAAAGACACGAAAATGAAAGTATTCGTTGCACAATCTGTTCCACAAGACAGTCAGAAGAGGGGTACGAATCAAGCCAGTCATCCTGCAGTTCCTGTTAAAGCGACCTGCAATTATTGCAAACAGCCAGGTCATTTTATAAACGAGTGTGCAGTTCTGAAACACAACATAGCTACCGGTAAGACTAAAGAAAGACCACGTCCGCCTAGACAAGAACAAGTTTCACAGACTCCTCAGTCACCACAGAATGCACCACAGACAGTTCCAGCACCGCAGCCTATAGCTGCAACACAGCATGTTACACAGCAGATGTACCAGTATGCACAGTCTGAGTATCCAGAGTACCAGCAGTATTCATGAAACAGCCTAGAGAGGGAGGTAGGCTTGCCTCTCATCGAGATACCTGTAGATCAAGAGGGTCCCTATGTTCACAGTCAAGTATTAGGGAAAGACAGAAAGTTTCTGATTGATACAGGGGCAAGTAGGACTACTATAAGTCATGACGAGGTTCCAGGGGCTCCGCTCTCAGGCTCAAGAAATGTTTCCCTTGGATTTTCAGGAAAGCCTATTGTAAACGAGATTTCTAAACCAGTTACTCTAGAAGTAGGTCCATTGTCCCGAACTACTGACCTGTTACTTACAAAGTCATGTCCAGAAAATCTGTTAGGCATTAAGACACTGAAAGAATTAGGTGCAGTTATTTGTTGTTCCCCAGAAGGAATACGTTTGTTTTTACGTGACTTTAAGGGTCACTATGTATTACGTGATTTTGATCCAAGATTATTGAATGTCCCGCAGCATCTATGGGCACAAGGTCCAACTGATGTTGGTTTTATGCAAATCACACCCCATCGTGTGACTCTGAAACCAGGTGTAGTGTTACCACGAATCAGACAGTACAGACTGCCACCTGAGGCTGTAGCAGCCTTATCCAAAATTATTGACGAGCTCATTGCTCAAGGAGTGGTTGTAGAAACTGACTCCAATGTATGTAATTCTCCTATCATTCCAGTCATGAAACGTACTGATCCAAATGCACCTCCAGTATATCGATTAGTGATTGACCTTCGAGAACTTAATAAATGTATCGTTCCCCAGTACCCAGTTGTCCCAGATATCTCTTCCCTATTGACAGCCATTGATTCTGAAGCTACGTTTTTCACAGTCATAGACCTTAAAAATGCATTTTTCAGTGTCCCCATTCATCCAGACAGCCAGTTCCTTTTCGGATTCTGTTTAAATGGAAGGAGCTATAAATTCACACGAGCTCCTCAAGGTTTCACAGAAAGTCCTAGCATTTACAGTCAAGCACTAGAGACAACTAGACAATATTCACATGCCAACTGACACTGCCCTGCTCCAGTATGTCGATGATCTACTGATCACAGCCCGTTCTGAACGTGACTGCGAGCGAGCGTCACTTACAGTTCTGTATTTCCTAGCCGAGATGGGGCACAAGGTGTCCCCTTCAAAGCTTCAATTCTGTGTCCAGCAAGTGATCTACTTAGGACACTTACTGTCCAAGAGGGGTAGGCAGTTGACACCTGACCGTATCCAGTTAATAGCGAGTCTTCCTCAGCCCAAGACCCAGAAGGAGGTACGAGCTTTTATCGGCCTCACTTCTTATTGCCGACAATGGATTCCTCAGTATGCATTTCTAGCCAAGCCACTGATACAGTTAACGGCACAGGAGGCAGCCGTATCGACTGTCCTCCCTTGGACATCCGAACATACACTTGCTTTTAATGAATTAAAGAAAGCCTTATGTCAAGCTCCTGTTCTAGCTACACCGAACTACAGTAAGCCTTTTACACTTTTTGTTACTGAACGCGAAGGTACAGCATTATCTGTTCTCACACAAGATCAAGCAGGACAATACAAGCCTTGTGCTTATTTTTCAAGCACACTAGATCCAGTAGCCCAGGCTCTGCCTGCGTGCCTCAAGTCAGTTGCAGCCACAGCTCTAGCAATCAGACAAAGTGATTCCATTGTGTTGGGACACTCCCTGACAGTACAAGTTCCACACTCCGTGGAAGTTCTTTTAAATCGAACACAGACTCAACACTTGACAATTGCACGTTTAACAGGTTATGAATTGACACTGTTCCAGCCACACATAGAAATCAGACGCTGCAACGTTCTAAATCCTGCTACACTGTTACCGTCAGTTACTTCAAATCCTGCCACACATGATTGTGTGGAAGTTGTTAACACCATGACAAAGCCAAGACAAGACCTGACAGATATTCCATTACCAGATCCCGACCTGACACTTTATGTGGATGGTTCAAGTATGAGAACAAGTACAGGAGAACTAGTAGCCGCGTATGCAGTGACTACTGACACTGAAGTTATAGAGACACACCGTATTGACACTCTGTCCGCTCAAGCAGCAGAGCTAGTTGCTCTGACCCAAGCCTGCATACGTGCCAAGAACCTGAAAGTTAACATTTACACAGATTCACGTTATGCATTCGGAGTCGTACACGACTTTGGAGTGCTCTGGCAAGAAAGAGGTTTTATGACTTCTCATGGAACCAAGATTCAGCATGGTCTCCTCATTCAAGCTCTGTTAGATGCAATACATTTACCGACAGCTATCGCTATCATGAAGTGCAAGGCACATACGAAAGTCACTGACATCATTTCCCAAGGTAATGATCTAGCAGATCAAACAGCCAAGCTTACAGCCCAGACTCCAGACATTCCAGTTAACATGACACTGACACACACTCCAGATCCGACTACATGTATGACAGTTAAGGACCCCACTCAAGATGTCATAGATATCCAGTCACATGCTACTCCCGATGAAATCAAGAAATGGCCCGAACAAGGAGGGGTCCAAACAGATCAAGGATGGTTGACGAAGGGAAAAGCCAAATGGTTTCTCCCCGACTCAATGGTTCAAGTCATTATTAATACCGCACATAGTCCTGCCCATTTAGGAGAAAAAGCCATGTTAGACAGTATCCAGAACATTTGGTTCAACAAGCATTTATGAGCTGCAGCCAAGCAGAAAGTCCGTACCTGTATGATATGTTGCCAGTTCAATCCAGGTAAAAGTGTCCCGGTGGAACAAGGGGGATTCCAGCCTCCTGACCACCCTTTTGAGGTCCTCCAAATGGATTATATCCAGATGGAGCGATGTCGAGGTTTCAAGTATGTCCTTGTAGTTGTATGCGCTTTGTCCAGGTGGACAGAGGCATATCCAGTTCCAGATTACACAGCCGCGACCACTGCCAAACAGCTGGTTCGTGAATTCTTCTCTCGTTATGGACTCCCTAGGGTCGTGTATTCAGACAACGGCCAGCCATTCTCATCAGAGATAATGAAGCACGTTTCCCTTCTGTTAGGATACCAGTGGAAGTTTCATTGTGTACGCCATCCTGAAGCAGCAGGTCTCGTAGAGAGACATAATCAGACTCTGAAAATCCGCATCGCCAAAGTATGTAAAGAGAAAGGTGTAGACTGGCTAGTAGCTTTGCCAGTCGCTCTGTTTTATATGCGCATGGTCGCACATTCCAGATCAGGTCTGTCCCCTTACGAGGTCGTATTCGGCCGCCCCCCTAACATGTGGGGTACACCTAGACCCCGAAGTATTACAGATGTTTCCAGTAATATGTTGACAGATTACCTAGCTTCCTTGATGTCTGCCCTACACTCTTGTCGTTCACAGGTTGCCGCCGCATTTCCAGACAATACCGGGGTGAAACCGCATGAGGTCATACCAGGCGACCTGGTCCTCGTCTGCAATTTTGATCGTTCAAATCCGCTGGAGCCTCGCTGGAAAGAGCCGAAGCTAGTCCTTCTGACCACCCGTACGGCCGTGAAGTTGGAGGGCCGTAAGGGTTGGGTCCATCTGTCTCACGTCAAGAAATTCCATGGATGTCGCATAAAAACTTTGGACTGTTCCATCTCTAAGGACTGCCAGAACTTTAAAAACTGCCCTATTCTCAAGGACTGTCCCGCTACAAACTTTGATTCCAAGCCTCCCCTGTTAGAGGAAACTCCGCAGCAGGAGTATAAACGTAAGCTCCGGTCTAGTAAAATAAGTCAGCCAGTTTAATTGTCTAAGTCCCCCTCGGGTGAAACAGTTAGACAGGTTTCTGACATGTATGAGATAGACCCCCATAGTGAGAGAGTTAGTCAAAACTCCATCAGATGTATCGTTATTTTATGTTTTCTTCTATTTCTGAGTTTGATGGTTACCTGCACAAGTTATGCATTGCATTTATGTTTTCCAATTTCTCATGTAAATAAGTCTTCTAATGCTACAGTAGAGCACACATTTAGTGATTTGCCTCCTCACGAGCTATCCTATCGTCTTGCTATGCGAAACAATACATTTATAAGAATGTTACACTATTCACACCAGACCAGCAATGCCACTAATTGTTGGGTGTGTGGTCGACTCCCCCCTTTCCAGACACCGAAGGGAGTTCTACCACTCTTTCCTTATCCGTTTTCACATAATGGTTCGTGTGGAGCATGGTCCACGTTAACGTCATCCTCAACTGATATGTCCCTTCTGAACAGTACATGTTTTCCAGACAAGCAAGGTCTCACCCATAGAACCGGGTTAGATCTAGAAAATGAAGTTTATAATTTAGGTAATTATTCTTCGAATTTTATGGTCCTGAATGTTCAGTCTGATACTACTCCAGATTTGCCTGCTATTTCAGTACTACCAGTCAAAGGCGAATTATGTGTCCGAAAGAATGGTTATGCACATGTAGGACATAGTGATTGTACTACTATTGTCAAGTATAGTGACAGTGGGAAATCTATTTTCAAAGCCTCACGTCATTCATATTTTGTTTGTGGTCAGACCGCATATGTTCGTCTGCCCCTCGATTGGGATGGAACCTGTTACATTGCCTTCCTACTGCCACCAGTTTTCCTAGCCCCATCCGATTATCATAGAAACACACATCTAGTACACATTAGACATAGAAGGGAGATCGAGTCCCCGATTGTCGATCAAACTGAAACTACTCTAGAACAGTATCAAGATTTTAATAAAGGATTCTTCTTCTTTTTAGGCCCTGTCCAGAATAGTAAGCTAATCCGTAGGTTAACCAGAACCCTTGAAGCAGTAGTGAATGAGACTACTTCTGCTCTAGGTAACTTAACCGAAGAGCAATCTGCTATGAGATTTGTTGTGCTCCAAAATCGTCTCGTCCTTGACGTCATACTGGCCGATAGGGGCGGGGCATGTAGAGTCATCGGATCTAGTTGCTGCATTTTCATTCCTAATAACGCGCCGTCTGTTTATTCAGCTATAACCAGACTTCATAAAATTGCCCATCAGTTACACCAGAATCCAGGCACCTGGACATGGTCCGGTTGGCTCTGGAGTATAATTTCTGCCTGGGGATGGAAAGTATTGTCATTCCTAGGTATAGCAGTAATGATCATTTTCAGTTGCTGCCTCCGTTTACAATGTGGCCCTGCGATTTGCGGCATTTGTGCTACATCCTGTATTCCTAGTCTTAGTCCCCGTCCTAAGTCCCGTTCCAAGACAATTCGAGACGAGCAAATGATACTGTATGAAATGATAGATGGTATCATGAATATTGATGTTTCCTGATGGAAACGTAGTGACAAGGAGGGAATGTGGAAAAGTAAATTTTGCCATGTTCTGTGTCCCTACGTGTTCCCCATCTTATATTATATGTGCATGATTAATATGCATATGTATTCCCTTATGATCGATTAAAGACGCAATTCTAGTTGTGTCCAACTCTAGTATGCCAGTTTCCAGTCTTCGTGAATACAACGAATATCAGGCCTATGTAAAGCTATGTTGCCACGTTTCACAGTGTGCACGTTAAATTCAGTAAAAGTCCCCGTTTCTAGGCCTCAAAAGGGCCCGGACACCAGATTCAGCTCCTGTCTCCTGAACCCTCGCTGAGGAGCGATACAGCCCCCACCTGCATTCCTGACCCTTCACTTACTTCCTGCCTCACAGTGCCCGGCTCGGACTGGCTCTGCCTGCCAGTCTGCCAAGAGTATGTTATGATTCTAGTTATCAGTCCAGCCCTCCTTCTCTGCATTCCTAAGCTACTGAATCGCATCAATAGTTTCAGTCATCGTCTAGCCTTTACGTCTCCATGTAAGAGAAATACTGTATTAATAGTCATTTAATATTCCTCAACCCACCCTACATGTAGAATAATGCATGCACCATTCTTAGAGTCTGTTAGCCTTTGCCCTGATAACTTTTGGATTCTATCAACATGTTCTCTAAACATCAGATACTAGATAATGTTTAGGTACATGTCGCTCTGACTCTCCAGACTTTAGTCTCCTCTTCTAGCGCAGAAGTCATAGCCCCCAGCTTCTCCCTGGTAACACGTCATTGCCAGCTTGCGCGTACCACTAGGTCAGAGGTCCCGGCTCCTTAGGTAGCCCCCTCCATGTTTCCGCCCCATTTATGACATATTCTGCTACGTTTACATCACATGTCTATGTATACGCCCTGTTCACGCCTCTTGTTACACCTACTCTCTGCCTTATCTTTCGCGACTGCTACAAACCCCGCCCACTGCTACGCCTACTGTATGTACTGCAATGCAATTGTTTTACTATATATATATTGTACACTGTTATTAAAGTTACCCCCTTATGCTCCGATCCTGCCCCCGGCAGCTGCCATCCCATTCCCATGCAGGCTGTCCTGTTGCTGTCCTTTATGCTGTATTAAAACCTGCAAACTCAAGATACCTCGAATCTTGACTCTTATTTATTGAGCTATCTGTTAATTAATTATTCCGAAAAACAGAACAGGTATTTAATTATTTATTTACCACAATGTGACTGGACACTATCGCTGCGGCAACTGCTGTGTTTGCCATTTGACAAGAAACACTAAGACACTGGATCTTGAAGAAGGAAAAGTATGGAGACAAATTGCGCATACGAACTGCAATAGCAACAATGTTGTCTATTTGATTGAATGCATTTGTAAAAAACAGTATGTAGGGATGACCACCCGTAAGATCAAGCAGCGAATCAGCGAACACCGCAGCACTATCCGCTGCAGAAAAAGTGCGACCAAACTGACGGACCACTTTTTAGAGAAGAACCACACACCCAACGATATGATATGGACTATCATTGAGCAACTACCAGCCGGGCCAAACCTACAGAAACGTTTGTACGAAAAAGAACAAAGATGGGTTTATAGACTGTCCACACATATCAATGGTCTCAACGATAACATTCAATGGGCGAACGTTCTATAAAATGACCTCCCCCCATCCGTCTGTATACATAGTGCCTATATACTTAGGGTTGTATTAATTCCCTCTTCTAGTAGTTTTTTAACAACCCATCCTTGTGAATTATGACAGTCTACACTAATAAATGCCATGCCAGACCTGCGAGTACTGTAAGTAGAGACCCCCGGCACCGCACGAAAACGCGAAGTCCCACGCATTTTCGGCTCTACTTTCTCTGAGTAGATTAACCCTATCGGTTAGCTACTTAGCACCACCCTTACTCGTTTTTTATTACAGAATATGTTTTCAACCACAGGCCTCTCCTCCCTCCTAATCCCGTGCTGCCCTATGACTCTTCACTAGGAGTAAGCACTTCTACTATGTGTTTTATGTTGTGTTTGTTTGTATTGTCCTGTATGGAATCAAGAGACATTAGACACACCACGATATGCCTATCACCTAGAATGACGTGATTGCAGCATAGTCACGCACCTATAGATTTTGGAAGCGTATGAATGAGTAATTAATCTCAGATCTTTCACCATGCACTCTACAATTGATAGGTGTGCCAGGTAGTCCAGTCGACAACATCTGCGCCAATAATCGATTCCGATAATTTTGAGCTGCACCATGCACCCTATCTTTACTGCACAACAATAGTGCGCATTTAATCGGTGTGGGATGAATGATGAAGCACAAAGACAGGAGATTTCTTCACTTCACTACGTTGCAGGCTTGTAACGAGTTTTCTTGTGATCAATATTCCTTTTCTCCACAGGTCTTTTTATTGTTAGGATAACCACCACCGGGTTGTACCTTTGTTTTTTCTGCCTGGTATCACGATTTGGTTACCTAGGCACAAAGGAATGACGGCACGGCAGGGTGTTCGTGTACCCTGACCACCCATTTCTTTGCTTTGGTCCTGAAGAAAAACCGGTAACTCCCATTACGGTTTGAAACATGTAGACCCACCACATATAATCCAGATACACTTGGTCATTATTAAACCTATTACTGTATCTACACATAGATTTTAATATTGTCCAGTAGTCTTAAAGAATAAAGTTTTTTCCTAAATAAGTCATACCAGGACAATTTTTAACACACCCACTCTTTTCTCTACATTCATCACTCACATACCAGCTCCACTGTATTTCAGGTGTTGTAGCACACCTTGATGGCACTCGGCCATCGAGGTGGCCCCGATGATGAAGCATGTCACCGACCAGGTCGGTGAGTGAGGGGTTACTAAAAAACAAAGAAGGACTCTCTTCTTTTGGAAACCGAATCATCCCGCCGAAATCGCTCTGCTGAGCATTTTTTCAGGTGGTACTCCTTCTTTTTGTTAATTTAGATACGTAACAAAGATGCCAGCAGCCCTCCTTTCCCCTCAGCGACTGCAGGCCCTTGTAAATAAAGGCAACGGTGCGATACGCAATTATCGTACAGTTTTATAAATGACACCAAAAATGAGAGATAATCCGAGGCACAACAATAAAGAAAGGCCCACACAATTAGAAGAAAGACCCTTAAGAGATGGCCAGTTACTGTCCTCGGACACCCTGATGAGAGAGATGGGGTGATTAACCCCTTCGACGCTCATGACGAGCTGGGCTCGTCATGAGGTAGCCTCCTCGCACGCTCATGACGAGCCCAGCTCGTCATGTAAAGTACGAATCCGTAAAACCCAGCGTACGGGCGGAAATCATGCCGCACGCATGCGGTTAAGACCCAGAGGAAGAGGCTGCAGGGGAAATCCTGCCTAAGGAAGTTAAAACGCCCAAAACAAATTACTTCACGCATTAGCGGTGACAAGGATGGTGCCTCTAGCACTGCAGATGGGCAAGAAAAAGGCTCAGAGGTTCCTATTCCCATAGATTGTGATGAAACATTGTAGGATGCAATTAACCTATCCTGTTCCTCTGACTTTGATTCAGGTATTGAGGAGATGGAGGTGAGGAATATGGGTACAACTAAGGAGGCATCGAGGGCATCTGGGTCAAAAATGGGCATTGTTGACCCATTCGGAGAGAATATGTTTGACCCGCTGCTCATCAAACACCCCTTGTCTCCAGAGTTGGCTACATCGTGGCATTTTGCTGAGTACCTCTCCTATTGGCCTAGGAAGGAAATGCCAGAAGAGGTCAGGATCCGTCTTGGATCCGAATGCCCACTCCCCTCCCTCCCGGATAAAGTTGGGTCTACCTCAGAGTTAGACGCAAAGGTGGTGGCTCTTAGCTCCAAGGGAGGAAAAGGCCCTAGGAAAGGTATCGATAAAGGCCTCAAGTCCTGCCAAGACTGTCTATTTAATATTACTTGCCCACTCACAAAGTCGTTTGAGATGGCTGAAGTGGCATATCTTGAAGACACCCTCATTGACCCAAAGGAATTGTGCCAATGGGCACAAATAGCCATTTGCCTCCCGGGGAATGCAAATACTGCACTCTCAAATGAGAGATGAAAAAGCATATTGCTAAAAATAGATCCTAAATTGGTCAAACTGGCCACTAGAGAAGGAGTAGCTTCCTCCCAGGGTCTACGTTTCTGGGGACAATTTTATCAGGGACATGGCTGAGTACATGGGAGCATTTAGCTCGATTCAGAAGTCCTAGAAAGACATCAATAAAGTCTTCCAGGATAGGGTTTTTAGCTAGACTGGGAGAACAGGGGGTAAGTTCCTCGGCCGTGGCCAAAGCTCTTCAAGACCCTACCTGTGATTACTGGGCAAGATTTGCGCACCCACACTTTGCTCCACATTTGTCATTTATGCCCACATAAACAAATACCTCACAGAAGAGGCTTCAGAAGTGAGTGGAGACAAAGGGGCTTTTCAGTAGGTAAGAAGTATGAAAGACCGTTCAGATACCCCAAAAAGTAGGAGGCAGACTAGCCCAATTTTTTGGAAACTGGAACTTGGTGAATCAGGACCCTTTGGTCCTAGACACAGTGGAGGGACACAAGATCAAATTTTCAGATTCACCATTACAAAGGAAAATTCCCCCAAAATTGATATTCTCACAAGAATATTCTATTTTAGTAACACAAGAGGTAGTGGAATTATTGACCAAAGGGGCAATACAAGAGGTAACGGAATCAGGCTTTATCAGCAATATCTTTCTAGTGGAGAAGAAGGACAAAGGAATGAGACCAGTGATAAATCTAAAAGAGTTGTACAAATGGATTGTCTACCACAACTTCAAAATGGAAGGGGTGCACCTCCTTAGAGATGTGCTAAGGAAAGGGGATTGACTAACACGGTTAGATCTAAAGGATGCGTACCTGCCCATCCCAATTTGGACTCCACACCAAAAGTTTCTCCAATTCACCTGAAGGGGCAGACTATGGAAATGGTGCAGTCTCCTTTTCGGACTTTCCTCATCCCCTTGGTGTTTGACCAAGGTTCGCGGGACGCGAGACAGCTGAGGCTAATAGTTTACTTAGATGATATCCTGATAATGGCACAGTGCAGATAAGTGGTCTCACCCCACACAGAACTTACCATGAGCCTAATAGATCACCTGGGTTTTGTCATAAATGGGAACAAATCTAGCATGGTAGCAAACCAGTAAATGCAGTTCTTGGGTTTTGTCATGAACATAACAAGGGCAGAATTGAAATTGCCACTGGAAAAGTTAAAGAAACTTCATAACGAATTGAGGAATCACTTAGGGAGAAAGAAATTCCCCTTGTGGGCTCTAGCAAGGATCCTAGGCCTTCTGTCGTCAAAAAGCCGAGCAATCTACTGTGCGCTCCAAAGACTCAAAGTCAAAGCATAAAGAACATGTCAATCGTATTCTCAAATGCTGTCTCTGGACCTGGATTCAAAGAAGGAACTACTTTGGTGGCTGCGGAATGAAGAAGCATGGAATGGAGGAGCCATTTTTGGGGAAAACCAGGAGATTGTGATAGAATCAGATGCAAGTTTAGAGGGATGGGTTGCAAGATGTGGCGACTCATCAGCAGGGGGACGCTGGACAGATCAGGAGAAGGAGTTGCTCATCAACTGCTTGGAATTATTGGCAGGTTCATTTACAATTCTATGCTTCACCAAAGACTTAATGAAGTGTTCTGTAACATTGTGCATGGACAACGTATCTGCGGTCAAATACGTCAACCCAATGGGGGGGCCTCAGATTTAGTCAAGGTCTTCTGGAGTTACTTTCTGAGCAAGGGCATGTTGGTAGCAGCTGAGCATATCCCAGGATAGAGCAATGGTGTTACAGATTTGTTCTCCCGGAATTTCAGGGATTATATCAATAGGAGGTTAAACATGGACATTTTCCTCAGTTGCCAGTCTATATGGGGAACCTTTGGGTGGACCTCTTTGTGGACAGATGGAACACTCAACTGTCAAAATCTTTCAGCTGGATGCCGGACCCTCAGGCCTCTGGGTGGATGCCTTCTTTCAGAATTGGCAGGGCCTAGCACCTTATGCTTTCGCTCCTTTTGTCATGCTACCAAGACCTCCTCCTACTACTACTACCTAAGCTACTGTTGCATGTTTGCAGGAACATGAAGGTCACGGTAGTGATAACACCACTTTGGAGGTCACAGACATGGTTCTCAATTCTACTACAAATGAGCATAGGTTTACAATCTTAATTCCAACTTTCAGGGAAGTAATTACAGGCCCAGACGGAAGGAGAGTCACATCCTATTGAAGAGCATGGACACCTGACGCTGATGGCCTGGCGGATTTCAGGAGACAATGGCAGATCCAGGCCTTTCGGCAGACATTTGTAGACTCATATCGGAGTCATGAGTGCCTGGCACATGGAAAGCCTATAGACTGGCTTGGGAGAAATGGGTTTGTTCCTTTGAAGGACCTACAATCCTGTTTCAACTGGTTTAGTAAATGTCGTTAATTACTTATCTGGTTTATTCACATTAGGACTTTCTTTCTTATAGAACAGTTAAGGTTTGCAGATCGGCTTTTGCAGCATGTCGCTGCCTTGTAGACGGAGTCTCTGTGGGCCAAAACTTACTGACTAAAAAATGTATGCGAAGTATGTGGGTACTAAACCCACCTTCTGCAAAATATACTGCATTATGGGACATTAGAGATGTCTTACAGGTTGGGGAGATAATTCTTGATTATCCTCAAAACATATCTCTTATAAACTCACTGTCTTGCTGTGCCTGGTGTCTTGTAGATGGACTTCAGACATAAAAGCCTTAGACATCACCATCCGGGCCTACCAATCAGAATGGGTTAGTTTTATTTAAAAGGCGAACAGAGACCATGTCAACAAATGTTTTCTACCCCTATTTACAGAGAATGAAAGAATGTTTGTAGTGAAATGTTTGATGAAATATGAGAGGACTGTGAGTATGAGAGGAAATACAGAAAACATGCTAATATCCTATAAATTGCCTCATAGAGCATTTTACTCCCCAACCATAGCACAATGGGTGACAGAAGTAATGAAAGAAGCAGGTGTAGACATTACTATGTTGGTGTAAGGCACATCACATGATTAGACACTTATTTGCTCCTGACTACAGTCGCAGATGCAGACTGGATTAGCTCACAGGCGCAGGTGGTGAGGTTCGGGGGGAGGGATGGGTAGTTGGGGATAGGTTAGACGTTTCCAGGGGGGAGGAGGGAGGGAATGAATGGGGGGGGGAGGTACATAAAAATAAGGAAAAGCAGATATGGATGATCTTAATACACTGTTTACGGCTTGTGGTGGGGCTATTGCTTATGTTATTCTCCCACTTGATGCCGCCCGACCCCTGGGATGTGGGCTTAATGGCAGTGTACGGAATTGAACAGAGTCCGGCGCCTTATAGCAGCCAGAGATAACAGTTTTGTGTTGAAAACTTGTGAGCTTTGTACATCTGCAATAAAAAAAAATTACAAAAAAAAATAAAAAATTACTCTTCCTGGTAGATATCCTCGGGGCTGCAGCTTGGTCCAATGAAAATGTTTAAAAGTTGCTATTTTTGACCTGTAACAAGCTTTATTGACAATGTATTAAATGCACTTTAAAACTAAATAATGTTAACCTCTGTGTCATGCCATAACATTTAGATTTTTCACAGCCTGGTGGGCAGATATTCTAGGTTTCATTAAAGACACAGAGCCTTAGATTATCCCTCCACATTGGAACCCTCCCTGATGGAGAAAAGTTATTGATTTTGTCTTGGTTTTTTTTTTTCCAGAGTAAGATGTTTTCACTGATTAAGTTTTTCGTTTGTAAGTTATGGATCTAAGAAACTATCTTGTTCGCGAAACCAAAAAAGGAAGAACACTGCATGCGGGGGAACTTTATTGTCTATTATAAAGTTATTGAAGTTCTATATTCTTCTATTGTTGCTGCTGTGAGCGAGCAATAAAGGAGCGGGCAATAAAGGAGATTTGCATAATCGTAGCCCCTGTGTCTTTAATAAAATACAGACTTTCTCCCCACCAGGCTGTGAAAAATCAAAATTCTCTTTCAAATGTGATTTTTGGGATGTCGCTCAGACAAAGCCTTTGTGCAAGGTGATGACAATCAGAATAGGCAACCCCTCCACCCTCCTCCTGGACCCCTACTCTCTGGACGGCCTATAGGAAGCTTTATAAAATCTAACCAGCTTTTCTTTGCTTCTGACAGAACAAGCTAAGAACTGAGAAGAAGAAACTTGAATCTGAAATTGAAAAACTGCGGCAACTCCTAAAAGAAAATGAGCAAACACTGCACAGGAGACTGGAGGAGATGGAGAAGAAAATAACCATGGTGGAAAATACAAATATCACCAAACTTTCCAATCAAATCACCTCTCTCAATGCAGTGATAACGGAGATAGGAAAAAAGTGTGAGGCGCCAGCATGGAAACTTCTGAAGGTGAGATACTGTTTGGTAAATACAACAAAAGAAGGAAGTGAAATATTCCTATTTTGTGTGCACTATTAAATGTATGAGTGGAACACACAATGATCTCCTGGCAGGGTCAATGCACAGTGACCCAACGCACTCTGACAGCTGCACAAAATATACAGTCATGGATTATTTACACTGTCCTACTTGATGCTGAGAGCCCGATTCAATATACAAGCAGTGGAATGTACAGTGACCTCTTACAGTGTCACATACAAGTTAATGTGACACACCAAGAAATTCCAGTGACAGTAATTAACGGGGAACCAAAGGAGCAAAATGTGAAAAAAGGCGGATAAAAATGTAAAGCATAATGTGAGCAAACATCCAAGAAATTTGGAAAGAAACCAAATTCCTCCTTTTCTAAGAAGTTTAAAAACATTTCTGTTTTAAATTGATTACTTTTCTCCTGATGCAAGTGGCCACCTACTTTCGAGTGCACTGATCTCTTGTTAGGGTGAACAGCTATGTAACTACAGTACAGACGTTAGGTGGTCCCAGTGGGACAATTTGGAAGAACACAAATATTTATGTAGCAGCATCCATTAAATTACTCGTACTATAAAATTCTGCTCATTAGTATTTATTCATATTGAACATCAATCTGAATGTTCAAAATCCAGCAAAACATCTGGAACATACATATGCAAAAGTGCCCCGAATTTGTAAAATGGAGAAAGGAAGGACTTGTGTGCAAAGTGGGGTTAAATGAGAGTGGAAAGCGAGTGACCATATACACATCAACAATGATATTAGTATGAATTCTAAGTTGTCCTGCGCATGAGGGAGCACGCCACGGTAGGCAATTCATCTGAATTATTACTACCAGGGGAACCCGCAAGTTTCATGCTGAGTTTATTTTCCGCTTAACACGTTTCAGAGCCCCCACCACCTTTGTCAAAGGCTGCCTGCAGCTTCGCAAGAAAACATCCAAGGAATGCTCTGTCATCTTCGGACGGATGCTCTCTGTCGCCCTCAGATGGATGCTCTCTGTCATCCTCCGAGGGATGCTTTCTGTCGCCCTCAGATGGATGCTCTCTGTCATCCTCCGAGGGATGCTTTCTGTTACCGTCGTAGGGATGATCTCTTTTGCCCTTGGAGGGATGCTCTCTGTCACCCTCGTAGGGATGCTCTCTTTTGCCCTTGGAGGGATGCTCTCTTTTGCCCTTGGAGGGATGCTCTCTGCCACCCTCGTAGGGATGCTCTCTGTCGTCCTCGGAGGGATGTCCTGGATGTTTTCTGTCACCCTCATCTAGTGCCCTTTACATGGAGCTACTTCTCATGAAGCTTCTTGGCTGTAAACTAATCAACATATTTGAGCAGAACATTACTGTTAAAGTGACAGCATATAACCACAATAAGGAGGTTTACACCTCTAACCCCACCCTAAGCCATATTGGAGAGGAATTTGGTTAATATTTAGGGTGCCAAGAAAATCTAGTTTTAAATTACATTTCTAATGCTGCTGGGCAGCAATTTACAGATTCATTTTGCACACACTGTAATATAATCAAGGGTTACTTGTAATATAAAATTGTCACTATTATTCAAACTAAATTTATCTGGGGCAACATGCCATCACCTACTCCAAATGCCTGGTTACATAGCTGGTTACAAAAAAAGAGTACAGCCCAGTTAGGCCACCGGGACCTGGGTGACTAACAGTACAGAAGATAGGTGGTCCCAGTGGGACAATTCGGAAGAACACACATTAATGTAGCAGCATCCATTAAATTACTCGTTCTATAAAATTCTGTTCAATATTATTTATTCATGTTGAACATCAATCTGAATGTTTAAAATCCAGCAAAACATCTGGAACCTACATATACAAAAGTGCCCCGAATATGTAGAAGGGAGAAAGGAAGGACGTGTGTGCAAAGTGAGGGTTAAATGAGGGTGGAAAGGGAATGAAAATATACACATCAACAATGATATTGGTATGTCCTACATGACAATTATATACAAGCAAAATAATTAGCAGCCATTATGCCACTGAATAGGCACAATGAACAAAGCACTGTTGCCCGCATTGGCTTATATACAACAATATGTCAACATTTCGACCGTTGACAGACGTAGGTGACCTTGATCCTTACAATGGGGTCTTCCTCAGGACTGTAAAGGGGCACCAGAGAATTTAATAAAGGGAAATAACTGGGTTGTACCCTTTTTTTGTAACCAGCTATGTAACTAGGCATTTCGAGTAGGTGATGGCATGTTGCCCCAGATAAAGGTAGAGATTTCCACAGAAAACTCTTTAGTTTGAAGAGTAGTGACAATTCTATATTTCGAGTAACCCTTTTTTTCCTCTCCTTAATGCGATTTTTATGGTTATGGTGGACAAGGTCCCTTGTCTTGGTTCCGATTGGTATGGCTGGAGACCTCCCTTTATTAACGTGCTGAGGACTGGGACTTATCCTAGGACCTTTAGATTTGTTGAAGTCGGTCACAAAAACCACGTGCCGACCATTTGAATCTGAAAGATCGCATTATATGTATCATTGGACATTTCTACGAACCCTACCTTATTTTGTTGCTGTTCCCTCTTGGTTTATCCAATAGCTTGACTTTCCTTACTGAGCCAATCCACTCTATTGCCCTGGGAGGGGTAGTAAGAATCCAATTCACACATATCTCGCCCCTAGCTAATATTATTACGGTAAACAATAAACACTTTTAACTTTTACTTAATACAGTAGTAGAATGATTACTATCGAAAATATCAAATAATACAATTAGTGGGCTTACCTCAATATTTGTTTCTAGAACTTTATCAATGGTCTTGCCCACTTCTTCCCAAAAGATTCCCAGGTGTGGACACTGGTGGAACGTGTGACTATCATTCGCCTTGGGATCCCGGCATTTTGGACATTTTCTTACCACCTGGTTGTTCAGTTTGGAGAGTCTTTCCGGCGTCCAGTATGTCCTATGTAAAGTGAAGAGATGATTTCTCCTAAGTGGTGCAGAGACTATAGTTTGCCATAAAAGAGTGCAAGATACTTGCCAAAGATGATGCAAGCCTTGAGTAGGGAAGGTCTTTCGCCATACTTCATCTGGGACAGTGAATTCATTGTCAGGGGACTGTATCAAGTGCCAATACCATTTCGATATTTCTTTTTTCCGTACGTCGCTTAATAGTTCGTATTCCAGATTCGCTGTGATTTTTAAACTTATTTTCAGATTTTTCGACCAATTCTGTAGTTGATCGTATTTAAACCTAGAGATCTTGCCCTGTATTACTTCCAATAATGAGTCCCAACTTATTAATGATCCAGAGTCAATCAAATGTCCCCATCCTGTTATTCCTGCTTCCCTAAGTGGGGTTGCTAATGTATCTTTTAGGCACTCTGGGGTTCCTGGAGACCTCCAAATGGTTGCTAGCTGGCTATAGTACGGAATCTTCCAAATTCTTCTAATATCGTATCATAACTTATATGCAGTGTTAAGTACCTTTAGTTTGATCTTTTTAAAGTAGTTTGGATGTCCAATCTTGTAGAAACAATGATCATCCTGTGTTACGGCTTTCCAGTAAGAAGAATAGTCGGCATTAGGTATAAGAAAATTTCTTATATGTTTAAAATGAAAGGCTCTATAGTAAGAAAGCAGGTCAGGGCTAGCAATGCCCACTCGATATTTCCTTTGACACAGTTTTCTCCATGATATCCTCACTCCCTTTGAGGCACAAATATAGCTATTAATTTCACTCTGTATATTTTTTAGCCAAGGTATCTTAAATTCTAACAGTATAGCGTTAAATAAGAAAATAAACTTTGGCAAAATAGGCATTTTAATTACATTTGAACGCCCCAAAAAGGACGGGGATAGACAACTCCACGATTTTAAGAATTTCCTCATTTCCTTAATCTTTGAGTTTAGGTTAACCTGAGCAACTTCTTCAATGTTTTTCGTAACCTCTATTCCCAGATACTTGATGCCATTTTTGATTCGACTAATGGTGTTACTACATTCCAGTGCATTATTTCCGTTTTCTGAATATTCCCTTGGTAGCCTGAAATTTGGCCAAAGTCAACAAGCAGCTTCGTGATATAGGGGAGAGTTTTATTAAGATCGCTCTTATAAATAATTGAATCATTGGCATACAATGCCACTTTATTTACCCAGCCGTTGAATGGGAATGGGATAATTTCCTCGACTCTCCTTATCATATTGGCCAGTGGTTCTATATACAAATTACAAAGATGAGGAGACAAGGAGCAACCTTGTCTCGTCCCCCTTCCAATCTGAATCTGTTTAGACAAGCTACCATTTATGAGTACTTTTGCAACTGGCATAGTATATATATTTCTTATTACTCTTAAAAAATGTGTTCCCAAACCAAAGTGTTTTATAGCTTCATGCATGTATATCCAATTTACACGATCAAATGCTGTAGCAGCATCAAAGGTTAAGACTGCTAATGTTAACTTTGCTTTGGAAGCTTTGTCAATGGACCAGATTAGTTGATGAGTAAGATCATGTAGTTGTCTTCCCTCTTATAAACCCTTTTTGTTCAGTATGTATGATTCTACCGGTGATATTCCCTATCCGTACTTCTAATATTTGGGTAAAAATGTTATAATCACAATTTTAAAGTGAAATGGGTCTGTATGACTCGCATCTGAGTGGATCTTTTCCTGATTTTAACATTAAGCTGATGGTGGCATCATTCCACGATTTACGGAGCTCAAGACCTTTCAAGTAAATGTTATTGAAGAGAGTCGTTAATCTTGGAATTAGTATTTCCCTTAAGACTACATATAATTCCACTGAGATAGCATCTGGGCCTGCAGCTTTCCCTTTTTTAGATTTTTGTAGAACCTCTAAAACTTCTTTGCAGGTAATTACTGCATTTAACACTTCGCTAAGCCCTTCTTCCAGAATTGGTAATTTTGATTCCCTGAGGTACAAATCTACCACATTGACTGAGGGGGTCTGATCCTCCGTATACAATGTCGGGAAAAAATCATCGAATGCCTCTTCTGTTTCTGTACTGCTCTCTACCTTTGCATCTACCAAGTCGCTATGTATTGCATTTATTATGTTCCTGCTGTTGTCAATATTGGTTGTCCATTCTATGAGTTTCCCACTATTCTCTCCGTATTCATAATTTGACAACTAGCAACCCATCTTTTCATTATCCTTCCTTCCAAATAGACAGACAATTCAATTTTCTTTTTAGGAACTTCCTCTTTTACTTTTTCTTGTTCTGTTGCAGAGGTTGCTGCTTCATAATTCCTGTGTTGGTCTAGAATATCTGATTCTAATTGAATTATAATATGTCTAGATTCCTTATTTCTTTCTGCAGCTAGTCCAATCAGCGCTCCTCTGACTACGGCTTTGTGTGCATCCCACACACCTTGCAATGAAACTTCACAGTTAGCCTTAATTTGAAAGTCTTCCTCTGTTATAAGTTTTAACTTTTCTATAATTTCCTCATGTAATAAGCGTGTGCGATCTAAGGTCCACCTAACCTCACCCTGTGTATAGCTTTGGATGAATTTGATTTGGACTAGGGAGTGATCGGATAGATGGGCTGGTACATGATTTACTTTAATAAAATGTTTGCTTAATGATATATCTATCAAGATATAATTCTTGATGAATGCCCATACTTATGGTTTATATAAGTAAATCTGCTAATCGGATCCCCTTTACTCTTCCATATATCACTAGTCCCAAGTCTTCTTTAAACCTATTAATCCATTTCCTCATTTTGGGGAGATTTAAGGCTCTCCCTGGCGGGTGTCTTGTCTTTTCTTGGGATTAATAACAGATTAAAGTCTCCCCCTATCATTGTTGGGACCAATATATTACTTAGCTGAGCATACAGGGATTGCAGAGGGGCTGGGTCATCTGAATGTGGGCCATTGTATCCGACTACAAAAAAAGTTTGCCCTCTATGTTGATCTTAGCTGCAGCCCATCTGCCATTTGAATCAGCAAACTCTTCTCCAATCTTTATCTTTGAGGGTTTTAACAATTATTGCTACACCTTTAATACAGCAGGACTGATTAGTACAGATTGATATTTCCACACATTTTCATGTTTTATAATTTCAAGCCACTCCGATTTAACAAGTGGGTTTCCTGTAGAATTATAAGGCCACATGTATAGAGCTTCAAGTATTCAAAGATTTTTTGTCGCCTTCTCCACACCTTCAGGCCATTTACGTTCCATGTTATAATTTTAATTTTACCCTCTAATGCTACCATCTATATTTTCTGCTCACTTCCTTTGTCGCTCTCTCCCCAGGCTCTGATTGTTTTAGGTAAAAGGTTCAGTTTTCAGGACCTTGTATTCCCTGTCTCTTGCATATCGGACAATTTTTGTTTTGTTTTTCCCTAATGCTCCCCACTCGATAAACCAAAAATAAAATAACCTAAACTAACCCCGGTCACCCTCTCCTGGAGAACCCTCCCTTCTGTCTTTGGGCAAATATTATTCATTTGACATAACTGGCCCTTATTTTTTTACTTTAATTTGCTCAAGTAATGTCTCAACTTCTTTTGGTTCTTTAATATTGTAAGTTTTGTTATCCCACATAATTCTCAGTAATGCTGGGAATTTCATCTGAACAGTAGCACCTGCATTTTCCGAGGATTTTTCCTTTGTGCACTTCGTCTAAAAGGATCTCTGTGTGCTCTTTGGATATCTTCATCCAGTGCTTTGCTTTTGTCTCTAGTTCCGGAAAACAATCCTTCAACAAGGATACCAAAAAACGATTAATATTCTGTCCCTCTGAGCCCTCCGGGATATTTAAAATTCGTAAATTGATCCTTCGAGAGTTCAATTCAATTCAAAGAAATGTATTCGGTTATTATACAGGTAAAAATAACCATAAAAGTACAATTAATAGATTACAATCATTCCATATGTAAAAATGTCAAAAAATGCATGTAATCAAGAACTTCTATGTTAAAATTCATATTACATTTGATTTCTGAAATTTAAAAATGCAACAACGGAAGCAACAATAAAAATATTATCCAATTTCTGAATTGTCAGGAATCCTGAACGGCATTGTCTTAGTTCCATTCTCTTTAACACTGGAACAATCCATCTTTTTCTGGGTATCATATAAAATGTGTAAAAGAACAAAACATGTATAGACGACTGAGCAGACATATCGTCACATGGGCATTTACAAAGTAATCTTGACCAATCGTTCACCTCAGGAAAACTTAAAGATCTATGCAGGATGTTAAGTCTGAGGCAAGTTCAAAAACCTGTCAATCCTTAATAGGTAACAAAATATAAGGCTGAATATTCACTCAAATGTAAGTAAGTAAACGTTTATTGTTTTAGGTTAATTAAAACCATTACAAAAAATATACATTGAAAGCATGTGTCCTCAGGTAAAAGTTAAAAGAAGAGTTTAAAAACAGAAAATTTAGTTGTAAAAGTAGTAGTGCTAAAACACAGTGTAATATGAGAGGTGAACATTGTTCATTGCATCTTATCTTGGCCATGGTTCCTTAGATCTGTTCGGGGCGAATTCATGGCTTATTAGTTTCAGCTCCACTAGTTTCAGGAATTTCACCAACTTCCCATTTAGTGGCGGAAGACCTGGATCAAAAAAAGGGAGAACTGCTTGTCTGCAAGTGCGAATTCTTTGTTCATTAAAAGCAGATTTTAGCAGGGCTGCTATTTCCTCTTTCAGCCCCGGGCAGGTGCATAGCAGATGTTCAAAGCTTTCGTTCCCTGCACCGCACAGCCTACATTTTACCCCACAGTTCCTTCTCAGCCATGGTTGTAGATGTGGTATGGCTGGTAAGATTCCTAGCCTATGTTTTAAAAAGGCTTCTTTAGTTTTCCTGCCGTACACCAGACCAAAATAAGCTTGTAGCCCTGGTGATTTATATGTGCACAGAGTCATCCAGGCGTGATGCCTGTGGGAAAAGGTTTTGTAAAGAAGAACAGGAGTGTGACCCATAAACCAATCGGAATTGGGGTTCAAAAGTATAAAGGAAAAACAGTATCCCAACAGGTGTGAATGGAAAGGCAATTTATATTGCATGCACAATGCATTACAACGGTCAGACAAAAGGAGACACTTATTCACAAAGATTTAAAGTCAAAAAGTTGATCTTTAGTTTCTTGATATTTAAGTCATAGAAGGACAATTTCATGAGACAAAAATTATACACAGCACACAGTTCAAGAATTCAATTGACAACCTTTAAGACTTGGTACTCAATATATACAAGTGATATGTGGCAGCACAAGTGAAAACAGTGAACAGCGATGAACGGCGGAGGGTGAGCAAAGTGAAATATATACAGTGACTAGCTCAACATGTGACAAGGAATCAGTGACTTTATGTTGCACAATTCGCAGTTTTAATTGGAGTCACAACAGGATGCGCCTATAATTTGCGCTGTGGAGTCGGCGGGAGTCGGCTGCATTCAGCGTTTTACCTCGCTAGCGATCCACACGCCGATCGTAGGCTTCCTGACCTCTGGCTGGTACGCCGACCCGTATTCATTACGCGATCAGCTCCTGTATTGTTCCAGGTCCCTGGCCATAAAAATTATCGCGGTCACGAAGTGACGCCTCACCTGTCCATCTAGAAGATTCAGCACCTAGATGAAAAGACGACTCCCGCCGGATCTTTCGGATCAGGGCTGATTTTCTACCCGCCTACAGCACCCCAAACGAGACAACCCAGTCCTGAAGATGGTCCACATTCGTTAAGGACCGAAACGCCGTCGACTCCACAGCGCAAATCATAGGCGCATCCTGTTGTGACTCCAATTAAAACTGCCACGTTCGGATTGGCTGCCGGCCCGGGCTTGGCTGCTGACATCTCCCCGGGCCGCGCTGTGATTGGCCGGCGGCCCAAGGAGCTGTGATGGCGGCTGGAGAGAGAGAACGACGAAGCAGGGAGCGGCGGGAGCCTACTCCGCGCCCCTGCGTCCCCCCAAGACAACTGCCACTTCCCCCCCCCCCCGGGGCCCCCAGGAGCGAGAGGGATCCCCGGAGAGCGAGGAGAGACCGGCGCATCCACCGACCGGTGAGTGCTGCAGGAGGGAGAGGCGGGGGAGTCGGGGCACATTGCCGGTGCCCACCCCTCCCCTCCAGCGCGAGCGCCCAGGTGCTCCGAGGCCCGTGGGGCCTTCCCTAATATAGAGTCCTCCGAGGGGGGGCCCCACCTGCCCACACCTTGCTTCCTGAGCCTGGAGAGGCTCCACCTTTGGTCCTTTTCCCGCTGAGCCTGCGAGGCTCGGCCCCAGCCCATATCATGCTTCCCAAGCACCAGAGGCTCCCCCATTTGGCGCTCATTCCTCCAGAGCCTGCGAGGCTCCACCCCTGCCCCTTGGTTCCGAGCCTGCGAGGCTCCAATGTGTTGCCCTCATCATCTACAGCTGCCCAGCACTTCGTGGGCAGCTGCCACGTGTAGGTTTATGACGGGCTACCTGCAGCCTGTCCTGACATTGAGACATTGGGCGTCCTAGCCCCAGAAAGGCCAGTTGGCCTGTTGAAAGTATTTGGCTAATGTTATGTGATTCCTGAGAGGTATATTGTGTTGCACCTCTGAAGGTGCTCCTGATACGTTATGTGTTTTATCCTTTGTGTTCCTTCCAGAATGTCCTATGCCTCAGATAGGTTACTTATGGTTATAGTGAGTCCTAATGCTAGTTCTTTGAAGTCCCTGTTTGTTATGTGTTATAATGCCAGTTCCATCATGTGCATATTCCTAGCAGTGGCCCCATGGCTCTGCCTTGTATATAGTCCCTTGTAAACCCTGCCCGTGCCCCTGGCACCTTGTAAATTGTGTATGTTCGAGGCATATGGGCTGCAGATGGTACATTTATGAATAGATCGCCATCTGGTGTTGGGCTCGGATGATTGCACTTTGTTTTTCTTCTGGAGAAGTCTTTGTCGTCATAGGTGACTCCTCCTCTCGGTGTTAGTGCGCATGGGCATCGGCTCCATCCTTAGATTGTTTTTTTCCGCCATCGGGTTCGGATGAGGATCGAAGCGCTCCGGACCGACTTCAACAAAGAAGGTTATAACCGGCGCGTATTCCTTTCCAAATCGACGGTATCGTTATCGAACGCGACTTCACTCCATACCGACGCGATTCGAAGGACGACGACTGCGAGAAACTCGACGTAGTCCAGCCCGGGGTCCATGGAAAGGACTCCATTCAAAAAATGTCCAACGTGTGGTGCTAAGTTCCCACACAAGGACCTACACGAAGTGTGCAACCTCTGCTTGTCCCCTGAACACGAATCCAGGGACTGTGAGGCCTGTGCAGCGTTCTCGTCAAAGTCGACGATTAGAAACCGTCGAGCCCGAAGACACGAGGTATCGAGAATGCAGTCACAAGCAATCCCGGAGCTGTTCGAGGACCAGCAACCAGAAGAGGAGGAAGAAGAGGCCGACGAGGCGGGGTCAGAAGCGGACGAGTCCGACGTCGAGGAAATCGACGTCCAACAAACCGTGAGTGACGACGTCCCTTTACCGAAAAACAGACCCCGCACGGTGTCGACCCCGCCCTCGAGCCCGGTCAGACAACCGAAAAAAGTTTCCAACGCCCCGCCTGCGAGCCCGGCAACGAAACAGAAACCGAAACACTCGGTCCCCCATCATAGTGGTTCCGGTTCCGATAAACCAACCACATCGACACCGAAGCACCAGGTCAAGGAAAGCTCGAAGTCGAAGCAGTCCATGTCGACACCGAAGCACGCTTCGGCGCCGAAAACACCCTCGACACCGGGGACATCTTCGATACCGAAGAAGTCGGATCCGAACAAAACTTCGGCACCGAAAATACAAATGGACATTTCAAAGAAAAGACACCTTTCGGAACCGAAAACTGCGGTACCGACACAGGAACACGGAACGGATCCTAAACAAAAGACTTTGTTTATTGACCCAAAGACTGGCAAGGTAGTCACAGAGCTACCTAAAAAGAGGAAACATGAACATTTGGACGACAAGGCTCATCCAAAGAAGAGAACAATGGGGACGAATACAACTCCTCCCCCTTCTCCCAAACCTCACACACCATCTTCGCCTATTCCTCACAATAGGCCAGATATTCCTCCCACACGTCCATCTACACCTACAACAGATGGAGAAAGTGACACAGGGGAGGGGGGACACCCTGGGGATGATGAGGACACAATCCCAGAGGAGGCAGACCCATGGGAGGAGTATAATGTGGGATCAGGTAATGATACCGACCTTGAGTCATATCCCTCAAAACCTTCACCTCCTGATGACAATACTGGGTTTGCACAACTCATTACTAGAGCAGCAACATTTCATAAGGTAGACCTACATACAGAACCTCTAGTACAGGACTTCTTATTAGAGACACTACCTACTGCACAAAGAACATCAGGAACACTACCAATGCTAAAAGGCCTTCTCAGTCATACATCAGAGATATTCAAAGACCCAGTGAGGGCTAGGGTATTGAACCCAAGAATTGATAAAAAAATATAGGGCAGCTCCAAAAGACCCAATATACATTAAGGGACAAATTCCTCTAGACTCACTAGTGGTCACAAACGCTCGCAAGAGAGCAAACTCTTTATCTACGGGAGAAGCGCCACCTCCTGACAAGGAGTCTAAACTAATAGATGCCTCTGGCAAGAGAGTAGCATCTCAAGCGGCAAACAGTTGGCGCATAGCTAATACGCAAGCACTACTTGCAAGGTATGACAGAGCGCATTATGATGAGTTAGAAACACTCATCAAACATCTCCCTAAAGAACATCAAAAGAGAGCTGATCAACTTATACAAGAAGGGAAGTTAATTACTAACACTTCAATAAAGTGCGCCCTAGACGCGGCAGAAACTGCGGCAAGGTCGACAAATACAAGCATCATGCTAAGGAGACATGCATGGCTCAGAGTGTCAGGATTCAAACAAGAGGTACAAACCTCGTTACTTAATCAACCTTTTGATGGGAAAACACTTTTTGGCACAGGGACAGATGAGGCCCTAGAAAAAATGAAAAAGGATACAGAAACGGCTAAATCAATGGGAGCATTGCAGCAGCCGACACAAAGAGGTTCCTTTCGTAGATCCACCTATAGAGGAGGATCCAAAAGTACAGGTACAAACCAACAGCAAACCTCTTTTACACCTACATCACCCAGAGGTAATTCTAGAGGTGGATACAGGGGTAACAACAACAAGGGTAGAGGTCGCGGAAACAACAACAACCGCAACTCTCCAACCCCAAAACAGTGACTTCATAGAGCTTCCCCCAGACCATATAACACCGGTAGGGGGACGCCTATCACAGTTCCTACCTGTCTGGGAAAACATCACATCAGACAAGTGGGTAAGACAAATTATCCAACATGGTTATTGCCTAGAACTCACAGCTACCCCACCAAACATCCCCCCCAAACAGCGTCCAATGAAACAAGATCACCTGACACTGTTAAAACAGGAAGTAATATCACTGCTAGAAAAGCATGCCATAGAGAAGGTTCCACAGCACCAACAGGGAACAGGAGTATACTCCCTATACTTCCTAATCCCCAAAAAGGACGGGTCTCTAAGGCCAATACTGGACCTAAGACCTCTCAACGCATACATAAATTCGGAACATTTCCACATGGTCACGCTCCAACAAGTACTTCCTTTACTGAAGAAAGGGGACTTTCTTTCTACACTGGATCTAAAAGACGCTTACTTTCATATCCCTATTCACAAAGCCCACAGGAAATACCTCAGGTTTGTGGTAGAAGGACAACATTATCAGTTCAAAGTCCTCCCATTTGGTGTCACGACGGCACCAAGGGTGTTCACAAAATGCCTGGCAGTGGTAGCAGCTCACCTAAGAAGACAACAAATTCATGTCTTCCCATACTTGGACGACTGGCTAATAAAAGCCAGGTCGCAAGAGGAGTGTCTGCAACACACACAAAAGACAATTCAGCTACTACACCAGCTAGGGTTCACGGTGAACTACACAAAGTCACACCTACAACCAAACAAAGTTCAACAATATCTGGGGGCTACCATAGACACAGAAAAAGCCAAAGTGTACCCCAACACAATAAGAGTCCAAGCAATGCTTACAATCATTCAGAGATTTCAGCCACAACACTCACTAACAGCAAGAGTGTTCATGCAGCTACTAGGCATGATGTCATCCTGCATACTGCTAATACCATATGCAAAACTACAAATGCGTCCGCTACAAGAATGCTTAGCGACACAGTGGAATCAGGCTCAAGGACAGATTACGGATCTGGTGTTGGTAGACGACCGCACACACCGCTCTCTGAAGTGGTGGAACAGAACAAACATTACCAAGGGGCGGTCGTTCCTAGAGCCAATTCCACAGGTGACAATAACAGCAGACGCATCGCTCACCGGATGGGGAGCACATATGGACAAATACACAGTACAAGGAAGGTGGAGTGTGCAGGAAAAAACACTGCACATCAACTATCTAGAACTACTGGCAGTGTTTCTAGCATTGAAAGCCTTTCAGATACATGTTATCCACAAAGCAGTCCTGATCAGAACAGACAACATGACAGCAATGTATTATATTCAAAAACAGGGGGGGACGCACTCTCTCCAATTATCCAGACTAGCACAGGAGATTTGGAGATGGGCCATTCCTCAAAACATCTATCTGTTAGCCGAACACCTACCAGGAGTTCAAAACCAGATAGCAGACATCTTAAGCAGACAGTCGGAACAAATACACGAATGGGAACTGCACCAACAAATACTGCAGCCATTCTTCCAAAGATGGGGACAACCAGAGATAGACCTATTTGCCACTCATCAGAACGCAAAATGCCAAAGCTTCGCGTCCAGGTACCCACATCACCTGTCGCAGGGCAATGCGTTATGGATAAATTGGTCCAACAAATTTGCATACGCTTTTCCCCCTCTCCCACTAATCCCATTAGTGGTCAGGAAACTGCAACAACATTCAATGACCATGATACTAGTAGCACCCACGTGGGCAAGACAGCCGTGGTTCACCACGCTCCTGCAACTCTCACAAGTGCCACATCAAAAGCTACGAATTCTACCCATGCACCTTACACAGAACCATGGAGAGATAATGCACCCAGATCCAACTCAATTGAACTTAGCGATCTGGCTCCTGAAATCCTAGAATTTGGGTACTTAGATCTCCCCCCAAATTGCATGGAAATGATTAAACAAGCGAGACGTCCAACCACCAGAGCATGCTATGCAGCTAAGTGGAAGAGGTTTGCTATACACTGCACTAATAACAATATCAACCCTCTAGACGTATCAACAAGGGAGATTATTTGATACTTGTTACACTTACAGCAATGTAATCTAGCGTACACATCTATCAGAGTACATCTAGCAGCTATAGCAGCATACCTACAAAACAGGCAGCGCATATCACTGTTCAGAGTACCAGCGATAAAAGCATTCATGGAAGGTCTTAAAAGAGTCATTCCACCAAGATTACCACCTTCCCCAGTCTGGAACCTCAACGTAGTACTCACCAGACTAATGGGGCCACCCTTCGAACCTATGCATAGGTGCGAAATACAATTCCTTACATGGAAGGTGGCATTCCTTATAGCCATTACCTCACTCAGAAGAGTAAGCGAGTTACAGGCATTAACAATACAAGAACCATTCCTACAGATACACCAGAATAAAGTGGTTCTTAGAACAAACCCAAAGTTCTTGCCTAAAGTAATTTCAGCATTCCACATCAATCAGCCAGTGGAATTACCAGTCTTCTTTCCAAAGCCACAGACGGTGGCAGAAAGGGCTCTACATACACTAGATGTTAAAAGAGCCATTTCATACTACATAGAAAGAACACAAGACTTCAGGAAAACTAAACAACTATTTGTAGCATTTTCCCCAACACATAAGGGCAATCCTATCTCTAAAGCAGGCATCGCAAGATGGATTGTAAGATGTATACAAATATGTTACATTAAAGCAAAGAGAACATTAACTGTTCCTCCTAGAGCTCATTCCACAAGAAAACTAGGAGCATCTATGGCATTCTTAGGGAACATTCCCCTAGATGACATATGTAGAGCAGCAACTTGGTCTACACCACATACATTCACAAAGCACTACTGTGTTGATGTACAGGCTGCACAACAAGCCAGAGTGGGCCAAGCTGTATTAAAAACTCTATTTCAGACAGTTGCGACAGACACTGGTGACCACCGCTAGGGAGGTAACTGCTGTACAATCTATTCATAAATGTACCATCTGCAGCCCATATGCCTCGAACGGAATATGCTACTTACCAGTATGCATCTGTTCTTGGCATAGAGGGCTGCAGAGTGGTACATGCCCTCCCTGCCTCCCCGGAAACCTGTGTCTGTCCCAACATTATCTTATTTAGATACATTTACATGGGCATATCTTTATGTACTACACTACACTACTCCATCTAACCCTACTATGGCAAAACAATCTAAGGATGGAGCCGATGCCCATGCGCACTAACACCGAGAGGAGGAGTCACCTATGACGACAAAGACTTCTCCAGAAGAAAAACAAAGTGCAATCATCCGAGCCCAACACCAGATGGCGATCTATTCATAAATGTACCACTCTGCAGCCCTCTATGCCAAGAACAGATGCATACTGGTAAGTAGCATATTCCTTATCCCGAAGTAGGTTTTTCAATACAAAGTCTATTTTTCAGATATATCTTGTGTGGAGTTCCTTTTGTGGGGGGCCCTGGAGGTTGTTGCTGGGGTGCGTGCGCAAATGCTTTACACATGACCTCCGAGATAAGCCTGACTGCTCGTGCCAAGCTACCAAGGGGGTGAGCAGGGGTTGTCTTGGCGGGTGACTTCCCTACCCTAACTAGAATTGGCGATTTCTGCCTGGCCTTGGCGTAAGCCTTGACCAACCAGGGATCGCATTTCTAACAGGTGCCTTGCCGCCCAAACTGGCTTTAATTAATAGTCAAATTTACCTCTTTCAAAGTAAAGTCCATATCCAGTTTCTGAAAAGTGGGTATGTTCTCCAAGTAAGGTTCTAGTCATTCCGGTACCTGATCAGTTGAAGGTTGATCACTATAGATTTTAGCATAGTGTGATACCCACTCATCTACCAAAATAGCAATCTCTATTGTTGCTTTGGAGTTGTCATTAAAAAATGGGGCATTAACCGCCTTCCAGAAAGCGGCAGTATCATGATTAATAGAAGCCTCGTACAAAGCATTCCATGCTTCCTTTTTTAATTTGTCCTTCCTTTTTGCAAGGGCCTTATTATAGCTCCTTCTGGCTTCCCTTATCAGGTCCTGATCCTTGACTCTGGCTTTTAAAGCGTTTTTGAGCCTAGAATAGGCCTTAGTACAGGCAGAGTCAAACCACCACCCTGTTTTAGCACCAAGCCTTTTGGCGTCTACCCAAAGACATTTTTTAATTTGGGCTGAAATGACTTTAAAGTTCTCTATAATTAGAGTCAGGGGAATTTTCATCTAACCAGGCATGAAAACTAGCATTACACTTTGTCCATAGATTAAAAAGAAAGTCCTCAGGAATTACTTTCGTCCACTTCAAGGAATATCCATTTTGTCGTCTCAAAGCAATATTATTTAAGAGCTGCCTAGAACTATTTATCCTATTGGGCTCTTGATTAAGTACCAAGATATCAACACTCAACGAGAAGTGGTCGCTTAAAGCGATGTCATCTGTACTAAAATTCCTAACACATGCAGAGTGTCTACAGGATATCAGAATATAATCGATAGTTGAGAAAGCAACTCTACCATTAAAAATGGACTGAAAGGAACCTCTGGATGACACAGACTATTGGCGAACCCCATATCGCAAGAAAACATGATGTCATTCAGGAGATCCCCATACATTGTATGTGAAAAGTGGGGAAGACTAATGTCTTTACTAAGTGTAATCCCACACATCCCCCTTTCCCCCTTGTGGCATAAAAAGTAGTTAAAATCCCCTCCCCAGACCACAAAGACATCTTTAGAAATCTGGCCAAGTAGATTTTTTACAGTTCTGCATAGGCTTCCCAGCATTTCCTCCACCAGCTCGGAGGGGGCATTATTATAAAAATTCACAATGATCACGCATAGTGCCTTGTCCACATGTATCCTAACAATGTGATAATAGCTGTTGTTATTGACCATCTCTACTTTCCCAGTTTTTAATTAATTGGAAATATAGGCGCATAGCCCACCTTTTGCTCTACCATACATCGAGCTAATGGATGCGGTATGGAATGTTTTAAAACCACACAGGTGGATAGGGTCTTCAGCCCAAGTTTCTTGTAAACATAGTATCTTGAATTTCGTTACATGATGCACCCACACTTTATTCGTCACCTTAGTTTTTAATCCAGCCACATTCCAAAACATAATCTGTCATTTAGTGTCCTTAGCGTTACTGTCTGCACTACCACTATGGCTCATACGGTTAGTGGGAATAATTTTGTCATAAGAAGTGGAATTGTTCACGTAATCATCCTGCTTCTCTACACAGATGGCGGCCATGTTGGTTGATTTCTCTTGTATGGGATGTTCTATACTGATACTGTTTAGGATGTCTGTTAATTCACCCATCTGCCGTGCATCAACAAGTGGGTTAATAATGGCAGCATCAGAGGGATGCCCCGATCTCAGTCAGTCCACTTCTTCCAACCCATTCAGTCAAAACGATTATGGGACGGCATACAATATGGCCAATTTAACCTTGTGGGATTCCAACTTGGAGGCTGATAAAAATGTCCCAGGGGAACAGCACTAATCTGTGTGTTACCTGTGAAATCATTCCCAATTCTATTTAGAATCAGTTTCACAAGGTTTGGTGTTTTGAATGTCAATACAACACAGTCCCCTGCAAGATTTTGTTTTCCTCTCCCGAAACAACTCACCCTCCTTACCATCTTTCATTCGTCAAACAATTTGCCAGTTAGTCCTGTTCTACAACACAACCATTGTAGGGACTTGTTCCTTAGGTTCACCCATGTTTCATCCCCGGCATTGGTCAGTGCAGGAACATTAACTGAAACCACTACATACGGTGTTTGCTGCTGGAGGTAGATCTAAGCGTGTAACATGTTGTGTCCCGGGTGTCTGGTGCACAGTACTAAGACTTTCTAACGGGGGAGTTTGTGGCTGTCTTTACCAGAGCTTGGTGGGCCTGTGAATTGGTGGCTAGTGTGTTTTGCGCTGCTCGAGGTGGTACTGCTAAGGGAGCTTTAATACTGGCAACGGCAGAGCCCATATATCTTGTATGTGAACTAGAAGCTATCTGATCATTTTTAGTAATATGGTCAACTGAACTAGTTCTACCCGTTGCTGTAAGCTGGACAATATCTAAACATTTGGATATTAATGCCTCAATTGCACCAATTCTAGTTGTGAGGCTTCCAAGGCTGTCTCTTATCAGACTGTCTAGGGCCTCCAGTTTTGCTTTAAGTTTTTCTACTTCCGTCTGCGTTCACATATTTAAACGAATTAAGCTTTTTCCCAGTTTTCAGATTTATTTACTGGTGCAGACTTAATTCTTTTTTGGGCCCTTTTACGGATTTTAGGGGATGGCCTCTCAGCTACAATGGTATCTATTACTTCTCCCCCTGTGGGACTTGGGTCAATGCTACAACAGTTACTCGGGTTCCTAGCACGCTTGTTTGGTGGCTGGTGAAGTGCATCGAGTTCCTGCTCACTTTCAGAGATATAGTCAGAGATGTTTACCACACAGCCATTTGTGCCTTTTTTACCTCTCTGATTTCCAACTATCTCAGATCCAACTTTCAATAAAGTGCTCTCATCTCCTCCAGGCTTTAAGGCCTCTTGAACTATGTTGATCTGCCTTTCTATGGCACCAACCGTGCCAGTAAGATAGTTTAGAAAGGACTGGCAAGGATGCTCTTCTACGTTAACTAGCTTTTTCTTCTGGGCAGACATTGTTTTTCGCTTCCCCATATTTAAGTAAATAATACACAAAATATAAAAACAAGATGAACAGCAGCCCAGATAAAAACAATTCACCAATAGGTGTGTCAATCTGTACTGACTCCCTTGATCAAAAAATACAGGAGTCCAATGTCCAAATGCCCAAAGTCCTATTAAGGTATGCCCAGAAACTAGTCCTCTCATTAAAAGTAGGTGCACCTTTTGGCAATTAAAAAAAATTCAAGTCAGAATCACAGTACCTTTATAACAGGAAGTTCAGGGCCGTGGTCCAGCCCGGCATCTGTCGGTCACTGACGGGCCCAGACGGGCCTGCCCTTGGCCCGAGCTTCGCCCGGGCACGGCCCAGGCACACCTGCGCGCGTTATGCGCTGCGGGAGGCCTGGCCCCCTTATGAGCACCTACTGAGCGTAACTGCCACATGGGATGCTGGGGGATGTAGTCCCCTGATGGTGAGAGGGCAATGGCAGCACTCGGCGGCACTCGAGCGGTGCGGCGGCTCCTTCTGTGTTCCAGACAGGTTCTGCGGTGATTCAAGGCAAGTGTTGGCAGGTACTAGCAAGAAAATCATCGGCTCCCGCCTCGCGGGAGCCCTGGCCCCCTTGTGAGCATCTGCAAAAAATGGGAGACCTCCTCAATTGGAGATACTTTAAGACTAGGGAGAAGAGGGGAAGAGACAACACACAGCTAAATATCCTCCCTCATAGTCTATCCATGCTTTACATCAAGACGTGGTTCTTCTCAATTAGTGATATACATACACTCACAACAGTGACTTTAGGCAGAAAGATTTTCCATTGTCTTTATTATTTTGCATAACTTCATCATTTCATTTCTTACTTTTTTATTCTTCTTTTATATATATTTTCTTTTTTGTTATTTCAAAATCAAGAATTATTTTTAACAAATGCAAAAAGTGAGTACAATCGTTACAATCAATATTATTTAAACTAATCTGTTCGAAAACAAAACGCCCCTGGACTGTATTCAAATAAATACACTCATGTCATACCCATTCATACACATACACACACTCACATACACTTTGCATTTGTACATGGTAGATGTTTACAGATGACCAGCAGAACCTTTGTTCAACACAGATGTAAACATTTGGAGCACAAGGCTCAACAAAGCGTTGACGCGCGTTTCGGTGGTGTAAAGGGAATTAGACAAAGTTCATCAGGACCTTGTCAGATATCAACATACAATATACAGCTCCTAAAATGCACATAAGAAAACAAGAATAAAACACTGTTGTGGATACTAATCTCAAAAAATACATTTTCAATAATTTATTTGGCCATCTATGAGCACATAGTAAGACTAAAGGTCAAGGGACATTCTTACAACAAGCAGCTATACAAGAGGGACCATTTTATGCTCCAACCATACACATCATCTCACCCTCCCTTAGTGTAAAGAGTTTTGACATGTGATGAAATACCAGAAAGCCAACCACCAATCCAAAAGTACACCTTCACCATCACCATTTGTTAAAAACATGCTTGAAGAGACGGGAAAAAAAGGAAGAATTTTGAGAGTTAATCAAAATAAGTCCCGGCAAAAGTGAGCACTATATACAACCCTGTCCGTGTCAGTTTTCACGTGTTTACTTACAGACAAAGACTCGTTGGAACTATTATTCCTGAAGTCTGATTGATCATTTATTGAATTATCCTTTAACCTCTTCAAGAACCGTTTCTATATTAAAAATAAACAGTAGTATCTATCATTAGAAAGGGGTCTCTCGTTGTAAAAAAAATATAATCTCTCTCCCCCCAAAATGTCTTACCAAGGTCAATTTCTAAAGGCCAAAACATAGATTATCCTGGTTAATTCCATTGTCCCATTCACACAGCAAGGACCAAACCTGGCCTGGGAGAAGAAAAAGCAGAATATGAACACACAACATCCCCAAATGAGCATCTCCTATTGCTCACCAGTGTGAGGCGCGGCGTAACTGTAGCGTGGGATGTTGGGGGATGTAGTCCCCTTAATGTGAGAGGGCAATGGCGCCACTCGGCGGCACTCGGGCGGTGCGGCGGCCCCTTCTGTGTCCCAGGCATGTTCTGCGGCGATTCAAGGCAAGTGCTGGCAGGTACTGGCAAGAAAAACACAGGCTCCCTTCGAGAGTTATTCTCTAAGATTGCAACCTTGTCCCTAAGTGCTTTCTCACTGGTTCTCAGTTTGCTGATATCAGCCTGGCATCTTTTTACTTCTTCCTTTGTTCTGTCCACAACTGTCTCCATATCGGCAACCCTATCAAACAGAGCATTACCTTTGGACTCCAACGCTTCACAAGACGCTTGTATTTTTTCTTGGTTTCTTTCCGACTTAGCAAAGCCCATTTTAATTTCTTTCAGCAGCAAGGAAACTGTCAGTCTGCCTATATCCCCCTGTGAGAGCGATTCCGAATCTCGATCTTGATAATTTGAAGCCATGTCGTGTATTGAGTTTTTATCTGTCTGCGGGCCATCCCCTACCTTACCTACATCTACCAAACAGTCATCTTCCGCCCCCTTTGTCATCAATATTTGAAAGCGGTTTGGGGACTCTGCTATTCCAATTTTTGAAGGAGATTTTGTTTCTTGCATCTTATAGATAGAAGCAATTGATTTCCCTTCGCTTAATGAGGTCCCCTCCTTCGCCTGTTTGTCTTGCACTTTAAAGAAGGTACGGAGGGATGATGTTATATTTAGATTAGCTCCCTTCTTGGAACGTTCACTTTTGGCCGCCTTAATAGCTCCGGTAGATACCACCCTCTTTGTTTTGTGAGCTTTTTAGGTCTCCCCTGAGCCAGTGCATGCTCCGCTCTGCGAGACATTTAGTAAGTGGATTTTGAAAGTGCTACCACAGGCTTTTGCAGGCCTCAAACTTGCGGTTACGCGCGCGTGTACCCGCGCAGCCGCCATCTGTCTTTCCTCTGTCACGGTGGAGTACTGGGTTTTTCAGAACCCAGCGGTGTCAGGGTACACCCTAAGACTTCGAGTTCTTCCTGCTTAGACTACAGAAACACAGAGTCTTCTAGGTGAAGTCAAATATCGAATTTATTGGCTGCAACCAAGTAACCGGCGTCCTAGAAGTACAACACGGTGTATATTCTCAGGAGACTGCTCAATCTTACAAAGCCAGCCTTCTCTTTATATACAAAAGATTACGCTTTAGGCAAACATTCTTTACATTTCGGTTGACCATTCACATGTTTTCACTACAAAGGAAAAGCAGAATCATGATGACAAGCCCATATTTCAGTTTGTTCAACCCACAATAAATTATCCGGCAAGGCCCAGTATTTTCATCAGATATCGACAGACCCCCAATAAAAATGGGCACGTCCTCATCGTAAAGCAAGTCATAAAGTAGGAAACAGGGACAGGTGTGTGTGAGATTAGGCGTGGTTTGTGTGCGATGAAAATGTTTATGGTAGGCTGTGCCTTGATGCTATCTCGATCGGCCACTGGGAGAGGAACTGACCGAACAGGTTTGGCCTTGGGCAGTGGAGTCAGCTTGCCCAGGTCGCAGAGAAGTCAGGAAAGGTGTACGTGTCCTTCAGAATCGTGTTTGGCTTTATCATTGGCCTATGTGAGGGCAACTCACAAAATGGCTGCCGTACACAAAATGGAACCCGAGGGTTCAGGATGAAAACTACGATTTCGAGGTGAAATCGTCACTTGAATATGACGAAAATGCTTGTGCACAGTGTACACTAGCCATTCTCGGGCTTCTGATATCAAAATCGTCATGATACGATGAGGTTTATAGCACGGGTCCAGAATTTTACGTACTACAGACCCTCCTTTTGCCCTTACATAGGCAATAACCTATACTCATGCTAATCTGAGTCCAGGCCTATATTCATAAAGTCATTGAGATGTTGCTGTAGCATCATCCAAGTACTTAGCTCGTCTCTTGATACAGGTTTCCTTACACATGATGTAGCACAGAGGCCACATATTGCAGGAGCACACTGCACGCACAGACAGAACAGGAAAAGAATGGCTAAGATCATCCCAATGACCAGCAGAATTTTCCATCCCCAGGCGGATATCAGTTCCCAGAACCATCCCATCAACGACCAATCTCCTTTATCCACATAAATAGATACGGAAATCTTATGCAGTTTGGAGATGGCCTGGTACACTGTTGGAGCGTTATCTGGAATGAAAACACAGCAACTTGATTGGATCAATTTACATACCCCACCTCAGTCTGCAAGTATGACGTCTAACGCGACCCTGTTCTGAAGGGTCATAAGACAATCCGACTGGAGCTCAGCAGTCAAGTTACTAAGGGCACCGGCAGTTTCAACTACGGTGGATTCAACTACCCTTGTCAATTGCCTTATGTTCCTGCTGTTAACCATGGGTCCCCAGAACGGCAGAAAACCCTTTATGAAGTCCCCAAATTCTTGTCCTGCAGTGTCTTCTTTACTGAAGACACCTCTAACTATCCTTGTCTTGTGGTAATCTGCCGCAGCTGTGTAGGTGGGAGGCAACAGGAACGAAACAAAACATGTGCCCGAAAAGTCAGGGGGCAACCATGTATAGGCTCTATCATGGCAGATGAAATAGGTACCCTTAGCTGCTAAGAACAAAGGGGAAGTCTGGGACGCAAAAACATACGTTTCAGTACAGATACTCTTCCCTAGCTGAGCTCTGGGATTCTTGCCATTACCTTGCAGACATAAGTGACCCTGAAGGGGTACAATCCAAATCGGGGAAGATCTCTTAGCTTGCTTTTTTTTCACTCAGAGTAGCTCCATATCCGGTCACGTTCCATCCTATGTATACTAGTGTCTCATCTCTCGGGATAGTCTCATAGGAAATATCTTCCTTAATCATGTCTACTATACCCTTAACTAGAGCACTATTCTTAGGATTGTCTGTTACAGAACGTAGGGGGTAGACTTCATGTGCGTAGATGAACATCGTTCTGTATGCCCACACAGAACCATTGTGGCTGAAAGGCAGGACCAGATAGGGAATACCTTTATCCGTTGTGTGAGGCATAAGACCACACACCCAACAGTTAGTCATGTTCATTACTAGTTGGTGTTGCAAAAGCTGAACGAAGGAGTTATTAATAAACTCTAATCTCCTAGCGGATTATTGTTCAGGAAGGGGTTGAAAAGAATGAGAGGAAACAGTAGGAGGGGGAGGTATGGGCATTGTAGTGGGTGCAAATGTCACTCGAAAAGAGAATAAAACATATCCTATTAAAAACATCATTACACTGAAAAACATAAAAATGCATAGTATCAAAAAGCTTTTCTTGGTCATCATTTTACATATTCGGGTTTTAAGCCGGTCCTTGGATGCTTGATTCCGGTCTGGGAAAGACATGGCTTGGTAGTTCGGACTGGACTGTTCCCATGAGGCACAGGGTCAGAGCTGATTTGCATATAGCCAGTGTCTAACCCAGGGTGGTGTGGAGTGCAAAAAAACGATGGATTTAGGCCCAGATCCTTGTACTGGGGTGAATGTATGACATTGTTCTACATTCTGTCCATCAACTGTGTTTTTTGCAATTTTCACCCCGAGTGGGCTGGGTATGCTCAGACGTGAGTCCCAGGCTCTCCACACCACTGGAGTCAAGCTATCCAGGCTGAATGAAGGCTGATAGCCAGAAACCGGTCCTTGGATGCTTGATTCCGGTCTGGGAAAGACATGGCTTGGTAGTTCGGACTGGACTGTTCCCATGAGGCACAGGGTCAGAGCTGATTTGCATATAGCCAGTGTCTAACCCAGGGTGGTGTGGAGTGCAAAAAAACGATGGATTTAGGCCCAGATCCTTGTACTGGGGTGAATGTATGACATTGTTCTACATTCTGTCCATCAACTGTGTTTTTTGCAATTTTCACCCCGAGTGGGCTGGGTATGCTCAGACGTGAGTCCCAGGCTCTCCACACCACTGGAGTCAAGCTATCCAGGCTGAATGAAGGCTGATAGCCAGAAACCGGTCCTTGGATGCTTGATTCCGGTCTGGGAAAGACCTGGCTTGGTAGTTCGGACTGGACTGTTCCCAGGAGGCACAGGGTCAGAGCTGATTTGCATATAGCCAGTGTCTAACCCAGGGTGGTGTGGAGTGCAAAAAAACGATGGATTTAGGCCCAGATCCTTGTACTGGGGTGAACATTGTTCTACATTCTATCCATCAACTGTGTTTTTTGCAATTTTTCACCCTGAGTGGGCTGGGTATGCTCAGACGTGAGTCCCAGGCTCTCCACACCACTGGAGTCAAGCTATCCAGGCTGAATGAAGGCTGATAGCCAGAAACCGGTCCTTGGATGCTTGATTCCGGTCTGGGAAAGACATGGCTTGGTAGTTCGGACTGGACTGTTCCCAGGAGGCACAGGGTCAGAGCTGATTTGCATATAGCCAGTGTCTAACCCAGGGTGGTGTGGAGTGCAAAAAAACGATGGATTTGGCCCAGATCCTTGTACTGGGGTGAATGTATGACATTGTTCTACATTCTGTCCATCAACTGTGTTTTTTGCAATTTTCACCCCGAGTGGGCTGGGTATGCTCAGACGTGAGTCCCAGGCTCTCCACACCACTGGAGTCAAGCTATCCAGGCTGAATGAAGGCTGATAGCCAGAAACCGGTCCTTGGATGCTTGATTCCGGTCTGGGAAAGACATGGCTTGGTAGTTCGGACTGGACTGTTCCCATGAGGCACAGGGTCAGAGCTGATTTGCATATAGCCAGTGTCTAACCCAGGGTGGTGTGGAGTGCAAAAAAACGATGGATTTAGGACCAGATCCTTGTACTGGGGTGAATGTATGACATTGTTCTACATTCTGTCCATCAACTGTGTTTTTTGCAAGTTAATCATATTTGCAGCGCTTCAAAGCTGCATCTGCTCGCCCTCCAGCCACCAAAAACAGGCTGCCTCCGGGGGTGACCGAGAGCATCCATCTGGGGCGACAGAGACCAACCATCTGGGGCGACAGAGAGCATCCCTCTGAGGGTGACAGAGAGCATCCCTCCGAGGGTGACCGAGAGCATCCCTCCGAGGGTGACCGAGAGCATCCCTCCGAGGGTGACCGAGAGCATCCCTCCGAGGGTGACCGAGAGCATCCCTCCGAGGGTGATGGAGAGTATCTCTCCGAGGGTGATGGAGAGTATCTCTCCGAGGGTGATGGAGAGCATCCCTCCGAGGGTGATGGAGAGCATCCCTCCGAGGGTGATGGAGAGCATCCCTCCGAGGGTGATGGAGAGCATTCCTCCGAGGGTGATGGAGAGCATCCCTCTGAGGATAACAGAGAGCATCCCTCCGGGGGTGACCGAGAGCATCCCTCCGGGGGTGACCGAGAGCATCCCTCCGGGGGTGACCGAGAGCATCCCTCCAGGGGTGACCGAGAGCATCCCTCCAGGGGTGAACGAGAGCATCCCTCTGAGGCGACAGAGAGCATCTCTCCGAGGGTGACAGAGAGCATCCCTCCGAGGGTGACAGAGAGCATCCCTCCGAGGGTGACAGAGAGCATCCCTCCGAGGGTGATGGAGAGCATCCCTCCGAGGGTGATGGAGAGCATCCCTCCGAGGGTGATGGAGAGCATCCCTCCGAGGGTGATGGAGAGCATCCCTCCGAGGGTGATGGAGAGCATCCCTCCGAGGGTGATGGAGAGCATCCCTCCGAGGGTGATGGAGAGCATCCCTCCGAGGGTGATGGAGAGCATCCCTCTGAGGATAACAGAGAGCATCCCTCTGAGGATAACAGAGAGCATCCCTCCGAGGGTAACAGAGAGCATCCCTCCGGGGGTGACGGAGAGCATCCCTCCGGGTGTGTGGGAGAGAGCATCCCTCCGGGTGTGTGGGAGAGAGCATCCCTCTGGGAGTGACAGAGAGAGCATCCCTCTGGGAGTGACAGAGAGAGCATCCCTCTGGGAGTGACAGAGAGAGCATCCCTCTGGGAGTGACAGAGAGAGCATCCCTCTGGGAGTGACAGAGAGAGCATCCCTCTGGGAGTGACAGAGAGAGCATCCCTCTGGGAGTGACAGAGAGAGCATCCCTCTGGGAGTGACAGAGAGAGCATCCCTCCGGGAGTGACAGAGAGAGCATCCCTCCGGGAGTGACAGAGAGAGCATCCCTCCGGGAGTGACAGAGAGAGCATCCCTCCGGGAGTGACAGAGAGAGCATCCCTCCGGGAGTGACAGAGAGAGCATCCCTCTGGGAGTGACAGAGAGAGCATCCCTCTGGGAGTGACAGAGAGAGCATCCCTCTGGGAGTGACAGAGAGAGCATCCCTCTGGGAGTGACAGAGAGAGCATCCCTCTGGGAGTGACAGAGAGAGCATCCCTCTGGGAGTGACAGAGAGAGCATCCCTCTGGGAGTGACAGAGAGAGCATCCCTCTGGGAGTGACAGAGAGAGCATCCCTCCGGGAGTGACAGAGAGAGCATCCCTCCGGGAGTGACAGAGAGAGCATCCCTCCGGGAGTGACAGAGAGAGCATCCCTCCGGGAGTGACAGAGAGAGCATCCCTCCGGGAGTGACAGAGAGAGCATCCCTCCGGGAGTGACGGAGAGAGCATCCCTCTGGGAGTGACGGAGAGAGCATCCCTCTGGGAGTGACGGAGAGAGCATCCCTCTGGGAGTGACGGAGAGAGCATCCCTCCGGGGGTGACGGAGAGAGCATCCCTCCGGGGGTGACGGAGAGAGCATCCCTCCGGGGGTGACGGAGAGAGCATCCCTCCGGGGGTGACGGAGAGAGCATCCCTCCGGGGGTGACGGAGAGAGCATCCCTCCGGGGGTGACAGAGAGCATCCCTCCGGGGGTGACAGAGAGCATGCCTCCGAGGGTGGCAGAAAGAATCCATCCGAGGGTGGCAGAAAGAATCCCTCCGAGGGTGACAGAGAGAATCCCTCCGGGGGTGACGTACAGCATCCCTCCGACGGTGGCAGAGAGCATCCCTCCAAGGGTGACGCAGAGCATCCCTCCGAGGGTAAGAGAGAGCATCCCTCTCTGGTTCCACAGTCTGTTCTGGAACAGTGTAAGTTGAAGTAGTTTATAATGACCATGACCTGTCAATGTTGGTACAAACATGTATGTAAATTCCATTGAAATGAATGGGAACTCCATGACGAGTTACCCTTGTCATGAGCATCCAAGTGGTTAACCAGTCAATCTAAACACATGCTCAAATGCCATTTCTGCTTCCAAGAAAATGATAGATAGTAAACATATGTTTCCCGGATGACGAATATGGGAATCAAGCCCACCATCACCAATGTAGATAAGGTTTGGCCCATAGTTTTGTGTCAGTGTTGAGAAATGAAATGGCACCCGTAAGACCCACAGTCCAGGGGAGGCTCATCCTTCTCACAAGAGAGGACCACTCTTGCCTCCTGCTGGAATGATGGACCCGACCCGTTGATATGACCTCGCAACTCATTTTGGGATGCTCTCCCATGACCTTATGGAGTAACCTCTCTTGTAATTACAGGAAGATGACTCCTGACATGTTTATGAACCTCTTGTGTCTGTCGTGGACGATGGCCCATGGCCTGTGGATGAACCTCAAAGGGTTCTATGCGTTTGGTTTCTCTGACAATAGTGGTCCCCTGCTTACACCACCCACTAAGGCAGTCACTCTACTGGCTTATAATTTCAATAGACCAGGCTTCTCCCACGATTAGCTTGTGAGCTACTGGCGTCTCCCCAGCTACCTGCAAGTAGCTCTCGTGTGTAGCCAGCCTACTAAATTAGACGTTTTTGCTTGGTTGAATTAATATATGTACTAAAATTCTGAAGTGTGTATTTGAGATGAACATGTATTTGGTTTCAGAACTCATGAACTGATGTTTAGAAGGAAAATGGATTTCCAAGATATTTTTAAAGCTGTTATTTGAGTGATAAAACCTGCAGCTTTGGAGAGAGGTATTATTAATATTATTACCTTGAGCCGGGGGCATTGCAACCATGGCTGTCATGTATTACTCATGCAGCTTTGGAGGGATATATTATTAATATTTTTACCCTGAGCCGGGGGCATTGCACCTGTGGCCGTCATGTATTACTCATGCAGCTTTGAAGCGACGTATTATTAATATCATTACCCTGAGCTGGGGGCATTGCACCTGTGGCCGTCATGTATTACTCATGCACCTTTGGAGAGACGTATTATTAATATTATTACCCTGAGCCGGGGTCATTGCACCTGTGGCCGTCATGTATTACTCATGCAGCTTTGGAGGGACATATTATTATTATTATTGGCGGGGGCATTGCCCTTATGGCCCTCATGTATTACTCAAGCAGCTTTGGAGAGACGTATTATTAATATTATTGCAGTGGGCATGGCACCTATGGTCGTCATGTATTACTCATACAGCTTTGGAAGGATGTATTATTGATATTATTACTATTACTATTGCACCTGTTACCATCATTCAGAGGCATTTGAAATTGCTGTAAATCGTGCACGGGACGACGACTCCTGTAATCTTGTCTGACGTGGTCACTATTGCAACACAAATGATTGCAGCTCGGGTGCTTTTCTTCGATCATAAGTGGCTCTTATTGCAGAAAAAGTTGGGGACCCCAGCAGTAGTCAATACACCGATGTGGGAGCAGTACACTCAAAGACAGTAGAATTTTAGGCACAAACCGGAGCCAGGAACCTATTTTACATTTATCTTATTATTTTATTACAATTTATAATGCTTCCAGTGAGGGTCTTTAGGAGTCGTAAACTTGCACCACACTCTTCCCCAGCAGTCAGCCTGCACTGCCAAAAGAATCCGTATTTAAGTGGCCTTTCCTGAGATAACAGTTTAATTTTTCTTTTAGTTTTACTGAGCGCAAACTCAACCCGAAGGTCTCAGAGCGCTTTACATGAGCGCTGGTTATGTTACAGACGAGCACATTAATTTTGTTAGTCATGGAGAGATGAACTGATTTGGCCAGAATCACAGGATGTTGAGCATCTCTGCCGAGACTCAAACCCGGTTCCCCAGCTTCGAGGTTGACCGCTCTAGCCGTTAGGCCACAGCCTGTCCCCTAATTATATCACACACCGGAATTGTGAAGCTGCCACTATTGTTTAAGATGTGGAAGCTGGAGCTGGTTCCAAGGTTGTGCAAGTGCCATCTAATATAAAAGCTATTAGCTAATAGGTGCCGTTGTTGTTTATTCATTTTGGATAGCACCCAGAAGGTCATGCTGCAGGGTGCTGAAGAGGAACCCCCCCCATCATGTCACTTGACTCTGAAGAGAATGGCACACTACACTGATGGAAACTCACCAGCACAAACATGCACACAAAAGGGCTCTTAAATGATGAAGTCTACATTTTACTAATCAGAAAATGTATATTTTTGTGCTTCACTCATCTGGCTTCCACTTGTGATTTTATTTTTCGCTCCTCTTTTGTTTATCTTTCTACACCCTTTAATTTCGTGGTCCGCTTTCATGATTTTTTTTACCATATTCTGAATATTTTCTCAAGTATCTCTGATGTTTGTTTACAAGGTTAATTTTCTGTCTTGTAAAACATCTTAAGAAAACATTATTCCTGCAAAATAGTTTATTGCCATAACCGATACTTACTCGCAGCGCTTCTCACCCTCGTCTTTGCTACTCCCTGGACTGGGCATGATGAGGCGGCGGAAACAGTAGAGCGACTGAAGGAAAGGCAGCAAGGGATAGAAAATGACCCATCAGTGCATGGCTTCATAATAAAGCCATGCTGTGATTGGCCATGTTCTTCTGTAAAGCAAAACCTGCTGCCTCCATGACTAGGCCTACTTTTCACCTTTTGAGCCAATCCAGAAGCTGCTTCACAGCATAAGAGCAGCGTCGGGATTGGCTGGAGCAGGCAAAGTCCGCTCTCCTTAGGAGACTGGGGAGGCTGCAGATGTGATCGCTGGCTCACTAACGTTGTGCAGGTAGGAGTGGCCTTATGTGCACATGTCGTGTTGGTCATAGGAAGACACCCATTCACCCTGACATGCGCACTTACACGTCTTTAGACCCAGACACTCTTCCAGTGCTGTCCATACTGATGCCCCACCCCCGCTCAACCATCAATTGAATGTCTGCTTCTTGCAATGTGCAGCCAGCCCACGGCTGTAATATAAACATGGCCGCCGGTAATATAAACTTTCTAAATGCATCTTAGGGCCCGGGGGGGGCAACACCCCCATAGAGAAACTGCAGAGGGTGGATTTAAATCTAGTACATCACGGCTAGAATTTTGTGATTGTTGCCCCCGTATGTCATGGTTTTCCTCCCATATGCCAAGAAGCATCTCCAATGAGCTAGTGCCAGTATTTTGCCACAGTTACCCCCACTCCAAAAATTGCCTCAAGTGTGACAGTAGCAATAGTTTTCACAGGTGCCTATCCATGCCAACAATTGGCTCCAGTATTACAGCAGAAGACGTTTTCTATGAGTCCCTATATAAGCTACGAATTACCTCCAGTATGTTAGGGCCAATAGCAGACTAGCAAGCATTACATCATATCACTCACATTTACTCAACCACACTCATTCATTCTCACTCAGTCTACCTCACTCTCACTCATTCTTACTCTGACACCATCATACTTAATCATACTCTCTTGCTCTAACTCTGTCATTCTCACACACTCTATCACTCATTCTCTCTCCTTCATTCACACTGACTCTAGGTCTTACTCACTCATACATTATCACTTGCGCACTCACTCCTATTGTCACTCATTCTGACTCACTCATGCTCACTGCCACTCATTCTCACTTATTCTCACTCACTCCCTTTTAGTGGCTCCCACACACTACCTGTCATTGACACTCACAGTTACTTACACACACTCATGCTCACACGTACAGACTCTCAAACACACAACCACACTCCGATCCCCAAGCACGTACCCTACGTACATTTAAAAGCATTTTTTTTATTTAAGACGTCTGTCACAGAAGTTGTCATTCAAGATCCTTGTGCCCCATTTTTTATTACACTAACAGTTAATAATAATCTATTATTCACTATTAGTGTAATATAAAACTGGCTGGAAACAAATGTGGAGCATGACTCCCATAAGGGCGACCTTCCTCTGTGTACTTGGTGCTCATTTTGCTACCTCTGAAGCCAGAGGTCGCACAAGCAGTATCGGGAGTCACAAGGGGCAAGCCTGGAGTCACAGCTGCGACCCCTGGAAATCCCTAAATGATGCCCATGTATGTAACCCTGTTGAGAACATCATACAATGTGCCAAGTGACCTCATTCGGAATATCAGAATGTGCTGTGTTTTGTGACTCCATTCAGAATGACACTGTGCTCTGCCATTACCATTCCGAGTATCAGTTTCTGTTATATCCTATGACCTCATTCAGAATATCACATTTTGTGCTTAGTCATGCGATACCCGAGAATGTGCTATGTCATGTGACCCCAGTCACTGTTTTCTAACCATAGATAGTTAAGTGTTTCACTCCTAAAAATACTGGCATAACTTTGACATTTCCTGTGGAAACTGATTTCACCGTGTTTGTTTCTCTGTTTTGCAGGATGTCAGAAGCACCCTAAGCAGGTAATACTGATTTATTATCCTCCTGTCAGTGTATAAGGAGCAGGTCTCAATGCTGCTGTGTGTAAATGCCACTCTGAGCTCACACACAGTGTTAGGAAACTTTCAGATCCTCATAAATTCACTTTAAATTCTCAAAACAAAATCGTAAATCCTCATAAACCTCCCCTGCAACATAAGGAAACTCTCTTAAATTTTCATAAGTCCCTGCAAGTTTTCAGCAAACTCTTTTGAGTCTTGAAATAATTGCCACAGAAATGAGCTGCTGTCCTCCTAAAACATATTTGTATCTTTAAAGCTTAACTGAAGTAGTACGAAAAGTACCCTGAACATACAGAAAAAGCAAGCACATTCTGGAAAAGTCCCCCAGATTGTTCTCAATTCAGAGTTGGGCAGAAACTAAGTCCTAATGTCCTAACTATACAGACACAAATAGTGGCTATGCTCACAACAATTGCAGATCCAATTTTCAGCACTATTTTTAGGGATGTTAGAACATACACAAATAACTTCATGTTGGGTAGAGGTGCTACCATGGTACTACAGACACCCTGGCACCTAGGGGTGGCAGGGTGTCTGTAGTACCATGGTAGCACCTCTACCATGGTACACCTGCTTAGGACAATGTCCTTGGCAAAAAATATACAAAATAATAAGTACTAGAGAACACATAGAAATTCCATTTAATAAAGAAATTAGTCCTAATATGAAGTCCATCAAATGTTAGTTCTTTTTGTGAAGTTATTTTATTCCATTTGTAGTTTTCACAATGTTCGGTTTATATATAAGCAGGAATGGCCAATATCTGGTCTATATGAGCAAAAGCAGCTGACACGTGTTTCGTCCATTGGGCTTTGTCAAGGCTTCAGAAATACAAAATACAAACATTGGAATGGAACATCATCTCTCATGAAATCTTTTACGTAAAATTCTTGCGAGTCAAGCTCATATAGCCGTGAAGAGGCATTGGAAAATTGTGACATGAAATTAAATATTCTGGTCACACTGCACTGAGGATATTATGTAAAAATGCATGATAGCGTCAGCTCACCCAATGCCATAAAAAGTGGTACCCATGATAGGTGATGTTGAACGAAAGATGAGAACACAAGGAAGGGGGCCATAGAGAATGCCTGTATATATTATAATACAAGCGAAAAACTTGATTTTGCATGCATTGTGCTTTCTTAGATACGAAGAAATATGTGTATTTAGTGTTCCATTTTGCATGCAAGGATAGAATAAACATTAGTAGTGAGATTTAATAAAAATAAAGTATACCTGAGCGCCCTGTAGTAAGGACAATGTCCAAAAGTAGTCCGAGCAATACAGATAAGATCTTGTCAGAATATATTTCAAATATATATACAATTGTGTGTATATGCGACCATGCTGAGGAAAATATAGTAGTGTGCGGAAAAGTAAACATTAGTTCACCACAAGGAGAGCGAAGTCTCCTCAGATGTAGAAAGGGAAGTGCAAAGAACAACATATAAAAGTAGACCAGTTCAGAATGGAAACTGGTCACCCAGGGTACGCAAGGGAAGTGATTTCATGTGTAGTGCAATACAATGAAAAGGGCAAATATATGAATATTTGTCTTGCGAATTTCCTAGTGGAGTGGGAAATAAGCAAGAAGCATTTTATTACTGACTGGTGGTGATCGGTCAGTATAATACCAAAAGAGGCCATCTATGGAAACCTACCAAACCCACACATTTCTGAAACCTAGAGACCCGGGAGAGTCCAAAGAGGTATGGCTTGCCTGGATCTCCCAACGTTTCCCTGGCCAGAATACTCTGCAATCTTCAAATGTTGCTGAAAAAATCAAATTTTTCTCACATTTGTGTGTGAGAAGTTGTAGGATCACCGGACTGACACAAATTTCCTAACACTCAGCGCTCCCCCAGGTCTCCCGATAAAAATGATACCTCACTTATGTGGGTGGGTCAAGTACCCACAACAGGCAAGGGACCAAAAAATATTGTGGATACTTCAAAGTTACCCATCATAAAACGACCTGGTTTTGCAGGGAGGGTCCATCTGGGTTTTTGCCACCGGGCTCACAGCCATCAAGGGGAACCTACCAAACCCACACATTTCTGCAAACTAGACACTTTGGCGAGTCCAGTGAGGTATGGCTTGCGTGGATCCCTCAACGTTTTCTTACCCAGAATCCCCTGCAAACTTCAAATTAAACATAAAAAATCACTTTCTCTATAATTTTGTGCGTGGGATCACCGTGCCGGCACGAATGTCCTACCAGCCAACGTTCTCCTTGTTCTCCCGAAAAAAATGATACCTCACTTATGTGGGTGGGCCAAAGGCCTGTGACTGGGAAGAGCTAAAAACATAGGGCTTAAAGGAGTAGAACCGCAAATTTTAAGTGCTACATTAAAAACACAAATATATTTTTTGCTGATTTTGAATTAGAGCCTCACAAGTGAAGGATCATTTTACTCTGAGACCAATGGTGGTACGCCATTTGTGCCGGCACAGTAATCCACACAGAAATGTGTGGAAAAAGTGATTTGTATAGCTAAATATGATGTTTGCAGGGCATTCTGGGTAAGAAAATACTGGGGTAACCATGCAAGCCATACCTCACTGGACTCCCCAGGGTGTCTAGTTTTTAAAAAAAGTGTGGGTTTGGTAGCTTTCCCTAAACAGTCGCGAGCCTGGTGGGCAAAAAAACTGGTGACCCCCCCCCTTGCAACACCAGGTGGTTTTATGATAGGTCATTTCCCACAACATTCCCACAAAGAAATTAAGTAAAATGTGAGTTTCTATAGCTATATTTGTGATTTGCAGGGGATTCGGGCTAGGGAATCCCCTAGCCCGATCCATGCAAGCCATACCTCCCTGGACTCCCCAGGGCTTCTACTTTTCAGAAATGTGTGGGTTTGGCAGGCTTCCCTAGATGGCCTCTGAGTCCGGGGCCAAAAACCCAAGTGCCCTCCTGTGGTTCTGAAAATTCTGAACCCTTGGGTTCCATTTTGTGTACGGCAGCCATTTGTGAGTTGCCCTTACATAGGCAGATGATTAAAGCCAAATTCGATTCCCAAGGACACGTACACCTTAATTGACTTCTCTGTGACCTGGGCAAGCTGGAGCCATTGCCCCAGGCCGAACCTGCCCGGCCAGTTCCTTTCCCAGTGGCCGAGCGAGATAGCATCAAGGCACAGCCTACCATAAACCTTTTCATCGCACACACACCCTGCCTAATCTTGCTCCCACCTGTCCCTGTTCCTTTCTCTACGACTTGCTTTACGAGGAGGAGGTGCCCGTTTTTATTGGGGGTCCACCGATATCTGATGAAAATGTTGGGCCTTGCCGGGTAATTTGTTGTGGGCTGGACAAACTGTAATGTGGGCTTGTCATCATGACTCTGCTTTTCCTTTGTAGTGAAAACATGTGAATGGTATACTAAAATGTGAAGAATGTTTGCCTAAAGCACAATATTTTGTATAAAAGAGAAGCCTGACTTTGTAAGATTGAGCAGTCTCCTGAGAATATACACACCGTGTTGTTGTACTTCTAGGACGCCTGTTACTTGGTTGCAGCCAATAAATTCGATCTTTGACTTCACCTAGAAGACTCTGAGTTTCTGTGTCTGAATCAGGAAAGTACTCCAGGGCTTAGGGTGTACCCTGACACCGCTGGGTTACCGGTTCGGTACCGGTTCTGAAAAACCCAGTACCTCAGCTGGCGCCCAACGTGGGGCGATACCAACAGTACCGGTCCAAGCCTGAGGTTCGTGAGGAGCTTTGTGTTAAAATTCTGGAGGAAGGCCGCCACTTCATCGACCCCTGCATGTAGACGTGGTCCGAAAGTCTTTGCTGTGAGGTTCCCCGCTTCCCGACGGCTACGAAGGACTGCTGCCCTGGCTATCGCCCTGATTTGGACCCTTGATGTTTGGTAGAGCGAAACGATAGACGAGTCTTCTGGTGACGTCATCGATATCCCAGTTAAGTATAAGTGGAGCGTCTCCCAGTCCTTAGTTGTTTCTTAGTTTGGGTATCCCTTCGGGATCTTTGATTTGGAACTTGCAAGTACCAAAGCCGAAGGACTCGTGTATTCACTAGACTATCGTAATTGATAATCCTTTGAAGTTTGAAGCTAGACTAGAGAGTGAAGATGTTTTGCCTTGGTTGTAATAATAGGGATTCCCGATTGGAGGACTCGTGTCCGGTTCCTCCGATTGGAACTCCAACTTATGAATTATATGTGAAACATGGAGTAGGCCCCATCACATATAATGAAGTGTGGATCAAATACACCAGAAAAGATGGTGTTTTAAAATGGCCCCAATATGGTAGCTTTGACACGGAAATCTTAGATAACCTCGAAGTTAAACTTTTTAAGAAGAAAGCCCGGCCGGCGATGTTTGACTCTTTCCGCCTATGGCGTAAGGAAGCCTAACAGAAGGAAATTAAATTAGCGAAGAAAAATAAGAGAGACAGGGGTATTTCGATAATGGAAGCTGCTGTGCAGTTTAAAGATAACGAAGAGGAACAGATGAGTGAGCAGTTGCACAGGCAACGTAAAATGGTGATCGATAAATGTTATCCAGTTTTGCCGCCTCTTCAACAAGATGCAGCAAAAGACCTTGAAAAAGATCCCCTAATGTCGCATTTGTTGAGCTCGCCACCCCCTTATACGCAGAATGCTACGGTACCTCCGCAACATTTAGCTGTGCAACCCGTGGTTGCATTGCCTCCTGCTCCTCCTCCACAGCACCCACCAGCTACTCTTCAGTTGGTTCCTGCTCCTCCGGTGCAGCCTCCTCAAGGGCCACCAGCTTTTACATCTGCTCTTCCTTTACTTCCTACAACTTTGACTACTATAACGACTACCACTCCTGATACTCCTCCTGACACTGCCTCTGCGTCTGCCTTGCCTGCTTTTCCGCTTGTCTTTTCATCGACTTTTCCTTCTGTTCGTCAGAGAGTGGCTAGTACTGTTACTAGTCTTCTATATCCTTTCTTTGGGGCGACAAGTACGACCCCTACTTCTGAGCGTAAACAGTTGCATAGCCAACTGCCTGATTCTAGGGAGAAAGAAATGTGGAATTACTTGGCACATAGATGGGTGACCGACCCGACAAAATATGATCTAGAATCAATCATGGATGTCTTCCATCAGTGGGAAGCTTCGAAGCAGAGGTACGTTTTTGAGAAAATGTGTGCTTTCCTTAGTGACGATTTAGAAGAGAATGATATGGAGCCCAATCCGCATGAGTTGTGCCGTATACGGTTCGAGTTTTCAAAAGGCGCAATTGTGGGTTCAGATGTTGAAAAAGCAGTTGCGACATTGTTGTCGCTTAGGACTGAAGGCGTTTCTAAGACGTTGTTTGAGTCTGATTCCTCTGTTATAAAGAAGGGAAGACAATATCCCATGAGAGAAGTTCCTCCAGTATGGAAGGAAGAAGTAGCGGCTGGTCCTGGTAATGTTCCACCAGCTGTTCCAGCACATTTTCAGCATGTGTGGGTACATGTTCCATGGAAGCGAGCTGAAGTTTTGGCCCTTAAACAGACATTGCCTGATCCCCGTAAGAATCCTGCAGGGTATTACAAGGAATTGTCACAGACTTCTGGTTCATGCATCATGAATTTAGCGGATATAGACATGTTGTTTGGGAATGTTGTTCCACAGCCTTTATGGGGAAAGATTTGTCATGCAGACCATGATCAGGAGTTAGGTGACTCATGGGCTAATATTACTGCTGCAGATGCCCGACAAGTTGGTGGTGCTGAACCCGAGCCTTTAGTAGCAGATCTCCCTGGTAGGATCATTAATTACATGAAAACTATAATGCCTGCCATGCGTGTGAATTGGGATAAATTGTCTGCGTGTAAGCAGAAGAAAGATGAAACAGTGTCAGATTTCTTCACCAGGTTTGAAGAGACGTTTGTCGACCACAGTGGTCAAGATATGAGTACAGAAGGTGGTCAACGGTTGTTCGCCGATAAATTTGTGCATAATTTACTTCCCGAGTTGTGTAAAAAGTTAAAAGATTCAGAGAGTTCTTGGGCAGTTTCCTCTTCAGCACAGATATTGGCTACTGCACAATATTACGAAAATCGAGATAAGGATGAGAAAGATAGAGCAGAGAAGAAAACTAAAGAGTTGAAAACAAAGGTTCTGTTACAGCAAGCATATCCGCCACGTGGTGGTCAGAATAGTGGTGCTCAGAGTAACTATCAGAATAACTATCAGCAACCTCACCAGTTTCAGAGGAACTCGCAAAGAGTTGAGTATACTCAACCACGTGTCCCTGTAGGTCCCAACCAGTGTTCGTATTGTAAGGAAGAAGGTCATTTTAAGTATAGTTGTCCTGTTTTGTTACAGCGCGCGAATGGTGTCTCAGGTGCACGAGGTCGAGGTGTTCAACAAGCTCCTAGAGGTAGAGGACGTGGAAATATCCCGCAGAACGCACGTTCCCTTCCGCCTCAAAATTCTATGAATAGTTTTGATCAGCAGAATAACGCGTCTGGTAGGACAGCTCAGTACTATGCTGATGATTACTATGCAGAAGATGAGCATATGGAAGGTGATGATTGCTAGGACAGCCGTAGACAAAGAGAGGGAGTTGTTTCAGTTCCAGTAGATCAGAGTGGACCTTACGTTGAGGTGATTACATCAGGTGTGTCAGAACCTTTTCTGTTGGATGCTGGTGCTACAAAGAGTTCTATTATGCACTCAAAACTCCCTGGCGCACCTTTGTCTGGCGAAACGAATGTATCAGTAGGTTTTTCTGGCGCCCCAGTTAGAAATCCGATTTCTGACCCTTTGTCCCTTTCTGTTGGACCTTGTGAATTCGAAGCACCCCTTATTCTGACAACAGGTTGTGGTGAAAACTTGCTGGGATTAGATCTGTTGAAAAGATTGTATGCGACTTTGTACTGTTCTACTTCAGGAGTACAACTTACACTAGGTAAGAAAGTGGTTTCTCCAATGTATTTATCGAGGGATAAACTCCCAACAGAATTGTCGTTTCTTCCTGATATTCTTCGGGCTACTGGTCCTAAAGATGTGGGTCTTTTGGAAATAAGTAACAACAAAGAAGGTCGAAAGGGGAATATTTAGTGACCATCCACTGATATCATCCCCAAGAGCATGTGAAAAACAATAAATATTAGGAGGTCAGTTGAACGTGCATGAACTGTCTATAATGATGTGTTTAATTGGGGAGCAGTCACAATGTCCACTGGTAATGATACGTAGTGACCATCAAATGATTCCCATCAGATACCCATCCTGTGCCGCCCTAAATCATTTGGGATCCTTCAACCGAAGGTAGTGATGTTTAACCACGTCAGGATTAGGTGAACTGCCACCCAATCAAACGGGAGGGATCTCCAATCAAGGGAATTACTTTGTATGGCATAAGGAAGGTAAATGACTAGCAGTGCAAGAAAGAATAAATTGAATGATAGTGCATAGAAAGTGAGTGATATAAAATGGGTTATGAATATGGAAAAAATGTATTTTAATAATATCCTATCCACACCCAATGATAACAAACAGTGCAAAGTAGTGTTAAACAAATAACTACCCAGATTGTATAAAGGTCAACATGTTTCTGCGGTACAATGGAGTCTCAAGATCTCCTCCTGCTTCATCAGGACCTCAGTAAATTGCTACTGCATCAGTGTTGATAAATAAAAAAGTGAAAAATGTCACCTGAAATTCGCCTGTTCGGGAAATCACGAAAATCACAGTGGCAGGCAGGGCACACATAGAATAAAAACAATTTATCATTAGCGACAGTTTGCAAACCACATTTTTTATGTGTACAGTTTGAAATAGCCAATCATTTCATTGATCACGGGGTCTCATATAGTAGACTACTTAAATTAGATGCCATCATTTTAGCAATTTCTTAAAAGAAACTAATTAGCTTCACTCACCCAAATTGTGGGGAATAAACACCCCACCTCACCTGGCTACAGCGCAGGTATAGACGGAGCACCGCTCTAAAGGAGGGAAGGAAAGAGGAAATAAAAAGGAAGGATACAATAACTGTATAAGTAGTATCTCCTATTAGTAGAAAAAGAGTTTTAGAAAGATTGATCTATCTTTTTAGTGTAATGCGTGTAATCACATCATCCACTGGCTACAGATGTGGCCTATGAATTACAATCCTCAAGAAAATAGCAATCCTCAAGAAAATAACATAAGCCCACAAAATGGCTTGGTCGTTATGCCGCAATCATATGCGTGTTACGTATACCAAAATCCTTATGTGACAGTTACCACTCATCGCCTCAGAGGAGCCACACAGAACGTGTCAAAAAAGTCTGTACACCCGTGATTACTGCCAGTTTTTTAACTCCGTGGGTCCACAGAACCTCGCTTACTTAGCGTTTGGAATAAACAATCACGATCATGTGGGGGAGACCGCCACCAGGACAAGCAGTCCGCTCTAGTTGTCAATCCTGCAAAGTTCAGTGTAGAACGCGTGTTACGCGTTCCGAATTTGTTAAATAGCTGTTTAGTAAAATCACATGACACTCTACACCCTGCCCTGCTTACCTGTCCGTCGGTACTCCGGACATCCGTCTAGGCTGTCGTGGAGGGAGGCACCCGACCGGACAGGAAGCAGGCTTTTGTTTTTCCTGGAGCGTGAAGAGGTCGCGCCTGAATGACGCCATTGCGTTGACCTACGTGGCGCTTGTTAGACTTATAGGGAATTGTAGTTCTTAAACGGGATAGAGTTCTATAACCCCGACCTAGTGTGATGTTTTATATCTAAGTGTCCGAAGTTGATTAATTAATCAAATGTCTGGGTACAGAGGTACTAATAATGAAATTAACATAACAAACAGTGTTAACAGTGCATTATTTTCCAATTGTGCTCGAAAGGTAATGCAATAATGATGTCCATGTCCATACGTTAATAGAATAAAGGAGAACAACGTAGAACAGTCCCTCAAGCCGATTGAATAGACTGCCACATTGGTGGACGATCGATGTCTAGTATAGTTTATATATTCTCACTAGTGTTCTCTGTGATTAGTGTATCTTGGGCGCTCTGACAATAGGATATGTGACGATTTAATGGCCATATGCATGATGTATTAGTAACAGAATACTGTAGGGTATATGACCTTCAGTCTCAGCGGCCACTAATGCAGAATTAGGCCACATACATGATGTATTAGTAACAGCTTATCCACACATACCCAATACTGTAGGGTATACAACCTTCAGTCTCAGAGGCCACTAATGCAGAATATATATGTATATATAGGTGTAAGATCCCTATCAAGTGAACAATAAGATTCCCTATCAACAGATCATATCTTATATAGGGGGGGGAATTTCAATATTGTCCACTAGGATGACACCTGGATGATTACATATGGCGATGGTTTTTTTTTTACAGTGACATCCACGGAATGTCATCGTTCAATCCTGATTTATGGGTCTGTAATTTATACACCCACCTTTGTTCCCGTTTAAAGAGGAACATGCTTATATCGGCATATGCACTGGGATGGTAGGTTGTTCTAAAACAGTCCACCTTATATCTGTAGGTAGATGTTGTGCCGCTAAGAAATGACTTGTGAGTTTGGTGGACAGTTTGTTACACCGTATGGAACTTTTATGTTCTGATATTGGCAGCTTTACTTTGCGAGTTGTCATGCCGACGTACATCTTGTTGCACGGACACTTGATAAGATAGATCAAATTAGCACTGTTGCAATTGGTGAACTTGCGTTGTTCCCAAGCTCGTTCTAGTCCAATATCAATTGTTAGTGTTTTTGATGTCTGGGGACAAGCTGCACATTGTCCACATGGATAGTGTCCTGTAACTGCAGGCATATCCCACAGAGTTCCCACAGCTCTCGGTCCCACACTCTTAGGTCTTGTGTGGACAAGTTTGTCCTTCAGATTTTGTGCTCTCTTATATGCGAAAAGTGGGAGAGGCAAAGTGTCTTGTCCAGTATTGAGAATGCCCCAATGTCTCTTCACAATCTTAGTAATTTGATTGGAAAAAGTACCAAACGTACTCACGCATGTCATATGTTCGGTCTTGGGCTTCGGAGGCAAGATTTCAAGCAAGCTGGCTCGGTTGTTATTAGCAGCTCTTTTTTTGGACAGCTGTATCAATTTTTTTGGATATTCTTTCTGTACCAAATCTCTAGTTAGACATTGGGCATGTGATTCAAAAGATACACAGTTGGAGCAGTTCCTCTGTATACGCAAAAATTGTCCGTAGGGCAAATTATCCCGTAGGGACTTCGGGTGGCAACTGTTGTAATTAAGCAAAGAATTGCGTGCCATTGGTTTGCGATAGAGTTCTGAAGCTAAACCGTTAGGAGTTCCGTGGATCAGCAAATCTAAAAATGCCAGTTTCTGGGTATCGAATCCATAGTGAACACAGGCTTAAAGAAACCGTCAAATTTCAACCCCTCAGCCATGGGTTTACCATCTAAGGTTTTGACCTTTGAGGAGGCAGTGGACCATGATCTGCAAGAATTGTTCAAAACCAGACCGAAAGTCTTTTATAACCTATCGAGGCAGGAACAAGATGCTGTTAAGTCTCTGGCTGATAACCCTCTGATTGTCGTTAAACCTGCCGACAAAGGGGGCGCCATTGTTATATTGGATGCTGATACGTATCGCAATGAGTGCCTACGACAGCTCAACGATACAAGGTCATATCGCAAACTCTCCATAGATCCAACTGAGAGATTGACAAAGATAATTGGCCACGTTGTCGAAGAGGCACTGAGTGAAGGGTGGATCACACCTAAGGAAGGACAATTTCTCCGCACACTCAATCCAACTGTACCTTATTTTTATCAGTTACCTAAGATACATAAAATCCAACGCCCTCCTCCGGGGCGTCTGATAATATCGGGGATAGGTTCACTCTTGGAACCCCTTTCGACTTTTGTTGACGTGTTCCTCCAACCAATGGTGCGAGAAATGCCTACTTTCCTCATGGATACAAAGGATGTATTGAGGCTATTACCCAATATCGAATTTAATGCACAAACTGATATTCTGGTGTCATTCGACGTTGAAAGTTTATATACGTCTATACCCCAAACAGAGACATTGGAAGTTATTGAGACACTACTTTCAGCTAGAGACCTAAATTCTATAACACCAGTTAGTGTTATCATGACTCTAGCCACGTTGGCTATGGCTGAGAACTTTTTTTGCTTTGAGGAAAGTTTCTACTTACAGATTAGCGGGACCAGTATGGGCAGCGTCTTTGCCCCGAGTCTCGCTAATCTGTATGTGCATCACTTCGAGCAGGAGCATGTGTTCGCAGACACCAATCCCCATCTAGGGTGTCTGCGGACTTGGAAGCGCTACATTGACGACATTTTTGTCGTGTGGCGTGGGAGTTCAACACAGCTTAAGGAGTTCCATGAATGGCTCAATCAAAGGAACCGTTTTTTGAAGTTCACTATGGAATTCGATACCCAGAAACTGGCATTTTTAGATTTGCTGATCCACGGAACTCCTAACGGTTTAGCTTCAGAACTCTATCGCAAACCAATGGCATGCAATTCTTTGCTTAATTACTACAGTTGCCACCCGAAGTCCCTACGGGATAATTTGCCCTATGGACAATGTTTGCGTATACAGAGGAACTGCTCCAACCGTGTATCTTTTGAATCACATGCCCAATGTCTATCTAGAGATTTGGTACACAAAGAATATCCCAAAAAGTTGATACAGCTGTCCAAAAAAAGAGCTGCTAATAACAACCGAGCCAGCTTGCTTGAAATCTTGCCTCCGAAGCCCAAGACCGAACGTATGACATGCGTGAGTACGTTTGGTACTTTTTCCAATCAAATTACTAAGATTGTGAAGACATTGGGGCATTCTCAATACTGGACAAGACACTTTGCCTCTCCCACTTTTCGCATATAAGAGAGCACAAAATCTGAAGGACAAACTTGTCCACACAAGACCTAAGAGTGTGGGACCGAGAGCTGTGGGAACTCTGTGGGATATGCCTGCAGTTACAGGACACTATCCATGTGGACAATGTGCAGCTTGTCCCCAGACATCAAAAACACTAACAATTGATATTGGGCTAGAACGAGCTTGGGAACAACGCAAGTTCACCAATTGCAACAGTGCTAATTTGATCTATCTTATCAAGTGTCCGTGCAACAAGATGTACGTCGGCATGACAACTCGCAAAGTAAAGCTGCGAAGATCAGAACATAAAAGTTCCATACGGTGTAACAAACTGTCCACCAAACTCACAAGTCATTTCTTAGCGGCACAACATCTACCTACAGATATAAGGTGGACTGTTTTAGAACAACCTACCATCCCAGTGCATATTGCCGATATAAGCATGTTCCTCTTTAAACGGGAAAAAAGGTGGGTGTATAAATTACAGACCCATAAATCAGGATTGAACGATGACATTCCGTGGATGTCACTGTAAAAAAAAAAACCATCGCCATATGTAATCATCCAGGTGTCATCCTAGTGGATAATATTGAAATTTCCCCCCCCCTATATAAGATATGATCTGTTGATAGGGAATCTTATTGTTCACTTGATAGGGATCTTACACCTATATATATATACATATATATTCTGCATTAGTGGCCTCTGAGACTGAAGGTTGTATACCCTACAGTATTGGGTATGTGTGGATAAGCTGTTACTAATACATCATGCATGTGGCCTAATTCTGCATTAGTGGCCGCTGAGACTGAAGGTCATATACCCTACAGTATTCTGTTACTAATACATCATGCATATGGCCATTAAATCGTCACATACCCTATTGTCAGAGCGCCCAAGATACACTAATCACAGAGAACACTAGTGAGAATATATAAACTATACTAGACATCGATCGTCCACCAATGTGGCAGTCTATTCAATCGGCTTGAGGGACTGTTCTACGTTGTTCTCCTTTATTCTATTAACGTATGGACATGGACATCATTATTGCATTACCTTTCGAGAACCATTGGAAAATAATGCACTGTTAACACTGTTTGTTATGTTAATTTCATTATTAGTACCTCTGTACCCAGACATTTGATTAATTAATCAACTTCGGACACTTAGATATAAAACATCACACTAGGTCGGGGTTATAGAACTCTATCCCGTTTAAGAACTACAATTCCCTATAAGTCTAACAAGCGCCACGTAGGCCAACGCAATGGCGTCATTCAGGCGCGACCTCTTCACGCTCCAGGAAAAACAAAAGCCTGCTTCCTGTCCGGTCGGGTGCCTCCCTCCACGACAGCCTAGACGGATGTCCGGAGTACCGATGGACAGGTAAGCAGGGCAGGGTGTAGAGTGTCATGTGATTTTACTAAACAGCTATTTAACAAATTCGGAACGTGTAACACGCGTTCTACACTGAACTTTGCAGGATTGACAACTAGAGCGGACTGCTTGTCCTGGTGGCGGTCTCCCCCACATGATCGTGATTGTTTATTCCAAACGCTAAGTAAGCGAGGTTCTGTGGACCCACGGATTTAAAAAACTGGCAGTAATCACGGGTGTACAGACTTTTTTGACACGTTCTGTGTGGCTCCTCTGAGGCGATGAGTGGTAACTGTCACATAAGGATTTTGGTATACGTAACACGCATATGATTGCGGCATAACGACCAAGCCATTTTGTGGGCTTATGTTATTTTCTTGAGGATTGCTATTTTCTTGAGGATTGTAATTCATAGGCCACATCTGTAGCCAGTGGATGATGTGATTACACGCATTACACTAAAAAGATAGATCAATCTTTCTAAAACTCTTTTTCTACTAATAGGAGATGCTACTTATACAGTTATTGTATCCTTCCTTTTTATTTCCTCTTTCCTTCCCTCCTTTAGAGCGGTGCTCCGTCTATACCTGCGCTGTTGCCAGGTGAGGTGGGGTGTTTATTCCCCACAATTTGGTTGAGTGAAGCTAATTAGTTTCTTTTAAGAAATTGCTAAAATGATGGCATCTAATTTAAGTAGTCTACTATATGAGACCCCGTGATCAATGAAATGATTGGCTATTTAAAACTGTACACATAAGAAATGTGGTTTGCAAACTGTCGCTAATGATAAATTGTTTTTATTCTATGTGTGCCCTGCCTGCCACTGTGATTTTCGTGATTTCCCGAACAGGCGAATTTCAGGTGACATTTTTCACTTTTTTATTTATCAACACTGATGCAGTAGAAATTTACTGAGGTCCTGATGAAGCAGGAGGAGATCTCGAGACTCCATTGTACCGCAGAAACATGTTGACCTTTATACAACCTGGGTAGTTATTTGTTTAACACTACTTTGCACTGTTTTTTATCATTGGGTGTGGATAGGATATTATTAAAATACATTTTTTCCATATTCATAACCCATTTTATATCACTCACTTTCTATGCACTATCATTCAATTTATTCTTTCTTGCACTGCTAGTCATTTACCTTCCTTATGCCATACAAAGTAATTCCCTTGATTGGAGATCCCTCCCGTTTGATTGGGTGGCAGTTCACCTAATCCTGACGTGGGTAAACATCACTACCTTCGGTTGAAGGATCCCAAATGATGTAGGGCGGCACAGGATGGGTATCTGATGGGAATCATTTGATGGTCACTACGTATCATTACCAGTGGACATTGTGACTGCTCCCCAATTAAACACATCATTATAGACAGTTCATGCACGTTCAACTGACCTCCTGATATTTATTGTTTTTTACACAGTCTTTTGGAAATACCACCATAAGTAGTGACATTGAAAGCCAATGTTAAAATGCCACGAATTCCCCAATACAAAATCTCTAGTGAAGGTGAAAAAGCGTTGTTAGCGATCATTTACGATTTGATTGAAAAAGATGTAATTGAAGAGACAAGAGGCAACATTTGCAATAGTCCTGTTCTGCCCGTTCTGAAGCGAACTGACCCTTCCCAGCCACCTGTTTACAGATTTGTGATTGACCTTAGAGACGTTAATAAGATCGTTGTGCCACAATTTCCAGTTGTTCCTGACATTACTGCCCTATTGACTATGATTCCAGCTTCTGCCACCTGGTTTTCGGTGATTGACCTGTAGAATGCTTTCTTCAGCATCCCGATTGCCGAGGAGAGTAGGGATATTTTTGGCTTCAGTTTAGGAGGTCGAAGCTTCCGCTTCAAACGCGCTCCCCAGGGCTACTGTGAAAGTCCATCAATATATAGTCAAGCTTTAAAAACACAGCTTGATACGATTGTTTTACCTGATGGTGCTACCCTCATTCAGTATGTTGATGATTTGCTTGTCGCTGCAGATACTGAGGAAATCTGTAAAGAAGCCACGTTGTCATTGTTGCGTCATTTGTGTGATTTGCATCACAAAGTGTCTCTCTCAAAATTGCAATATTTTCGACAAGAAGTGACCTACTTAGGCCATCTCTTATCGAAGGAGGGAAGGAAATTGACCCGAGAAAGAATTCAGGCAATAGCGAAATTGAGTGTGCCAAGAACACAGACAGGTGCGTGCTTTCTTGGCCATTATATCGTATTGCAGACAATGGATACCGAATTTTTCGTTATTGGCCAAACCTTTGGTGGCATTAACTTGTAAAGATACACCGAATCCCGTTCCATGGTCTAAAGAGTGTCAGAAAAGTTTTTCTGAATTGCGTGATGCATTATGTTCGGCTTCTGTGTTGGGTACCCCCGACTACAGTAAGCCCTTCACATTGTATGTCCATGAGAAAGAAGGTTGTGCATTGTCAGTGTTGACACAGTTGTTCGGAGACCAGCAGCGTCCATGTGCGTATTTTTCATCGACTTTGGATCCGGTAGCTAAAGCATTGCCGAGTTGTTTAAGAGCAACAGCGGCAGCAGCTGTTTCTATTCGACAGTCTGCTGGTTTGGTAATGAATAACACGTTGATTGTAATGGTCCCACATGCAGTGGACACGTTGTTAAACAGAACCAAGACACAGCACTTAACTAGTGCTCGATTGTCAGGTTACGAGTTGACATTGTTAGCGCGTCATGTGCACATAAAAAGATGCAACACTTTTAACCCAGCTACGTTGTTGCCGAGTGTAGAGGAATTAGATGCTTCAGAACAGCATGATTGTTTTCTTAGAACAGAAGAAGAAACGAAAGGGAGAGTGGATCTCAAGGACACTCCTCTTGTGAAGTGTGATGGTACATTATGGGTGAATGGTTCATGCTTCAAGCTTCGGAATGGTGATACGACTGCAGCATATGCTGTCACGACTTTGCATACGATTGTTGAAACTGCACGTATTCCACATAATTCAGCTCAAGCAGCAGAGGTGATTGCACTCACGAGAGCATGTGTGTTGTCGAAAGGAATGAAAGTGACCATCTACACCGACAGCCAATACGCATTTGGAGTGGCTCACAATTTTGGACGATTGTGGAAAGAGCGTGGGTTCCTGTCTTCGCATGGAGCTTAGATTCAGCATGGTTAGTTGGTGAATGAGCTTCTTGAATCACTTACTTTGCCGTTGCAAGTTGCGATTGTGAAATGCAGTGCACACAAGAAAGTGACTGATATTGGTCGTGGAAATGCATTTGCTGACGAAGTTGCAAAAGAAACAGCAAGGAATGTGATGAGCCGAATGTATGTTGCAGGCCCTGCAAGATGGGTTGGTGATGTTGGAATGTGTGAAGACACGATAGAGAGTGTGAAGTCTATTCAAGCTGAAGCTACAGAGAAAGAATTGAGTGTGTGGAGAGAAAGTACGGGTAAAATGGATGCGAATGGTTGTTGGATTGAATTGTCAGAGCATCAGAGATGGTTGCTACCCGATGCGTCTGTGCTTGCAGTGGTTACAATGGCCCATGGAATGGCTCACCTCAGTGTGAAAGGGATCTGTAAGTTGTTGGCTCCAGTATTACAAAATGCTGGAATTCCTAAGTGTGCAGAGAATGTGGTCAAGAATTGCATGGTGTGTCTGAAACACAATCCTGGTAGGGGAACCCCAACTCCAGCTGGTCATTTTGCACCACCTAGGTATCCGTTCGAGGTTTTGCAGCTAGATTTCATCCACATGGAAAGGTGCAACAACTTAAAATACGTACTCGTTGTTGTTTGCGCCTTCTCAAGATGGGTAGAAGCATATCCCCTAAAGGACAATACTGCCTTATCCACAGCTAAAGCCCTTGTGAAAGAGTTTTTCCCTAGATTTGGAATGCCGAGAATGGTCTGGAGTGATAATGGGAGTGAATTTGTAGGTCGAGTGATGAAGAAAGTGTGTGAAGGGCTAGGTATCCAGCAAAAGTTCCACGCTGCAAATCGCCCCCAATCAGCTGGACTAGTAGAATGCTACAATGGCACGCTAAAGTTAAAATTGGCCAAAATTCAAGCGAGCTCTGGTCTTAAATGGCCTGACGCTCTCCCTTTAGCACTCCTATCAACCAGAATGACTGTGCATTCGCGATTGGGACTTAGTCCTTATGAAATAGTTTTCGGTCGCCCAGCCAACATATGGGGAGTGCCAAGGCCCACAAAATTTAGTGAAATCGAACACCCTGTTTTGCTTGACTATTTGTACGAATTGACGGATAAATTGCGTGTTTTACACCAACAGGTCAATGACACTCTGCCTCAAGTCTCTGAAGCTCCAGGACATCAGATCGTTCCTGGATCCTGGGTGCTGGTCAAGAACTTCCAGCGAACAAAGAACGACCAGCCCAGGTGGACCGGCCCACACCTCGTCCTTCTTTCAACGAGATCAGCTGTTCGAGTGGAAGGAAAGAAGCACTGGATCCACGGTGTACATTGCAAGAGGGTGCCTTTGCCTCTGCCGTACGACCGGTGGGTCCAGGAGGGTGTCGCCGACTCAGAGACTGAAACTGTGCCTCGTTTTCTGCCTTTCAGTGATGCACGCATAAAAGGAACAATTACTGAGAAAGAAAGTGACAATCTCTTGCAAGCAGCTGTGCCGCCGTCAATTCGATTGGACACTACAGAACCTGAACTCCTTTTCCAAGACCAAACAGTACCTGGGAGAAAACGTTATAATTTGAGGCCGAGACCTATGGACAAATAAATAAAATTTTCCTTTTACTTGCTATTTTTGAAAGTGCAGCTTTCCCATCTGAGAAACTTGCTTATTTTTGCTTTTCGAACCGCCATCCGGGTTCCGCTGCTACGGTCGCGATTGCCCAAAGTCTTTGGGGTGCAGCTGACGACATTAGGCCGACAGTTCTGGTTGGTCTAAGGGAGTTGCCCTAGACTGACAGAAGCATTCCTTAGCAGAAACAACCTACCATCGCGAGCAGCATTTTAGAGAGGATGAAGAGATCTGCCAAAACTGTGAACTTTAAAGCTAGAATATGTGAAATGATGACCAAAAAACGTTTTCTGATAGTATGCATTTTTGTTCTATTCAGTGTAATGACGTTTTTTATTGGATACGTTTTATTCTCTTATCGAGTGACATTTGCACCCACTACATCACCCGTACCTCCTCCTACTGTTTCCTCACATTCTTTTCAACCCCTTCCTGAACACGAATCAGCTAGGAGATTAGAGTTTATTAATAACTCCTTCGTTCAGCTTTTGCACCAACACCAACTAGTAATGAACACGACTAACTGTTGGGTGTGTGGTCTTATGCCTCACACAACGGATAAAGGTATCCCTTATCTGGTCCTGCCATTCAGCCACAATGTGTGGGCATACAGAACGATGTTCATCTATGCACATGAAGTCTACCCCCTACGTTCTGTATCAGACAATCCTAAGAATAGTGCTCTAGTTAAGGGTATAGTAGATATGATTAAGGAAGATATTTCCTATGAGACTATCCCGAGAGATGAGACACTAGTATACATAGGATGGAACGTGACCGGATATGGAGCTACTCTGAGTGAGAAACAGCAAGCTAAGAGATCTTTCCAGATTTGGATTGTACCCCATCAGGGTCACCTGTGTCTACAAGGTAATGGCAAGAATCCCAGAGCTCAGTTAGGGAAGAGTATCTGCACTAAAACGTATGTTTTTGCGTCCCAGACTTCCCCTTTGTTCTTAGCAGCTAAGGGTACCTATTTCATCTGCCATGGTAGAGCCTATACATGGTTGCCCCCTGACTTTTCGGGCACATGTTTTGTTTCGTTCCTGCTGCCTCCCACCTACACAGCAGCGGCAGATTACCACAAGACAAGGATAGTTAGTGGTGTCTTGAGTAAATCAGACACTGCAGAACAAGAATTTGGGGACTTCGTAAAGGGTTTTCTACCGTTCTGGGGACCGATGGCTAACAGCTGGAACATAAGGCAATTGACAAGGGTAGTTGAATGCACCGTAGTTGAAACTGCCGGTGCCCTTAGTAACTTGACTGCTGAGCTCCAGTCGGACCGTCTTATGACCCTTCAGAACAGGGTCGCATTAGATGTCATACTTGCAGACCGAGGTGGGGTATGTAAATTGATCCAATCGAGTTGCTGTGTTTTCATTCCAGATAACGCTCCAACAGTGTACTAAGCCATCTCCAAACTGCATAAGATTTCCAAATCTATTCATGTGGATAAAGGAGATTGGTCCTTAATGGGATGGTTCTGGGAACTGATATCCACTTGGGGATGGAAAATTCTGATGGTCATTGGGATGGTCTTAGCCATTCTTTTCCTGATCTGTCTGTGCGTGCAGTGTTCTCCTGCAATATGTGGCCTCTGTGCTACATCATGTGTAAGGAAGCCTGTATCAAAAGACGAACTAAGTAATAGGATGATGTTACAGCAACATCTCAATGACTTTAGGAATATAGACCTGGACTCAGATTAGCATGAGGATAGGTTAATTGCCTATGTAAGGGCAAAAGGAGGGTTTGTGGTTCTGAAAATTCTGGACTCGTGAATAAAACGTCGTCGTGACATGATGATTTTGGTATCAAAAGACCGAGAATGACAAGTACACTATGTACGAGCATTTTCGTCACTTTCGAGTAACGATTTCACCTCGAAATCGTCATTTTCGTTCTGAACCCTTGGGTTCCATTTTGTGTACGGCAGCCATTTTGTGAGTTGCCCTCACATAGGCAGATGATTAAAGCACATTTGATTCCCAAGGACACGTACACCTTAATTGACTTCTCTGTGACCTGGGCAAGCTGGAACCATTGCCCCAGGCCGAACCTGCCCGGCCAGTTCCTTTCCCAGTGTCCGAGCGAGATAGCATCAAGGCACAGCCTACCATAAACCTTTTCATCGCACACACACCCTGCCTAATCTTGCTCCCACCTGTCCCTGTTCCTTTCTCTACGACTTGCTTTACGAGGAGGAGGTGCCCGTTTTTATTGGGGGTCCACCGATATCTGATGAAAATGTTGGGCCTTGCCGGGTAATTTGTTGTGGGCTGGACGAACTGTAATGTGGGCTTGTCATCATGACTCTGCTTTTCCTTTGTAGTGAAAACATGTGAATGGTATACTAAAATGTGAAGAATGTTTGCCTAAAGCACAATATTTCGTATAAAAGAGAAGCCTGACTTTGTAAGATTGAGCAGTCTCCTGAGAATATACACACCGTGTTGTTGTACTTCTAGGACGCCTGTTACTTGGTTGCAGCCTATAAATTCGATCTTTGACTTCACCTAGAAGACTCTGAGTTTCTGTGTCTGAATCAGGAAAGTACTCGAGGTCTTAGGATGTACCCTGACACCGCTGGGTTACCGGTTCGGTACCGGTTCTGAAAAACCCAGTACCTCAGCCCCTTTGCAAAACCAGGTATTTTTGTGATAGATGATTTTGATGTCTACACAATATGTTTTGGGCCCTTGCCTGTCCCGGGTACTTGACTCACCCACACGAGTGAGGTATAATTTTTATCAGTAGACTTTGGGTAATGTGGGGTGGGTGGAATTTTGTGGATCCACACATATTCCAGAACTTTCCATCACAGAAGTTTGAGAAAAATGTGTGTTTTTTTACAAAGTTTGAGGTTTGCAAGGAATTCTGGGTAATAGAACCTGGTAAAAGCCACACAAGTCACCCCATTCTGGATTTCCCTGGGTGTCTAGTTTAAAAAATGCATAGGTTTGCTAGGTTTCCCTTGGTACCGGCAGACCTAGGGTTAAAAATCTACAACTAGGCACTTCACAAAGAAAGGGTCAGTTTTCATTGTAAAAATATGGTGTGTTCACATTGCGTTTCGGGACGTTTCCTGTCACTGGCACTAGGCCTACCCACACAAGTGAGGTGCCATTTTTACCGGGAGACGTCGAGAAACATAGAACAGTAGAAGTGTTTTTGCAAATTGACTTCCTATTCATTTATCCCTTCTAAATGTAGGACAGTGTGTAAAAAAAGTATAATTTTCAAAAAAGTCCTCTAATTCAGATGCTGGTATAGGTACACACATATATGGAGATGTGCACATAACCACTGCTTCTAAACTCCATATGTTGTTCCCATTTCGGAAATTCATAGTTTTCCTCAATACCTATTTTTCATTCTTTATATTTTACCAAGTGGTTTGCTGTATATTCGTAACACAATAAAAAACCATAGCAAGGTGCAGCTCTTTATTGGCTCTAGGCACATCGGATTCTTGGTGAACCTACAAGTCCTATATATCTCCACAACCAGAAGGGTCCTGTGGATGTAACAGTATATTGCTTTAAAAAATCTGTCATACTTAAAAGAAGTTACAGGTGACCACGTTGGCACAAATGGCTACATTTTCAACTCATTTTCAATGTTTCCTATTTTTAACTGTTAGTTTCTATAAGAAAACCTTGAAGATTCTACACAAATGACCTCTTACTGAACTACGAGTTCTGTCTACTTTAAATGTTTTTTATAGCTTTTCAGGATTCGTTATTTCTTTCATACCCATTTTTACCTGAAAGGAGGTTGAAAGCACAAAAAATAGCAAAAATAGGCTTTGTCCCAGTAAAATGCCAACACTTTGTAAATAAATTTGGTTTTCTGACAAAAGTCTGTCAGTCCCTGAAAGCTGGGAAGATGGTGATATCAGTACTACAAACCATTTGTTGATACCATTTGCAGGGAATAAAACAAACGCTTTCATCTGCAGCATGTTTTTCCCATTCATCCCCAAAATTCAAAATGTTGTTGTATTTTGGCTAATTTCTCGGTCCCCTCCAGGGGAATCCACAAACCCTGGGTACCTTTAGAATCCTCTGGATGTTGTAAGAAAAGTACCCATATTTGATGTGGATACTTTATATGGACAAAACGTTACAGGGTCCAAAGCGGGAACTCCCCCAAATAAGTACTCAGCACTGGGGGTCGGGGGGAAGCCCAGCAGTTAAGGGGTTAAAAGTGACAAAACATGTCAACAAACATATGTTCTTCATGTCTTGGGTTGATGATATCCACACCCATTCTAACATCCTCTAGCACTGCAAGGAGAACAGTTCTAGTGTTTCTGTTTGAGTGAAATCTGTCAACTAAGGCGGTTTGAGATTCTAGAAGTGCAGCATTGCTTTGCCGCATCGGACTCACTAATATTGGCAGCAGCCAGTAAACGAGACACAGAACAAAAGTTAAAAGTATTAAGAAGAACAAGCCCAGGTTTTACCCAAAAGGAGACAAGCTCCTATTTTGTTATTCCAGCTTTGCTTCAGGCTAACAGTCGCACTTCCATAAACACAACAGACATCTGCTGCTGCGCTGAAGATTGTTGGACTCATCAGTGAACAAAAGAGAGGGTGGGATTGAACTAGGGGGAGGGTACAGATTTGGAGCTTGTTTTTTATTAGAAACAGGGATTCATCAATTGAGAAATTATGTTATCTGAGAGCAGTAGGACACAAACATGTCTCTGGATCATTTAATTGAGATTTTACATGGAAAGAGACTTGGGGGGGTAAGGGCCAGTCCAGAGAAGGACAGATTCCTGTGAACTCTGCCTGATGTTTGTAGACATCCTGTGATCTCATGAGTCCTGTCTCTGCTGTACCCCACTTATAGTCTTGTGCCCTTGTCTCTGTTGTACCCTCCTCTAGTTTTGAGGCCTGGCTATGCCATCCCCTCCTTGGGTGTTGTAAAGCTTGGCTGATGTCCCACTTGTCTCGCTCCATGGTATTCCTCTCTTGAGACCTGGCTCTGCTGTCCCCTCCTGTGATCTCAGTTACTGTCTTGGTTATACTCCCCTGTAGTCTGACCAGGCTTGTCTCAGGTGCACCGGACTCTGGCCTCACAAGGTATGGCCCTGTTTTATCCTCATGTGGTCTCATTCCCTGGTCTCTGTTGTACCCTCCTCCAGCCTTGAGGCCTGGCTGTGCCCTTCCTCCCCCCGCCCCGGGTATTTTAACGCCTGGTTGTGGATTTACTGGTCTCACTCCATCGTATTCCTCCTGGTGTCTCAAGAGGCCCGGCTCTGCTGTCCATTTGTGTGATCTCAAGTCCTGTCTTGGTTATTCTCTACAGGCTTGTCTGATTTACCCTCCTGTAGTCTCTCATGGCGTAGCTCTATTTTCCCCTCATATCCTCTCGCAAGGACTGAAATCTGTTGTATGCCTTGTAAAATTCCTATCACCCCTGACTCTGTTGTACCCTCCTGCGCTCTCATCAGGCCTGGCTCTGCTGACCCCCTCCTGTGGCCTCAAAAGGCCCGGCTCTGTTGTACCTCCTCCAGTCGTCTCACTAGGTCTCGCTCAGTTATACCCCCTCCTGTGGCCTCACAAGGCCTGGCTCTCTTTTACCTCCTCCAGTCGTCTCACTAGGTCTCGCTGAGTTATTCTTCCTGTGGTCACTCAAGGTCTCTCTCTGTTATACTGCCTCCTGTGGTTTTACCAAGTCTTGTGCTTTTACACCTCCTCATGTGGTCTCACTAGGTCTCACTCTATTGTATCTGTATGATATTGGGATATTAGTTGATGGGGTGAGTACACCACTCAAGCAACCATAAAAATCCCAAAACAATTTAGAAACGGAATTTATTTTAATAAATACAATGATGCCAAAAGCACATGAATCCAGTCAATAGAACCAAAGTTATTCATTTTTAAAGTTGTTAATAGAAATAGCGCCAAGAAATACAAAGCCCAATTTCAAGTATCTGGTCACAGGGAAGTGGAATATAGTTACAAGGTCCGGACAATCACAATGGAGTGTAGATTTGACACAAGGACTATGGTAGTCCCACTAGGAAGTTACTTTCTCAAGTCCTTGCAACGAGCGCTGTTCTGGGTGGCAGAGGCCTCCCATTGGCAGTCATCCTGAACGGTTGTTGTCGTAGTGAATATCAAATCCCGCTGAAGCTTTGCATTGCTGGTCCATTTGTGGCACAAAGAAATGGCTTTGCAGCCAAGAGGAGCCCAAGACATCTGTTTCTTCACCTTTTCTGCAGGAGGCGCTTCCACTGATGCCAGCCAACGGTCCAGGACCTGAGGTTACCTGTTGTGAATCAGGACTCACTTCAGACAGAGGTCAACAAAAGACTCAGGCAGGTCCAGGCCAGTCATGTTGGTACTGGTCACACAGGGCATCAGCTGACCAACCCTTGTGATGAAGGCAAGCAGGCCCAGTCCTTTTTTTCAGACAGCAATGCAGTCCTTCCAGCAGCAGGGCAGTCCTTCTGAATCTTCCAAACTAATAGGAGTGTTCTGATGGTATGCTTTGAAGGTCCCAGTTTCATACTAGTGTCAGCTTTGTGTGGGGAAATTCCCCAACGAACCCTAAAGCTAGTTCTGGTCAGTTCTTCCCCATCCCCTGGTCGTGTCTCAGACCTTTCCAAGGTGACAAAGGCAAGGCCAGCCTAATTTTAGGTTCCCTTGTGCGTGCTGCAAGCAGAGTCTTTAGAAATGTAGTTAAGGTAGGGCCAGCTTTTCCCCAACCATTCTATTAGGAAGGTCCTTTCCCCTCACATGCTTTGCTCAGTGTCTGGAAGGAATACACAACCCACAATACGTGACCCAATCACAGTCATGTAAATGAGGACACTAGCATACAGGCACAAGTGATTTGAGCAGAAAAATGCCAGCTTTCTATAAAGTGCAAAAATAACTTTCTAAAAGTGGCGTTTTCAAAATTGTAATTTTCAATTTAAATGTATTTGAGTGTAAACATATTTACCTATCTGTCCCCAAACTGAAGTTATCACTTATTAAGTTTAATAAGGTAACTCAGTGTTAGCCTATGGGAAAGATAGGCCTACGCAGTGTAAAATGAGATTTTCACTGCTAGAATATGTACAACGGAAACACATGTCCTACGTTTTCAATACAATGCACCCTGTCCTTGTAAGCTTAACAAGCATTTGCACTGCAATAGGTCTAGAAATTTGCGAGAGTTAAAGCTATTTGCGGTGTAAATGAGAATATCATTTACCCATGTGCTTTGCTTTACAGTGCTGTAGCCTTTGGGACCTTATAAGTGTTTAGCAATGCAGTATATTATCCTGGGTGCTGTGCCGCCAGGGACTAAATAACTATACAATTACTAAACACTGGGTCCTGCAGTCTGATTCAGGAATATACGTGTGCCCCCGGAATCATTTATGGATGCATCCCAAGGCCTGAGGACCTGTGATGTGTAACTGTAAAACAATAAAATATACATTTACCTTTTCCTGTCCTGTCTGGCAAACACCATGAAAGGAGGCGATCTTCTGATTTCTGGTAGCTGTAAAAACCTGTCTCTTTTCGAAGAATAAACAAAACTAGTGGCCCACAAGGCGCGTAATACAGGGTTTTATCTCTGTCAGGTTATATTTATTTGAAAAGTTTTATAATGTGCGAATATGACCCAAACGGGTAGCAGTGCGCTGTACAAAGTGGCGTAGGTATGAGTACAACAACAAAATGGATCAGAAGAGATAACTTAACAATTAAAAGGTCAAGAGGGAAAAACACAAGATTGAAAGGGGGGATGGCAAGTCAGCTAGATTAGTGGGACCAGAATGGTTCTAGCAGAGAAGAAACATAAAACCAATTGAAACAGCACGTTAAAAGAGAGTATCCAGACCGGAGAAAGAAGTAGATTGAGATAATATCCATGTTAATACTGTTGGAGGTCATTCAGGAGTAGCCCTTTGTCATGTTTTTTGAAAGAGGCAGTAGATGAGTTGGTTCTGATCTCTGGGGGAAGAGCGTTACATACTCTTAGAGCAAGACCAGAGAAAGCACAATTTTAAGTTCTTTTCTTATTGAATTTGGGAGGATTCAATAATAGGGTGTTAGAGCTTCTGAAGTTTCATCTCGAGCCAGATATCTCAAGTTTTTTGCCAGGTAAAAGGGGTATTTATTTTATTTATTTTTGGAGTTTTCTATAGCGCTGGCCAGACCCGAGGGTATCGGAGCGCTTTACAATCGAGCTGGAGGGAACGGGTGCATGACAGTATATCAAGAAAGAGAGATTCATACAAGTTCAAGGATTAACATTGTTAATTGGCGTCTGAGGGGCGAGTTTGAGGTAGTGGGTTAGAGGTAGTCTTAGTTGCAGGGTGAGCTGCTGAGGTAGAGTTCGGGAATGCACGGTTGAGGTAGAGGATTTTGAGGCGTCTCTTGAAATCTTGAAAGGAAGTCGTAATCCTGATGTCAACTGGGATGGAGTTCCAGATTTTTGGGGCGTTGCCGGCAAACGAGCGCGTAGCGGTTTTTTGTTTCCGGATTTTCATGGGGATGAGTAGTAGGGTGTTCGAGCTTCTGAGGTTTCTGGACTGGCCCGCTTTCTTGAGCTTGGAGGCTAGATATTCCGGTTTCCCTGTGTGCAAGGCTTTGTGTGTAAGACAAGCCGTTCTGAAGCTGGCGCGCATTTCCATTGGGAGCCATTTTAAGTCTTTAAGTGCTGGGGATATGTGGTCGATTTTCTTTGCCCCTGAGACCATTCTGGCGGCTGCATTGAGGGTGGTTTTCATTGGCGCTAGGTGTGATAGGCTGTGCCTGATAAGGTTGCGATCCCATAGTCCAGTCTGGATAGCACCAAAGATTGGGTGGCTATCTGGAGATCCCTCTGCGGGATGTGAGGTTTGATTTTGTTGAGGAGTTTCAGATTGAGGAAGGCGCTCTTTGCGGAGTTCTTGATGTGGTTCGTCATTGAAAGTTTGTGGTCAAGGGTGATTCCGAGAGACTTTACTGAGTTAGTCAGAGTGAGATTCCCACTGAGCGCGTCAATAGCTTTCATCCATTCTGTGATTTGGGGGTTGTAGTCCTTGTTGGAGATGAGGAGGAGTTCTGTTTTTCCTTGATTGAGTTTGAGATGGTTTTTCCCAAGCCAGGCTTGGATTTCTTTGAGCGTGTTATTGAGCTTTAGAATGTCGTTGAAGGAGGTGGTTTCTATGTAGATCTGTGTGTCATCTGCATAAAGATGGAAGGGGATGTTTGTTTTCTTCAGTATGATGGTGAGGGGTACCATGTATATGTTGAACAGTTGCGGGGAGAGAACGGATCCTTGGGGAACCCCTCTGGTCACGGGGAGAGGGTCGGATGTGAAGGATTTTATTTTGACTCTTTGGAAGCGGTTCAGAAAGAAGGAGTCAAACCATTGCAGGACCACATCGTTTGCACCTACACTTTCCTTGAGGGACTTAATAAGGAGCTTGTGGTCAACCGTGTCGAATGCCGCTGACAGGTCAAGGAGAATGAGTAGGCAGCACTGGTCCGCGTCAAGGGAATTGCGTATGTCGTCTACTATGTTCAGGATTGCGGTTTCAGTACTATATCCTTTTCTGAAGCCTGATTGATTATGGTCAAGGAGGTTGATGTTATCAAGCTGGTTGTTGAGTTGGCGTAGTACACACTTTTCTAGGATTTTGGCTAGAAAAGGCAGACTTGAGACTGGTCTGAAGTTGTTGAGGTCATTGGGGTCTAAGCCTGGTTTCTTCAGGAGGGGAGTCACCTTGCCGACTTTGAGGCAGTCCGGTTTGGTGCCAGTCTTTAGGGAGCTGTTGATGTTTTCACACCAGAGTGGTGCGAGAGTGCGTTTGAGGTCTTTGGCCATTTGGGAGGGGATGGGATCGAGGTTGTGGGAGGAGGGTTTGGAAGATGAAATTAGATTGAGGATCTCGGCTTCCTGGACAAGGTCGAAGGAGGACCAGGAGTTAGCGGTGGGATCTGTGGAGGTGATTTCTGTAGCTGTTGGAACGATGCTGGTAGACAAGGGAGGGCTGGTGTCTAGGGATAGTTCGATCCTGGCTATTTTATCGTTGAAGAAGGTGACGAAGTTGTCGCATAGAGTTTTGGAGGGCTGTAAAAGGGCAATGGTTGGTTTGGATGTTTGTTTTTTGATGATGTTGAAGAGTTCTCTGGGTCTATTTTTAGCCTTGTCCAGCGCATTGCAGAAGAAGTTTGTTTTTTCGCTGTTGATATGGTTTTTGTACCTTCTTCGAACTTCCCTAAGTTCCCCATGATGGACGGGGGAGGCGTTCTTTCTCCAGTGTCGCTCTGTGGCTCTGAGCAGCCTCCTCTCCTTGTTGATGTCCTTGTTAAACCAGGTTCTTGATGGTATGTTCCTTTGTTTTTTTTGTTTAAGGGGTGCCAGTTGGTTTAGGATGTTGGACATGGTCGTGTTGTAGTGTGAGGTGAGTTCGATAGCTGATAGTCCTTCTGTGGAGATTGGTAGGGAGGAGGCTATTCTTTCTTCTAGTTCCGAAGTGTTAATTTGTGATAGGTTTCTGGACCATGTGGGGGGGGTTGCGGTGGCGGGACGAGACTGGATCCCTTCGGAAAGTTGAAATAGGATTAGGTGGTGGTCCGACCAATCTACCGGGAGGATGTGATCGATGGAGATTGCATCATGGCGGGCAATGATGGCGTCTAGGATCGCCCCTTTGTAGTGGGTCTCTTCTGTGCAATGTTGGGAGAGGTTGTTGGAGTGCAGAAGATCATTTAGGGATTTAAAGGTGGCATTGTTCTCATTGTTCCTGTGTAGATTAAGATCCCCCAGAATGAGGGTGTTGGACTCTTTGAGAGAGCAGTTGGCGATCAGGTTTGAAAGTTGCTCCGTGAATGTGGCGTTGTTACCTGGGGGATGATATAGTAGGTGGCATTGCGTTAAGTGGTTGTCGCTGGTTTTGATGTTAGTTGTAAGGCATTCAAAGGAGTTGTAATCAAAAGCGTTAGTTTCAGTCACCGAGAGGTCGTTCTTGTGGGTGATTGCCACGCCTCCACCTTTTTTATGGTTCTTTCTATCTTTGTTGATGATGGAGTAGCCTGGTGGGACAAGCATATCTAGAGTAGGTGATGAAGAGTCATTGAGCCATGTCTCCGTGATGAATGCTATGTCTGTGTTGTGGTTGAGGATGTTCTCTGCTAGCTCTGTGGAGTGTTTGGCGGCCGATCTGCAGTTTATGAGCAGGCAGTTGGTCCCGGGGGGGTCTTTTTTTGTAGGTTCGGTGGGAATGGTGATGAGGGAGATTGGGGGTCAAGGAGGTCTGCGTGGGGGATTATCGTTTCTAAGACTGGTAATTACCTGACTAGAGGAATGGGTGGGGCGGGTAGTGAGGCTGGTGTAAGAGGTAGCCATTTCGAGCGCCTCTTCCCCGGTCATGGCTTTCTCCGCTCTGTTTGGTCCCCAGGCCACGGGCGGGGTGGGGGGTTGTGTGTTGGAGTTGAGAGGTGGGTTAGTTTGGTTGGGGGGTATAGGTGTGGGGGGTATCGGTGGGGGGGTGGAGGCGGGTTCTTGAGGTTTGGGTTGTGTCCAGTCGAGAGGTTGGTGAGGATAAGGTTTAGGCCTTGTATTATGGTGTCTATTTGATTTTCGATGCGGGTGAGGCGGCAGTGTGGGCCCTCTTGTTGCGTTTGGGGGATGTATTGGTTGGGTTGGGTTTTTGGGTTGATCCGGGTGTCTGATAGGGCTTGGGGGATTGCTTGGGTCGTGGTTTGGGGAGGCGGAGAGTGGGGTTTAGGGGGTGGAGGTCGAGTTAGGGGGTGATGTGATGAATACCTTTGTGCATCAGGCAAGCTATCTTGAGCCTGATCCTCGCTTCAATGGTCAGCCAGTTTAGTTGAATTAGGTCTGGCGTAATGTGGTCAAGTTTTCTAGAGCCAGTGATGAGTCTGGCCGAAGTGTTCATTGTGGCTCTAAGTGGAGTTTTAGGTAGCCCAGAGATCCAGTGCCCCTATAGAAAATGTCATAGCAACGCTACCCAACTCCACAATACTCACCATTAATCATAAAACACTCACAAGGCCCATAAACTATCGTGACATATTTTTGGGCAACTGAATCATGTGACCTAATTAATAAACCTATTCACAAAATATATATACATTCATATACAACTGCAGTATAATGAATTCACCATGGTTTTTATGAAACTCAGCATTTAATTAAGTCACTTAGGTAAATGGATCAACTGATGGTAACAAGACTGTGAAATCACAAGGCCAGCTAGTCTTTTAAAAAATCTTATTTATTAGCTATTTATTCGTGGAAAGTGCATTTCATTTAGAATCTTTTTATTTAAGCAGCATTGTTTGAGGAATTGCAAATTAGTCTGTCAGTTTCAAGCAAAATCAAATAGCATGTTACACAAAGAAATAACTGTTTTCCATCACCTAAGCCCTATTTTCCCTGTCTAAAACTCACTTCGCCTAAAGGAATAAATGGTCAAAAGTCATTTAGCCCTATTGATCCTTACGTGCTCCAAAGAGTCCGTCAGCACGTCACACCCAAACTGGATTCGGGAAGAGCAAAGAGCCAAGAGCCCCCTCCCTCCCATGGGGACAGTTTTTATACCTTTTCTGACTAACTAAAGTATCTATATCGCAATTTTTTTCTGTCAATCCAAACTCGCGATTGGCTGAGCCATGTCAGTCCACTATTCGGTCATGCTCTTCTGACCAAGTCCAGGGCCTCATCATAGCCCTTATTGTTCTTAGTTTTCACCATCCTTTTGCTTCCTCAAAAAGTTACATTTCCCGAGGAGAATCTTTCACTTCCTAATCTTGGCAAGCCTTACAGCATCCTGTCCTTGGCAAAGACTCCAAGAACACATTTAACTCGACCGCAATTGTTTCTGCATTAAACTTTGTTTGTTCAGCAAAAAGATGACTCTTTCGACTGCGCATGAGTAAAGACTTTACTCTGGTCATGCTTTCACGAGCTGCAGGACTGCCAGCCATTTTCTCAGGCCCATTCGTAAAACTAATGCATAAACAAACACAAGACATCAATTAATGAAAGAAATAAAGTTCATTCTGTTACCCACCCACCTTTGCTAATTATTAACCCATTAATAAATATTACCTAGCCAAAGCATTTTAGTAACAAACAGAATAAGCCTCACAAAGACGAAAAGACAAAACATAAGCATACGAAAATAAGCACATGCCATTAATTTAAACAGCCCCAATTAATTCTGACATAACAATAGACAAAATTAGCTTATTATTTTCCACGAACAAGCATCTGCAACATAATGCACATATATGAGCACACATGTTAATCCCCATGTATCGTGATTTGCAATTTTAATCTAAGTTGGTTAATAATATTCATTCCACACACGTTAATACAATTCGTTTTATTATAGGAGTTTAACTTTGCGAGCTAAAACAAAATCTCGCTCCATCAACTCCCTCATCTGTTGATTTCAAAATCACCAAACCATACCCAAAAACTTAGCAACATTTTTATCCCAAAGACGAACATGCTTTGATTTTCACTGTGTTAGTATTTCTAAAGCCTTGTCCCAGCTGTTGGTCTGCAACTCTCATATTGAGTTCTACGAAACTCTTCCAGTTCTATCTCTCTCTCCTGTTCTTTTCTGACTTTATAATATCTCTTCTTTTCCCTCAAGTATTTCTTTCTTTTGTATAACATACAACTGATCTTCAACAACAGCATCACAAAGACTATAACTAATAAAGGTGTCAGTATTTTGCCAAGAATTGAACCACCAATCTCTTGAAACCAGGTTTCGATTGCTTCAAATCAGTTGCTCAGACGTTCTGAAAAATCATCCTCTTCTAAGGGTACAGTTTCTGATTGTAACTCAGTAATGTTTTTAATATACATCTCGATATTCTGACTCTTATCTGGGATATAGGTGCAACAGTGTTGGACATGTAAAATGCCACAGACTCCTCCTTCTTTTGCTAGCAGAATGTCTAAAGCAAGACAATTCTGCATTACCATGGACAGTATAGCAATGAGCTCAGTATCCACTAATTGAAAACAACTTGCTGTATCAGTTGACAACCTGTCAACAATTGTGGACAATTTTCTGATTCTTCCTGCATTCAGGGTTATACCCACTAAAGATATCACTGCTTGAAAAATGTCTCCCAAAATTTCTGTGAAACTCTCTCTTTTGAATCGTTTTAAATGTTTGCTGATTTCAAATGAACCTTCTGCATTTCTGTCAACATGAAATATTTTCAGAAAAACAAGTCCAACAAAACACGTCCCATACCAGTGATCTGGGAGGTTATAGTAAGCTCTGTCTCCACATACAAAATGCATTCCAGGAAAAATTGGTTCCTTGCCACCTTTGAATCCCCAACCCCCCATGATTTGATAAGTGTCCTCACAATAACTTGCACCCACAAAATAGTAATCGAACAATGTGTTGTCTCTCCTAATACAGAATTTACCACTAATTGGTTTGTCTATGTGTATAGCAACATTCTCAAATGATTTACCATTACGTTTTTTGTCCTCTAACTGCCAGAATTTTGATTTAGTTTGTTTGAGCATCTCATTTCTTTTATAAATTGCTCTTCTCTCCTCAAATAAATTGAGGAAAGACTTTTCCTTAGATCTCAATTTACATGTCAAATTGTTTTTAAAAGCATACTCATAGGTGAGTTAATTTGTCACGATGAAAAATACCCTCATCTGTTTGGCTTGCTTATGCTTATTTAGGCTTTTTTCAATTTTCAGATTTGCAAAAATCTCGTCATGGTTAGAATAATAATATTCCAAACGACCAGTCTGATAAAATAAGCTAACTATTACACTGCAGGTTATGCCATAAGTAAGAGGAAGCATGTTATAGGTAACTCCCTCCGAAACAGAAGCAGTCAATTTCACACAAATGTAACAGTCTTTGACTTCCATGACCTTTCCATATTCAGCCAGGAGTCTTGAAAAAGTATTACTAGAAAAATCACCAACAGATCTATCCTGGGGAATCTCTGGATTATGATCAATAACTCTGTTAGTTTTGCCTGTTGCACTATGTTTATCTTGTTTAACTGAAGCTTTGCTCATCATATTGGCCTTATACATCTCCTTGTCAATTCCAAAAGGGAAAATGACAGCTAAAACTAACCAAAGCAAGATTATTAGGACTACACAAATCAAATACATTTTACAGCATCTCCTAAGAATGGAACATCTTGAATTATTAATATTAATAAAAGTGTAAGGCATTTTCACTCTGTTAACAAATCCTTGCAAAGAAAACAAAAATCAAAAATTTAAAAATGTCTAATTTTCTAAAATTTCTAATACCCCCTATTTTTTTTTTTTTTTTTAGAAAACCCCACCTACTAACAGCTTTTCTTCGACCTTGTGCCTCACAACAATGTGTTTTTTTCAGCTAACACAATTTCTTTGACCTTGTGTCACCTAACACAATTTCTTCAGCCTTATGCCAAAAACAAAACCCTAAAAATGTTAACAGAAGATACTTCAATCCTTGTCACTATTGTCATCTTTCTCTTCCGGACTACTGCTACTAATCTCAACTACAGGTGGAATTATTATGTAGGTCCATTCAGGTGACTTATATTTCTGGTTTGGTTTCACAACTCTCTTTGCCCTACTACTAATGACTTCTATTTTCTTTCCTGATTCAGTTTTCTTTTCAGGATCCTTTTGACTTGTTATGTCATTAATTTGCTTCTTTGATTTGTTAACCAACTTGAATTTCAGACTTTTATTTTCTTGTGGCCAGTTATCACCTTTTCTCAGTAATTTCTTCTTTGGCTCGGACACATTACACTCTGCTCTCCAAGCTCTTTTTCTGAATTTTCTTATATCAGATTCTTCATCACTCTCTTCAGATTCTGTATCTGATACTTGAAACTTGTATTTAGGACTTTCTTTACTCTGCAGCTTCACTCCGTTAGGAACATCATCTTTATAGCTGGTACTTGGTAATTCGTCTTCTTCTTCTTCAATTACCTTCAACTTCCCAGTTTCATATTTTCGGTTCCTGCTTTCAGAGCTTCTTTTCTTCTTTTCAATACTCTCCTGGTCTTGTATCACAACTTGATCAGACTCTTTTTCTGCTTCTTTTTCTAGCACATCTTCATCATTTTCAGAGTCTTGTATCACAATTTCCAAATCTTTTTCATTCAATGCTTGATTTTCATTTGAACTCTCCAGATGTCGACTTTCTTGTCGATCTTCAGGATCTGGATTTTTCTCACATTCTTCTTCAGAATCTGAATCAGTAGTTGTATCACTTTCTTCGTCAGGATTTTCAGGTGGAGGTACACAAATGGTATCGCTTGCGTGAATCCACCTCTTCAAACCCTTACACTTCACTGCATTTGTTGTGACAAGAATGACTTGCCTTGCTGTTTGCCACCTTGGTACTAGACAGTTTCTTCTTCGATGAACTTTTGTCCTCACCCAGTCACCTGGCAACAGATCATGTGCTTGCTCTTTTTCTCTTGTTTGCACTTCAGTTCCCACCTGATGGAACACAGAAGTCACGACGTCAGACAGATTCTTGCAATAGTCCAAAATGACGCTATCATTTATAGTCATCAGCTTTCCTACTGGAATAAATGCTTGTCTCATAACTCTGCCCATGATAATATCATGTGGGCTTAGACATGTCTTTTTATCAGGAGTACTTCTTAGTGACATCAAAACAAATGGATGTGCTTCAGTCCACTTCATACCTGTAGCTAGACACATTTTTCCAATCCTATTTTTAATAGTACCGTTCACTTGCTCAACAACACCTGATACTTCTGGTCTGTAAGCACAATGCAGTTTCTGTTCAATACTTAAAGCTTCACAAACCAATTGTAACAATCTGTTTTCAAAATGTCTTCCACGATCAGTTTCCACAGTTACCGGGAAACCGTACCTAGGTATTATCTCCCTTAAAAGTAATTTTGCAACAGTAACCGAGTCATTGTGTCGAGTGGGGAATGCTTCAACCCACCTTGAAAACAAACAGATTATCACCAACACATAGCGTAACTTATTGTGTGGTGGCATTTCAATGAAATCCATTTGTAACCTGGTGAAAGGACCACCCTCCCGTCCTATGGTTCCCATGCTTACAACTGTTTTTCTGTTGGGGTTCATTTGTTGGCAAATCAAACACCGTTGGCAAAGAGATTCTGCAATTATCCTAAACTTTGGATTATACCAAGTCTGCCTGAACAGCCTAATCATAGAATCTCTTCCAATATGTCCCTGAGCCAACCATTCCTAGAAACATTCTGACCTGTCTGTGTTTTTGGAGGTTGCATTCCCTGAATCATTTTTATTCTCTCAATTGTCACTTGTCTGATTCCCTTTGCAATTCTGTGACCAAGGTATTTTACTTTTTGTTTGCAAAACTGTAATTTTGCAGGGGACACTTTATGTCCTTCATCTGCCAGATGATTTAAAAGAGTAATTGTATCTGTGGCACAGTTATCTCGTGTCCTGGCCACTGCAAGGAGGTGATCAATGTACTGAACCAATGTCGATTTTCCAGGTAAATTTAAATTCTCCAATGATTTCTTTAACAACTGATTAAAGATAGATGGACTCTCTGTATACCCTTGAGGGATACGACACCATGCTAATGTGCGACCTTGGAACCTGAACGCAAAAATTTGCTGGCTGTCTGGATGCAATGGAACAGTAAAGAACGCATTGCAAAGATCAATGACAGTATACCATTCTGCATCATGTGGAATCTGGTAAAGAATCACTGCTGGGTTTGGAACAACTGGGCAACATGGAACAACTATTTGATTAACCCTTCTCAGGTCTTGAACTATTCTGTACGTTCCATTTGGCTTCTTGATCCCCATAATCGGTGAATTACAAGGACTGCTTTCAATTTCCTTTAGAATACCCTGTTTTATGAATTTGTCAATTACAGGAATTACACCTTCAATTGTTTCTGCTTTCATTTTGTACTGAGGAATGTATGGAAATTCTATTCCCTGTTTCACTGTGATTTTAACTGGGTCAACATGTTTCATTAAGCCCATCTCACTTCCTGTCAAATCCCAAATTTCAGGTTTGACTGTCTTTTTCAGTTCTTCAGGTAAATTGTATTTATCAAATGCAGGAAATAATTTGCTTTCCTCTGCTTCAAACATTAACATTGTCAATTTGTACAGCCCATCTTCTTCTAATGTTTGCAGCTCAATACCCTCCGGTGAGCAATATATTTTGCAATTCATTTTACATAAGATGTCCCTACCTAATAAGTTTACAGGACTGCTGTTGCAAACTACAAATGTGTGTTTGTCTTTAAATTTGCCAATTTCTACTTTTACAGGCTCTGTCAAATCTGTTTTAATTTGTTGATTAGCTACACCAACTACTTGGATGCTTTCACCAGAGAGAGGCAGGTTTTCTATTTCCTCTGATCTAACAGTAGAACGGGTAGCACCAGTGTCCACAAGAAAAGTGATTTCTACATCATTCACTTTGTCATTTACAAATGGACCAGACTGGTCAACCTCAAGAGTGGCTCCATGCACACACTCTTCCCCCTCTCTCAGGCACCGTCATAAGTAATCCTCAGAATCACTTCCACCATTTTCTGTCATCAAAAATTGTTGAGAAACATTTGGCTAAGCATGAGCGCAAAATCCGCTCCGATCGCGGATTTTGCGGATTTTCGGTAAATCCGCGATCCGCGAACTCTCGCGAATTTACCGAGAATCCGCAATCCGCGATCGGAGCGGATTTTGCGGTCAAAAGTTCAAACCTAAATAATTTACGATGGCGCCGGCAAGCTGCCAGCGCCATCCTCAAATGGTTACTTAATTAGCTTCGACAGGAAGCTCTAACAGATAAGATAAAGCAGGGGCTCGAACGCCTGCTTTATTTTATCAGTTGGAGCTTCCTGTTGAAGCTAATTAAGTAACTTTTGCAGGATGGCGCTGGCAGCTTGCCGGCGCCATCGTAAATTAGTTACATGGTGTGTCTTTCTTCGTGAATAAATATGTGCCCTAGTTGAAGCTTAAATTCAGTGACTCATTCATCAGCCCAAAAATAATCACGTGGCTTTCACATGCGCAATCCCCGTGCTGTTCCTGTGACCAGGGGCTTCTGTCTCTTAATCTGCTGCTCTGATCGGTCTCTGACCTTTTGTATTCACACAAGGGGCATGTGCGCTCGCATGGAAGCCCCGTCCGTTTGGCCCCGCCCACACACTCGAGGTGTGCACCCGCCCGTCTTCCCGCCATTTACCCACTATGATGGACATTTCACTCAAGGGACCCCTGCGCACTTCGGCGCGATTGCATAGTAACACACACTTGGTCGCTAGAACTAGTTGAAGCGCAAATGCAGTGACTCATTCATCAGCCCAAAAAAAATCGTGAGCGTTGGGAGGCTGGGCAGATGTGCCTTCTTCCCAAATATACCATCGGAAATCCGCTGTGATGCTGCCCAGAGGCATTTGCATCTTTGGCTTTCACGTGCGCAATCCCCGTGCTGTGACCAGGGGCGTCTGTCTCTTAATCTGCTGCTCTGATCGGTCTCTGACCTTTTGTATTCACACAAGGGGCATGTGCGCTCGCATGGAAGCCCCGTCCGTTTGGCCCCGCCCACACACTCGAGGAAGCCCCGCCCCCAAATCCGCCAATCCGCAAAATCCGCGGATTTTGCGGATCCACGATCCGTGAATCCGCAAATTCGTGAATCGTGGATCCGCAAAATCCGCCCATGCTTACATTTGGCACATTCACTCTTTGCGGTCTGATTACCTGTTCACCTCCACAGAATCCTGTTTCCGAATTGTACCTCTGACCATTCACACTATTTGGAAGGGGTGGTTGTGGAATCTGACTGCTGATTCGCTAACTGTTGCTGTAGCTGTTGCTGCAGATTCAACTTATTTAATTGTCGCTGTAGCTGTTGCTGCAGATTCACATCATTCTGCATCTGTGGATTTAATGATGCATTTTTTAAATTTCTGGGCGGATTTTTACACTCACGCTTCCAGTGTCCAATTTTGCCGCAATTAAAACAAGGTAGCTTTTGTTTTATCTCTTCAATATTAACATTAAATTTTGGTTTGTTAAAATTTCCCTTGCCCCCGATTCTGATTAGTATTTACATTTTTGTTCTCCAAATTTGCAATCTGCTGTTCAGCTACTTTCATTTGTGCCCACATTGCCTTTTACTTTAGCTTTTTCTGTTTGGCGTCTATCTCATCACTGCAGTATTTTGCTTTTCTCAGCATATCATCAACTGAAAGTGATTGCCATCCGACAATACCATTTCTGATCATCTCACCAATATCAGGTCTCAAGCCATAAACAAATCTGTAAATAAAGTGGCTCATGTCCTTTTCACTTAATTTTTCATAGCCACTGTACTGTTTAAAAACCAACCGTAATCTTTCATAAAATGAATGCACTGATTCTTTTGGCTCCTGATTTGTTCAGTCTATTTTGACCCAATCAACTTCTTTCGGGGGAATCTTATTTTTCAACCAGTAAATCACTTTGTCATACAATCCCATGACTTCTGATGATGGGGCACCTGTTACTGTATCTCGAGCAGGTTCTACTTTTGGCCAACTTACAGCAATTTTAAATTCTGTCCAAAGATCTGATGGGACAACAATATCAAAGAATCCATCTAGATCAATCCACAGAACTTTCGAAACCTTTATGAATCTGTCCACCTGTCGATACCATTCCACTGGCTTCTCTCTTAACCGCGGAAAATCATTTGTGAATAACAAAATGTCTTGTCTAGACCAGGGAACATGAACATAACCACCTCCTGCTATTTCTCTCATTGGGTACTGATTAGCCAGCCTTTCTCTCTTTTCTTCCTCTCTCTTTTTTGTCCATTTCACTCTCCATTTACTCAAATCACCCAACTTTTTAATATACACAATCAAATCTTTTATATGCACAATCCTTCCCATTGTATTAAAATTCTCAATGTCCTTTTCAGTAAAGTCTAATCTGTAATGTCTCCCAAATTTTTCTGCCTGCTCAAATCAATTTCTAATTCTGCAGCCAATTCTTCTAATTGTTCATATTTATTCTTCGTTTTCCACTGTACACTTTTGCAAATGAATAACAATTCATCATCTTGATAATGCTTCAAGCTGTCAGGACCAATTGTGCCAATAATTAATTCCTCTAAATCTGCTTTTAGTCTTGCAACATCAAGCTTTGCGATTGAATCTGATTTCTCAACACTCTTTTCTTCGCCAGGGGCTGCGGCCTTGGGGACCAGGACGACAGGGCTGGCCCACAGACTGTCAGAGGGTTCGACTACCCCCAGGGCCAGCATCTTGGAGACCTCGGACTGGATGCAGGTCCACACTCTGTCAGGAACTCTGTAGGCCCGGTGTCGCACAGGCGGGTGGTCTCCGGTGTCGACATCATGTACGCACCACCGGGTGACTCCGGGGGTGAGGGAAAATAAGTCTGCGAATTGTCCCAACAAGTTGCAGCAGTCCTGGCGCTGTTCTGGGGTCAGGGCGGAGGAGAGGGTGACTCCCTCGACGGAGCCATCCTTCTCGGTGGCGCTCAGGAGGTCTGGTAGGGGCTCGGAGTCGTCTTCGGCCCCGCCATCCGTAGCCATCAGCAGGCTAAGCTCTGTTCGGTCAAAGTGAGGCTTGAGCCGGTTGGTGTGGAGGACGCGGAGGGGGTTCCTGGGGGATTCCATGTCCACCAGGTAAGTGACAGGGCTTTTGCGCTCCACCACCTTGAAGGGCCCCGTCCACTTGTCCTGGAGGGCACACGGTACGACCGGGGACATGACCCAAACCTGTTGGCCCGGCTCGAACTCCACAGAAGAGGCGTTTTGGTCATACCAGCGTTTCATCTCCTCCTGGCTGGCCTCGAGGTTGGCTTCGGCCAAGGCTCGGAACTTCCGAGTCTGATTTCGGAGGGTCAGGAGGTATCTGTAGACGTCGGGGGGAGCATCGCGGACTGCAACCTCCCCTTCCTTGACCAGGCTGAGGGGACCCCGGACGGGGTTGTAGTGTAGTTCCTATTATCCCAATAGGCTCTGCGCATTGAAATAATATCTTCAATAGTATAGACGTAGGACAGAGGTTAACTAGGTCTTCTACTGACGATATTAGACTTAAGTTTTGTGTGCTAGCTAGCTCAGAGTTCCCTAGAAACTTTCTCGAATAGGCGAGAAGGAGTTTAACCTCCCTGGATAGACAAGAAGGGATTTAGTTTCTGACAACCATAGAACATGACAACTTTGCTCTCCCTGATCAAGAGTATCTCTCTAGAGTCGTGTGAAAACAAAAGACAACTATTTTACTCAGTCAGTACATGCATACTTAGTTTCACCAGATTGTAGAGAAAGAAGAGATGGGCGTGTTCAATAAAAGGTGTTATTTAATGATCAGTCTCTTTTCTCATACAAGAGAAATGAATCGCTACAATTGCAATACTTATAGTTAAGTAAAGTGCATACAGTAAAAGCAGGATTATAAAATAATACTGTAAAAGCATTAATATGGTTTCTTAGCCATATGATACTTTAAAATGGATAAAAGATGTACATACATATATACATTGACTAATCGTACTCAACTGGTGCTTCTAACTATGCCTACCCCGGTGTACCTGACCTAAGCCTAATACATGGGAGGGAGTAAGTAAGTAGCAGTTTAAGTTAAGTTTGTTTGCCAAGAGTCTGACTCAAGAATTCTCTGTAAGGGGTTAGTCAGTTCAGTACCTGGGATTTAGAAGGCAGGAGGGCTGGTATCTCTGTCTCCGGACTCGGTATCCCAGTTACCCGCGAGGGCAAGCTGGAAACGCTGGAGGCTGGATTTCTCGGCAAGAGAAACGACAGCGTCTTCCTCAGCGCGTCAAAAAGGAGGGGCAGCGTCCGTGGGCTCCTGCATCAGCTGGGCTCTCCGGCAAGTATCGCTGCTCCAAGCTCATCACCACCACTGTGTCTTTGCTTAGGGCAGCGTCGGTATATTTATACCTGGAAGGTGCCGGGTTTGACGTAAGGATGGACATAAGACATCAATAAGAGATGTCATTAAGAACTGGTCGTTCTTACATTCTTTACAGGAGTTCTCGAACGAAATCAAAACCATAGCAGCGGGGATTTCCCAGGTTTGCTGGAGGCTTGGTTTGTTTAGAGAACTCGGTGTGCTTTCTAGGGGGCTGGAGGAATAGTGCTTGTGACAGCATGCGCTATGACTTAATCTGAAAACGGGTTTCTGTGCCGTTGTATGGATATTAGTGAATTATAACCTGGACAAGGGTCAGAAATAGGAGTATCGATACAGGTACCTAGATAAACACACTACACCCACTCCACGCTTTTATGTCCATATTTACTAACCTAAGCAATAGTAAACATAACTAATAGTGCATGTGTATACCGAACCACCCCAAAATAAATTGTTTGCATTTGAAAAATGGCATATGCGAAATACACGAAAATGAGTACCGGTACTGTATGCATTCAAGCAGTGTAATCATTCAAAAAAGGATGCACATATATATCAGCATGAATGATTTGCGAAATTACACATGAAATGGCTCTTAATACAGAAGAAAAAGGTGCGAGACCTCTTCATCACATATAAATACAATGGCTTGTAAATAAGCTAGAGGTTTAGGTAACGTATTGTCTCTAGAGTTCCTAAAAATAGAAGCTCTGTTCTCTAAGAATAGTTTTACTTTAAGCAGAAGATAAGTGCCAAAAATGTAAATATTTTGGATTAGGAAAAAAGTTTTCGCTTTTCAGGGGAAGAAAACAAATAGTTCACAGTGGCTTTGTTTTCTCAAAGCTGAAGGCCAAATTCAGAGTTCAGGGAACGCTGTGTGCACGTTTGCTTAAAGTTATTCTCTCTGTTCTGGTGAAAACATCATTTCAGACAGACTCTCGAAAAAACAGTCTACGGCTTCTGGTGAAAGTTCGACCAAGTTGGAAAATGTCGCTACCATGCAGTCATGCGCATGTTCGCTTTCAGTGATGTTTCGATCAGCATTGCTAACAGAGGGTCGTACCTGGTTGATGCTGCTTTCATCTTGTACTTCACTACCCTTCAATCGTAGTGGTGAAGTCTCCACGAATGCAGTCATCAGGATAGGTAGCCGCTGGGGACAGCACAATGCATGAGCCGTTACTGGACTCAACAAAGTATCTGCATCCAATGGTACTTCTGATTGTAGTATAAGACCGGTGTCCAACACGCATTCTTCGCCGCATAGCATGCACCTCAATACAGGTATAACACAATTCTGCCATATGGGTCTGAACGAAAGAAACCAGGTCATATTCAGATCTCTTAGCCGGGCTAATCCAAGGACTTTAGTTATGCGGTCCCAGTAGCGTATAGCTAGGATCGTTTCTTCCATAGTTGCTGGAGTCTTGTCTGTGACATGGCTTGCCATAACGAAGCAAGAGTATCAAAAATAAAATACCTGCTACGAGTCCCAACAGGAGTGGAAGTCCGCCAAAGATGGAATGGACGAAATTAGGAAAAATACCCAGGACTGCTTTGAATGGTGTTAACAGTCCAGTAAAAACGGTCTTAAATACACTCACGATACCATTTGTATCAGAACTATTTAAGATTTCGCTTAGCATTTCTGCGAAGTGTAGGGGGCAATTTTTTGATAACAATGCATGTATCTCTGTCGTTGTCCTTGCAACTTGGAGATCATACGTTTCTTTTGATGACGTCAAGTGAATTGGCGTCTGTAGGAGCATTCTGCTTAAAGTATCAATTCGAATAGAAGAGATATTCAAACTGGGCCAAATTTTCCCTCCCTGTCTGGAGTGTCATTCGGAAACAATACTCTCTCACAACAAGTGACCATGGAGCTTACGCTTACTAGATAAGGTTTTCCTGGCAGCAAGCCACAACAAGTGTAATCCAAAATTAGAATGTAGCTCCCGTTAGAAAGCCTTCTAAAGAATGGTTCTATTTGCCTTGCAGGTGTGCCTAGCTGGTGACATGAAAGGTTATTTGAAGTCCCCTCACAGGCCCCATGTAAACTTATACCCTGACACAGAAGTATACCACTCAGTGATTTTGCACAATTATTACCACTAAGAAATACACTCTGTCCTTTATTACTGTAACATGTGTGTGTATAAGGTAAGTTCCATGTTGACTTAATGTATCCTTTACCCAACCTTTCATACTGGCCTGCCTGTATATATTTTTGGCAGTATCGAAACTGGAAAGTTGTTATTGGAATAGTTATGATTCCGTGTATTATCCATTCAATGACAGGTCGTTCTGACATTGTCAATGGTAATCTCTCAAGTTTTTCAACGCTCAGAATTGTATAATCTGCACCCTTTTGTGCCAAGCTGATTTGTGTATCAGTAAGGTTAAAGATACTGAATAATGACGTTGTGTTGATTAAACGCCAAGGCACGTAGCCTGAACGCAGATTTTGTAATGTCCAGCCAAGCTGTACAATAGAACGTAATTGGGACTAACCGTGTTGCAACATCAGTAAGTCTTGCTCTATTATATCGATTACGGATGATACAATACTGTCCAGGGAATATATTCTGGAAGACAGAGTCATTAACCCATTGTCCACAACAGAAAGTGATTTTTCCAAATTAACACGGTCAATTTCCCGTATTTTCTCTGCTTTTTCAATTTGAGTTTCTTTCCAAGCTTTGTTGTAAGCTGCATATATAGAGGCCGCTATGAAACGTTTTTGACGCTGTTTGCGTGGTCCCATAATGAAATCACGCAAGTCAGCACCTTCTTTAAGTAAAATCAAGTGTTGTTTAATTTCAACCAGTGTGGATGTATGTAGCCATTCGAGGCAGAGTTTCCTTACACTGTAAGTTGTTACAATCCCTGGATGTTGTCTCTGGGAGTATCTAGGGTCTGGCCTGGTCAATGTGAACCCCTGTATTTTGTTCAGGAATCTATCTCGGACACACACTCCACCCGGTCTTCTCTTCCAGCAAGGACATCACCTTCAGCCACGCCACGGGACTCCACTGGACGGATCACAGCTGCGTCCACTTCAGCTTCAGAAGGACCACGTTCCACCAGCAACAGGTTCCCCGCAGAAGTTGGAACAAGATCACTGCAGACCAGCTCGCCACTTCCCTGAGCATGAACCCTCTCACCAGCACAACGAACCCCAGCCAAGCGGCCACCAACCTCACGAAATGGATCAGCGACTGCGCAGATGACCTCGCCCCTCTGAAGACCCCGCCGAGCCGACCCGGCAGCAAGAAAGCACCATGGTTTAACGACGAACTCAAGAGCTCCAAGAAGAACTGCAGAGCACTCGAGAAAACCTGGCGCAGAGACCCAACACCGGACAACATGACTGCCCTCAAGCTCGCCACCCGAAAACACCACCAACTGATCCACACCACCAAGAAAACCGCATTCAAGGAACGACTGGCCAACAACGCACACAACAGCAAGGAACTCTTCAACATCGTGAAAGAGCTCTCCAACCCCAACGCCGGAAGCAACGACATCACCCCTTCGCAAGACCTCTGCAACTCCCTCGCCTCCTACTTCCACAACAAGATCGGGGACATACACAACAGCTTCAGCACTCAACCGACGCACGCCACGACCGAACCACCGCCTCCCACAACCACCCTCCGCGCCTGGACCCTGATCAGCACCGAAGACACCGTCCACACGATGAACTCCATCCACTCCGGATCTCAGACAGACCCCTGCCCTCACCACGTCTTCAACAAGGCCGACGCTGTCATCGCACCCCACCTGCGGGACATCATCAACACCTCCTTCGACACCGCGACCTTCCCGGAGAGCTGGAAGCATGTCCAACTCAGCGCCCTACTTAAGAAGCCATCAGCCGACCCCACCGACCTCAAGAACTACCGCCCCATCTTGCTGCTCCCGTTTCCGGCAAAAGTCATCGAGAAGACCGTCAACAAGCAACTGACCGCCTTCCTCGAGACTAACGGCTCCCTCAGCCTCTCGCAGTCTGGCTTCCGGGCCAACCACAGCACCGAGACCGCCCTGATCGCAGCTACCGATGACATCCGAGCCCTGCTCGACAACGGAGAAACAGCGGCCCTCATCCTCCTGGACCTATCCGCGGCCTTCGACACTGTCTGCCACCGTACCCTAGTACAGCGCCTCAGCAACGTCGGAATCCAGGAGAAGGCACTGGAGTGGATCATCTCCTTCCTCGCCGGAAGGACACAGAGAGTCCGCCTCCCCCCGTTCAGATGGGAGGCCACCGAAGTCATCTGCGGCGTCCCTCAAGGCTCCTTGCTCAGCCCAACACTCTTCAACGTCTACATGAGCCCCCTCGCAGCCATCGCACGCCAGCACAACCTCAACATCATCTCCTACGCCGACGACACCCAGCTGATCCTCTCCCTCACCAACGACCCCGACATCGCCAGAGCCAACCTACACGAAGGGATGACAGACGTCGCCAAGTGGATGATGAACAGTCGCCTGAAACTGAACTCGGACAAGACGGAAGTCCTCATCCTGGGATCTTCACCCTCCGCCTGGGACGACTCCTGGTGGCCCCCTGCCCTGGGCAGCGCACCCAAACCCACAGACCACGCACGCAACCTGGGCTTCATCCTGGACTCCTCCCTCTCCATGACCAGACAAGTCAACGCCGTCTCCTCGTCGTGCTTCAACATCCTGCGCATGCTACGTAAGATCTTCCGATGGATCCCCACCGAGACCAGGAAGACGGTCACCCAGGCTCTCGTCACCAGCCGTCTGGACTACGGCAACTCCCTCTACGCCGGAACCACCGCCAAACTCCAGAAGAGACTCCAGCGGATCCAGAACACCTCAGCACGACTCATCCTGGACATCCCCCGCCGCAGCCACATCTCCGGACACCTGAGAGACCTGCACTGGCTCCCGGTCAACAAGAGAATCACCTTCCGGCTCCTCAGCCACGCACACAAAGCCCTACACAACCAAGGCTCAGGATACCTCAACAGCCGCCTCAACTTCTACTTTCCCAAACGCCAGCTTCGATCGACCAACCACGCCCTAGCCGCCGTCCCCCGCATCCGAAGAGCCACCACAGGAGGAAGGTCCTTCTCCCACCTGGCCGCCAAGACTTGGAACTCCCTTCCGACCCACCTCCGCTTGACCCAGGACCACCTCGCCTTCAGGAAGCAGCTCAAGACCTGGCTGTTCGAGCAGTAGCGGACCCCCTCCCCCCAGCGCCTTGAGACCCTCCGGGTGAGTAGTGCGCTATATAAATGCTTTGATTGATTGATTGATTGATCTTGACAGTTATTTGTGTCTGTGGGCCAGATCAACCATTTTTTCCAATCGGGATTAGTTCTGTTTTGGTTTAAAATATGGGATACGTCTATTTAAACATCTGTAGTGCTATTACTGTCAGGTGTTGGTTTTGGAATAGACGGTTTGTTCAAATCTTTAATTTTGGCTAGGCCAAGACAGGTTGTCTTTTGAATTGTATCATTCAAAAATATAATTTGTTCTGGGATCATGCAGGTTCTAAATAATGATTCTATACCTTGCACTTGCCAATTTTTTGTACCCCAGATTGTTTTCGTTTCAATATTATTGTTCCAGAAATCAAAACCGAATGTTTTCATTTTTTCAAAAAATGTCTCTGAATAGATTAATGTTGTGTTTGTAAGCATGGTTTTCATTCCTGTCTTATTTAACAATTTGAAATAAAATGTTTCTGCATCACTTGTGTTAAACCCTGAGAAGTATGTGAATTTTTCATAAAATGTTTTTGAATTGCCTTTTGGTGGAGTTGCACAATGTTCCCATTGGTTATAATTTAAAACATTTCTAGGTTGAGCAGATTTATGCAGATAATGGTGACCATAGTGGTCATAACAATACATCTGGGGCCAGATGTAGGTCGCCAATTACCGGCCGGTAACGGACGATTTCGGCCGTTACCGACCGGTAATTGGTTTTCGAGATGTAGGGGGCCATTTTTACAGATTCGGTAAATTTACCGAATCTGTAAAATACCGAATCGGTATTTTTACCGATTCGGTAACGGCCAGATGTAGGTGGGACTCTTCAGAGTCCCTATGGCCTTACAGAATCGGTATTTTACCACCCAATCCAATTGGGTGGTAAAATACCGATTCCAGGTGTGCATGCACATGTGTGCATGCACACCTAGCCATGTGACAGACAGACATGCCGTTAGGGCATGTCTGTGTGCCACATGGCAAACATGCCCGTCTTTGGGGTGCTAGAGGGTGTCAAAGTGACACCCCCTGCACCCTTGCTAAAATCGGTATTTACCGATTCTGTAATTACAGAATCGGTATTGCCCATTGATTCCTATGGGCTGCAAGGCCCATAGGAATCAATGGGCAATACCGATTAGGTATTTACAGAATCCGTAAATACCGAATCTTAACGATTCGGTATTTACCGAATCTGAAATACCTACATCTCCCCCTCTATTTTACCACTTCTTAAATACCGAATCGGTATGATTCGGTATTTAAGAAGTGGTAAAATAAAATTACCTACATCTGGCCCTTAGTCATAATTAGATGAACCTTGCAAATAATCATGTTCTGTAAATTTAGCTGACATCACTAGATCTGACATCATATCATTAATACTTTCAAAGTCCCAATCATCAGCGAATGTGCTTGGTTTTACAAAGTCACTTAATGAAATCTTAAATTGATGAGGATACTTCAGGAGCTCGACCGGGCCATAGATTTCGTAATCAGTTTTGTCCCATGCTACCCCACCGGGTATAGGATTGGCTGTGAAGTTTACTGAAGAAAGTTCTCTTTTCTCGATGTGTGAAGACTTGTGTGGTTTCAGGACCAAGTTGATTTTCCGACTTGCTGTGTCCATTGTAACATATTTTCCCTCAATGAAATGTCCCAAGCATAGTACCATGATGAGCCAAAGTATGAGGATAAATACACCTTGTGCCACCCAAAATTCAATCCATGGAGAAATCAGATAGGTTTCTTGTAGTTGATGAAAGAGTTCTTTTGCTTTGTCTTTAAAAGTTTTTGTTGTTGTTGGCTGTTCTTCAGGTTCACTTGGATCCTCAGAAAAATCATCGAAGTTGATGAAGTAGCCTGATGCTGTTCTGTCAATTGTTTCAATTGCTTCTGGATGAACTCCATCCACTCAGGTTCCCCCACAGACCCATGCCCTCACCACATCTTCAACAAAGCAGACTCCATCATAGCACCACACCTCCGAGACGTCATCAACTGCTCCCTCAACTCCGCCACCTTCCCGGAAAGCTGGAAACACGCAGAACTCAGCGCCCTTCTAAAAAAAACACAGCTGACCCCACTGAACTCAAAAACTACCGTCCCATCTCACTCCTTCCATTCCCGGCCAAAGTCATCGAGAAAGCAATCAACAACCAGCTCACCGCCTTCCTCAAAACCAACAATTCCCTCGACTCCTCACAGTCCGGATTCCGAGCCAAACACAGCACGGAGACCGCACTCATCGCAGCAACAGACGACATTCGAACTCTACTGGACAATGGAGACACAGTCGCCCTCATCCTCCTTGACCTCTCCGCAGCCTTCAACACAGTCTGTCATAGTACCCTGTTACATCGCCTTAGAAACATCGGAATCCAAGGAAAAGCTCTAGAATGGATCACCTCGTTCCTCGCCGGAAGAACTCAGAGAGTCCGCCTCCCACCGTTCAAGTCAGAGGCCTCTGAAGTCATCTGTGGCGTGCCACAAGGATCCTCACTCAGCCCCACCCTCTTCAACGTATACATGAGCCCCCTCGCGACCATCGCACGACAACACAACCTCAACATCATCTCCTACGCTGACGACACTCAACTGATCCTCTCACTCACCAATGACCCTAACACCGCCAAAACCAACCTACATCAAGGAATGAAAGAAGTAGCAGAGTGGATGAAGCTCAGCAGTCTGAAACTGAATTCAGACAAAACAGAAGTCCTTATCGTAGGTACCTCCCCCTCCGCATGGGACGACTCTTGGTGGCCAGCGGCCCTTGGAAAAGCACCCATCCCGACGGACCACGCACGGAACCTGGACGTCATCCTAGACTCCTCACTCTCGATGACCAGACAAGTCAACGCCGTTTCATCATCCTGCTTCAACATTCTTCGCATGCTCAAAAAAACATTTCGCTGGATCCCCACCGAAACTAGAAAAACGGTCACCCACGCACTGGTTACAAGCCGCCTTAACTACGGAAACACCCTATACGCCGGTACCACCGCAAAACTTCAGAAAAAACTCCAACGCATCCAGAACGCATCAGCCAGACTCATACTAGACATCCCGCGTAAAGATCACATTTCTAATCACCTGAAAGACCTCCATTGGCTCCCTATCAATAAGAGGATAACATTCCGCCTCCTCACCCACGCACACAAAGCACTTTACGAACTCGGACCCGAATGCCTCAACACGCGAGTCTCCTTCTACACCCCCTCCCGACAGCTACGCTCTTCCAACCAAGCCCTTGCTGCTGTTCGACGCATCAACAAAACCACCATGGGAGGAAGATCCTTCTCCTACTTGGCGGCTAAATCCTGGAATTCACTCCCCATTCACCTCCGCCTCACTCAAAACCACCTAGCATTCAGAAAGCAACTCAAAACCTGGATATTCGACAAGTAATTCCCCTCCTTCCTCAAGCGCCTTGAGACCCTCTGGGTATGTAGAGCGCTATACAAATTACTTGACTTGACTTGTTTCATTAGCATAGTCAGTGGTTACATCATTGTAGATTGGTGTTTCTTGATGTAAGATTTTGATTTGGGTTTCAAGAGGTTTAAGTTCCATGGCTTTGTTGCATAGTCCTTGTTGATTCACTGTAGGTTTATCAAATGTGATTAGTCTCTCAGTTTGAACCTCTGTATTTGTAGCAAACTTTGGTGTTCTACTACTTCTTGGGAGTCCACTTGGCCTACTACTTGATATCGGCCACATGATTGTGGTTTAACCAGGTCGATGGATACAATTCGGTTCTCCTTTTTACCAGCAAGGGGTGGTAATACTACCGATCTTGTCCCGTTGATAGACAAGACAGGTACTGCTTTTCTGTAAGAAGGCCCAAATTCCTTCTTTACCGCGATCTTCTCTCTGACCAGATCCCCCATTTTTGGAATCCAGACAGGCCTTGCTGGGACAGGTGGTTTCTCTTCAGTGGTTGTAGGCTGTTGTTTCAACTTTATGTTGCTCAGTTCTTTTCTTTTTTCGTTTAAGTCCTGTAAAATAGCCAAACGATCTTTGATATCAAAGCATTTTTCTTTAACCACTGAAGTTTGACTATCGAGGTCCTGGATTAACATTCTAGTCCCAAACAATAGTTCGTACGGACTGAGACCTCTCAGAGAATTTCTTGGCAGATTATTTAGACTACGTTGGACACTTATTAAATGTTTGACCCACCCAGCTCCCGAACCTAATACCTTTGCCGTTATAGATTGCTCTATGCCTTGGTTTTTTCTTTACACCATCCCGTTTCCCTCAGGAAGGAAGTGAGAAGAGTCCCGCAATGCAATGCCCATGCTGGCCATCCCCCCCCCTATAAGCTCGAGAGCTGAAGGCAAGACATTGGTCAGAACGTAGCATGTTCCTAGCGTATATGCCATTATAGACTCGCAAATCTTTTATAACAGTTCTGGCGTCAGCCGAGTGCTGGAGTCTACATTATAAGTGAAAAATAGTCTCTATATGTTAATATGACGCATTATTCATACTGGGTTTTATTTCATTTTTTATTGTTTAATCCAATCTGGAGCGAAACGCCATGGTAATATACCGTCTCGGTCACCACTGCGATCTCTGTTGCAGTCTGGGCAGTTTTTTACAAATATGTGATGTTCCAGGCTCATTCCTGGCCACCAGTATATTGATAGTAATTCTTCCAGAGAATCTTTAAGCCTAAGGTGTCTAAGACCCTCACCCATATGTGCGTCTGATATTAACAAGACTCTCCTGTTCGTGTTTGGAATTACTCTATCCCCCACTCCAGGGATTTCAGCAAAAGGAACGGAGTTTGCATCGATTATGTATGTATAATTGAGTGGATAGTTGATGGGTAGCGCTGAGCAGTCGCCTTTTGATTACGTTTTTACCGCTAGCATTGTTTCCCCGTCAATGTATTTTTCTGAACGCTTTTTTGTAGCTAAGGAAGCCGATTTAGTTGCTTCCGCTGTGGCTGTCTCAGCCAATAAATTCCTTGCAACGTGAACGCCATCAGGCTGATGACTCGGTGAGTGTATCACGTGAGTCTTTGGTAGTTCTTTCTGTAAAAGAACTACTTGTTCCCAAAGCGATTTTTGCTTGATTGTGGCACCTGTGTCATCTTTGTAACCATTTTCAATCCATTTCTGTAAATCGTTATTGTATGATTTGACGCAGTAATACGAATCGCACACTATTAGTGTCGGGAATTCGCGATCGGCATTATCTAGCGCCATTTTTAACGCTATTATTTCAGTTTGTTGTTCTGAATTATTTTCCACTGAGTGTTTTTGTGAACAGAGGTCTCAATTTACCTCCGCGAAACACGTCCTTCACAATCTCGCATGTTGCGTTGTACGCTTGCTCTCCCCAAACTGAGGGTTGCGCATGTCCGTCTGTATATATTACACAGGCGTATTGTCATATGGGCAGAATGTCGAATGGCAGAGGGTACTCTCTTTCATATTCTAGATTTTTTTATTTTTTTCATGTTCGGGCCAAAGTAGTAATTTACTTTGTCTGTAGCAAGGGAATTTTCCCATTGTATCCATTTTGGATTTAATGCCACGGTAGTTAGATTACACGGGCTTGTTAATGCCTCAAAGGCTGATTCTGCTGTTATAACAGTAATCCTTCTGCCTTGGGCCTGGGCTCTTTCCTTTGCTATAGCTGTTTGGACCGCATGTACAAGGTTTTCCTTTATACTGAATGTTTTCTCAGCTTCTGTGTACAAATGAGATTTGTATGCTATTGGTACCGTTTCTCCCTCATTAGAGGTTAGGTATGTGAATCCGTATCTTCCTGGGATGACTCGGATTACAAGGTTGCATGTGTTATCGCGCGTTTGCAATTTTGTTTTAACTAACATGTCTGTTTGTAAAGATCTCAATTTCTGTGTGTTTTTGAGTCCAATTGATTCTTTTAAAATCTGGTCTTATTAAGTCATAGAGAGGTTTAACCCTCTCTGCATAATTTAGAATGCAAGTTCTTCCGAAATTCAGGAAACCTAGAATTGATTGTAGGTTTTTCAGCGTTCTTGGTGCTTGGATTACAGCACATTTCTCTAGGAAATTGTCTGCCAGGCTTTTGCCTTCACTTGATAATTCATATCCTAAAAACAGGACAGTTAGATGGGCAATTCTTGACTTTTTGAAGTTGAATTTGTAACCCTCTGCTGCGAACCCAAGTATTATGGTGTTCGCTCTTTTCAAGTGAGTATCCAAGTCATCATCTGTTAGATAGATGTCATCGACATAAGATAATGCCTCATCATCATATATTTGTAGTAACTCTGTTACTCTCGCTGAGAATAATCCTGGGCTGTTCTTGAACCCCTGTGACAAACAACTGAAATTTTCTGCGAGCCATTTATTGAGAAAGCGGTCAAATATCTGCTTTCAGGTGCTATATTTTGACAAAAGAATCCATTAGAAATGTCTAATGTTGTTTTGTATTTTTTGCGCACTATGCTATTCATTAGTGCTGCACTGTGTGAGTTTTGTACTGCAAAAGTTTTGCAAGATGAGTTTAGGTGTCTGTAGTCCAAAACTAGACGATATGAGTCATCTGGTTTGGAGACAGGAAACAAAGGATTATTCATTTGTGAGGTGCAAGTTTCAATCACCCCTTGGTATTCAAGTTGATCTATGATCTCCCTGACCTGTTTTTTAGCTTCTTGCTTAATTGGGTACTGCCTCTGTGCAGTTGGTTGTGATTTTAATTGGATTTTGTGAGGAGGAGAGTCCTCATCCCATCCTACATGATTTTTATATAATGCAGGAGCTTGGGCTACTGCCCACTTTCTTGCAAGTGTATATTTTTTATGTGTTGGAATGTGATTTGAGAAGGCAGGCATAATCATTTCTTCGCCATGAGGGCACTCCCTGACAAATTCCGGTGGCCAGTCTTTTTCAGCTAGAAGGATGTCATAGACTTTGGAGAGATTATCCCAAAATAGACCCCTTATTTTCCAAGTCTTATCTCCCTCTATACGCAATGTTATTTCATATATTTTATGAGGTTTGCTAACTCTGGTATCTGCAGTTTCCACCTGAATGTATTAATTTGTGTCCACTGTCTCCAGATGATTCATCAGGATCTTGCGAGCTTTGCTCACTTCTGCTGCGCTGTCTAGCATTGTCTGAGCCCACTCTCCGTTTTTCAGCTGTGTCCTCAGTATTCTCGGCATGTTTGATTACTTTGATACTGGCTACCTTCTTCTTTGGAAATTGTAACTTTTTATTTTGATGAGCATGTTCCTTGTCTTTGGACTTGACGTGCTCTTCCCTGTGTTCTGACCGTCCTCTTCTTTCTGATTTCTGCAAGGAAGTCTGAAAAGATCGAGAGGGACGTGTATCAATATCTTGATATCTATCAGGTTTCTTTAAATTTTCCCTATTTCTAAGGTTGTATCTTTTCTCAGAGGGCTCCCTCTGGGGAGACTTGTGTCCTTGGTCCGGAGATTTTTCTCTCCGTCGAGGAGACCTTCCTCTGGACTGGAATCTTTTTTCTTTGGGAGTGGATTGTTTATTTCCATCCCAGCTCTTTTTTGGAGTGTTTAGATTATTTTTAATAAATACCTTTTCAGGATTTTCAGTTAGTTGGGGTTTCACTGGTTTCCCACCCAAACTATCTCTTCCTAGTTCTTCATAGGATTTTTCTATGATTCTGGCAAGTTCAAATGGTTGGTCTGCTATATCTGTTTCTTTCAGTCTCTGGCGGATATTTATATCCTCAGTTGCAAATTGAACCAAGTCTCTATATGCCTGTGTTAATTCTTTTATTTTAACTAAGAGTTCTTCGCTTGACATTCTATTAATGTCAGGATTTGATGTGTAGCTGGCTAGTACCGGCCATGTTGCTCCTGGTCTACCTAGTGGACCGAGCCTGGTGATGTGATCATTATGTTTTAGGGCGCCTTTAAACCAGAGCAGGTGCTCTTGGTATTTTAATGGTATTTCCACCTCCTCGAAAGGAGTGTACTCATCCGGAGGTTCCTCTATTTTGTAATAGTGGAATTCCTTTGTTACAACGTTTGCTGCTGGAAAGTTTATCCATGAATAGAATACCTCTGTCTGCCGATATTCATGTGCCTCAATTACGAATATGACTGTACCACCTCTTGATGTCAGTCCATTTTCTATTAGCTTAAGAGTTATAGTTTTTCTTATGCTGACCGGGATGAGTATTGCACCCGGGTCAGTTTGCAGGAGACTTGTGTCGTCTGCTAGGAGTTGAGCTGCTATTCTAGCTGCCTCCCTTTCTCCCTCGCTGTCTGACATTTTACTGACAGCAAGGTTTTTTGTTTTTGTTGCAGATCAGGTTTCCACGGAAACCAAGATTAGGTGCACAATATTTTTGGAACAGTGTATCCTTCAACGTTGAATAAACCAAAAACTATACATCGAAATCTCTTTCCACTAAGTTCCGGCGCATTTTAACCTTTGACCCACTCCAGACGTCTTTGGAGTATTTACCGGAGAAAGGGTCTGTGTGAAAAAGCACGACTGAGTTGCTCTAATGCCTTGCGTTAGATTTATCGCCTTACCAAACCGTTGGGCGCCATGTAGTGTAGTTCCTATTATCCCAATAGGCTCTGTGCATTGGAATAATATCTTCAATAGTATAGACGTAGGACAGCGGTTAACTAGGTCTTCTATTGACGATATTAGACTTAAGTTTTGTGTGCCAGCTAGCTCAGAGTTCACTAGAAACTTTCTCGAATAGGCGAGGAGGAGTTTAACCTCCCTGGATAGACAAGAAGGGATTTAGTTTCTGACAACCATAGAACATGACAACTTTGCTCTCCCTGATCAAGAGTATATCTCTAGAGTCGTGTGAAAACAAAAGACAACTATTTTACTCAGTCAGTATGTTCATACTTAGTTTCACCAGATTGTAGAGAAAGAAGAGATGGGCGTGTTCAATAAAAGGTGTTATTTATTGATCAGTCTCTTTTCTCGTACAAGAGAAATGAATCGCTACAATTGCAATACTTATAGTTAAGTAAAGTGCATACAGTAAAAGCAGGATTATAAAATAATACTGTAAAAGCATTAATATGGTTTCTTAGCCATATGATACTTTAAAATGGATAAAAGATGTACATACATATATACATTGACTAATCATACTCAACTGGTGCTTCTAACTACGCCTACCCCGGTGTACCTGACCTAAGCCTAATACATGGGAGGGAGTAAGTAAGTAGCAGTTTAAGTTAAGTTTGTTTGCCAAGAGTCTGACTCAAGAATTCTCTGTAAGGGGTTAGTCAGTTCAGTACCTGGGATTTAGAAGGCAGGAGGGCTGGTATCTCTGTCTCAGGACTCGGTATCCCAGTTACCCGCGAGGGCAAGCTGGAAACGCTGGAGGCTGGATTTCTCGGCAAGAGAAAAGACAGCGTCTTCCTCAGAGCGTCAAAAGGGAGGGGCAGCGGCCGTGGGCTCCTGCATCAGCTGGGCTCTCCGGCAAGTATCGCTGCTCCAAGCTCATCACCACCACCGTGTCTTTGCTTAGGGCAGCGTCGGTATATTTATACCTGAAAGGTGCCGGGTTTGACGTAAGGATGGACATAAGACGTCAATAGGAGATGTCATTAAGAACTGGTCGTTCTTATATTCTTTACAGGAGTTCTCGAACGAAATCAAAACAATAGCAGCGGGGATTTCCCAGGTTTGCTGGAGGCTTGGTTTGTTTAGAGAACTCGGTGTGCTTTCTAGGGGGCTGGAGGAATAGTGCTTGCTCAATGTGACAGCATGCGCTATGACTTAATCTGAAAACGGGTTTCTGTGCCGTTGTATGGATATTAGTGAATTATAACCTGGACAAGGGTCAGAAATAGGAGTATCGATACAGGTACCTAGATAAACACACTACAGGGTGTCCGTACAATAGCTCGAAGGGGCTGAAACCCAGGGATTTTTGCGGGACTTCCCGGTAGGCGAAGAGGAGGCAGGGCAGCAGCACGTCCCACTGGCGTCGCAGGGGCTCCTCCAGGCCCATGATCATCCCCATAAGAGTTCTTTTGAAGCGTTCTACCAACCCGTTCCCTTGGGGGTGGTAGGGGGTCGTAAATTTATAAGTTACCCCGCACTGTTGCCACAGGGACTTCATGTAACGGGAAATAAAGTTCGTTCCCCGGTCACTTACGACCTCTTGAGGGAAGCCCACCCTGGAGAAGATCCCCATCAGCGCCCGGCCTACCACGGGGGCTGTCACAGTCCGGAGAGGGATGGCTTCGGGATAGCGGGTGGCATGGTCCACTAGGACGAGAATGAACCGGTGTCCTTGGGAGGTGCGAGGTTTCAGGGGCCCCACAATGTCGATTCCCACCGGCTCGAAGGGGGTGTTGACGACGGGAAAGGGCTGGAGGGGGGCCTTGTGCTTCCCTCCACTCTTCCCACTGGCTTGGCAGGTGGGGCAAGTCCGGCAGTGATTGCTCACATCGTTCTTCATTTTTGGCCAGTAGAAATGGGTCACCAGTCGGCTGTATGTCTTGTCCTGCCCCAGGTGCCCAGCGAGAGGTACATCGTGTGCCAGGTTCAGGAGGAAGTCTCTGAATCGAAGGGGCACGACCAGCACCTAGCCGGCCCCTAGTTCGGCAATCTTCTGCTCACTGTAGAGAAGTTCATGGTCCCAATAGACCCAGTGGGACACCGATTGGTCTCCGTCGGCTTGAGTGACGGCTTGCTGTCGTATTCCCTCGAGGGAGGGACAGGTTTTCTGCTCCTTTCGGAACTGTTCTTGGGTAGGGCCACCTTCTTGGCGCCATTGGGCCAGTTCCGGGAGGTTGCCGAGTTCAGCGATTTCTCCCCCGGGGTGCCCCAGGGGCTCGGGCTCTGGCTCGGCGTCCTCGGCTACGGCGGGCGGCGGAGGCGCGGGCCATTCTGGTTCCTCCGTCGGGGTGCCCTCCGTCGGGGCGGAGGTTCGGGCGGACATGGAGCGGGTGGTCGCACAGACCCACTCGGGAAGGCCTAGCATCCCCAGATGCTCTCTCCGCTCGACGTCAGCCCAGGGGGAACTTTCGAGGTCGTTCCCGAGGAGGTAGTCCACGGGGGCATCATCTCGGACAGTCGCTTTCAGTAGGCCCGACACCCCACTCGAAGGGAATACGGGCCATTTGGCATAGGCCCTCGGAGTTGTCGGCTGACCGTACTGGGCACAACACATTGGGTAGGATTTGGTCAGGGGTCACCAAGTGGCCTCGGGCGGCCGTCATGCTGGCTCCGGTGTCGCGGAGGGCTTCCGCCCGGTGCCCATTAATGGTGACCCATTGGCGGTACTTTTGCGTGTTGCCCGTTATCGGGGCCTGGAGAATCATGTCCCTCTCTCCTAGGCACACTAGGGACATGGCAGCGGGCTCCCACTCGGTCTCGTCGTGGTCGTAGGTCTCTTCTTCGCCTCTCTCTTCTCCCAGTGCGGCGGCAGCGATCTGGCGGTTTGGAGGGCCGGTGGAGCCGGGTCGTTTGTTCATTGGACAGAGGGGATCATTAGCATAGTGACCAGGTCGCTGGCATCTGTGACAGGTAACGTTCGGGCGGGGCCCCGGCCGTGCTGGGGGGGGCCCCCTTCCGGCCAGGGGCGGTGAAGTGGGGGTCGGGGGCAGCCCCGCAGGGAAGTCCCTGGTCCTGTTCTGACCTCCTCTGCCGCCTCGCGGCCGGTGGTTCCCCGGGGGACCTCAACCGTAGTCTCCCATCGGACTCCGGTGGACCCGGGTGCTCACCCATCGATCGGCCTCGACGGCGAGTTTCCGTGGCTCAGTCAGTTTGCTGTCGAGGAGATTTTGTCGGAGTTCGATAAAGCAGTTGTTGGAGAGGTGTTCCCATACAATGAGGTTGAACAGCTGCTCGTAGGTGGTGACCTGGCTGCCTTTGATCCACCCCTCTAGGGCTCTACTATAGAAGTTCACGTACTCCACCCATGTAGTACCAGGGAGTTTTTTACAGTCTCGGAATCGCTGCCGGTATATCTCCGGGGTGAGCCCGTAGCGCGTAAGGAGGGCGGCTTTCATATGTTCATAAGAGGTTATCTCTGCATCAGGGAGTTCTAGCAGGGTGTCTCTCCCTTCGTTGATGATCTTCCCCCATAAGCCGGCACCCCAGTCTTTTTGTGGTACTCGATGCGAGGCCATGGCTACCTCGTAGGCCTTAAACCATTGTTGGATGTCGTCGTTTTTGTAATATTCTTTGACGACATCTTTGGGAATGTGGACCTTCGTGTCTGCAGGGGGAGGTGGGCCCCGGTTCTCGGAGGCACTGTCCTCCCCATTTTTTGCCTTGATTTCAAGTTCTTTCAAGCCACGCTTGTGCTCGAACTTGAGCCTCTTCTCCTCTAAGTCTCTCTGCCTTTGTTTCTCCTCTAGGTCTCCTTGCAGCCGTAGTTGCTCAAGGGCTATCTTTTTTTCGGCCAGCTGTAGTTCTCCGTCCAGACGGAGTCGGGCGAGCTCCAATTCGTGGAGCCGGCTTCTTTCTCGCTCTCGGGCGTCTTCTGGGGAGAGGCCCGTGTCTCAGTTGGCATTTCTTTCCTCCGCTGCGGCTGCGAGGTTTTCTCGGTGCACATCTCGGACTGTGTTTTCTTCGCCCTGGGGTGGCGTCGCTCCGGCCTCTAGCCATGCTTGTAGGGCCAGCTTGAGATCTTCCTTGGTGCTTAGTCCAGTGGTAGCGATGCCCAGGTCTTTGCAGAATTGTTTCAACTCTTTATGATTATAGTCCTCTAATCGTTCCTTCTGGAACTCCATGGTCGGTCCGGTTTCTTTGGTCGTCATGGTGGCGGTGTGTTTCTGGCAGTAGTGGGTGAGTCACTCTCTGTACGATTTGCGTCGGCTCGGATCGCACCGCCTGCCACCAATGTTAGAAAGGCGGTTCCTGGGGGGGGCAGAAGATGTCTGACTGACCACGCCGAGTCCCGCCTCTCCGTATGGAGTTGGCCGAGCCCTGTCGAGAGGCCTCCTGGGTGAGGCTCCTCTCCTAGAATCGTACCAGCAGAGCGATCACACCACTACAAAGGGACACCACACAAGAGGATAACTCCTTAGACTCTTTATCAGTAATAACTGGGAGAGGTGTGGCGCGGCGGCCAGGGTGACTGACGCTGGAATCTGGGGACCACGGTTCGATCCCCGGCTCCGGCGGCAGGTTAGCCCAGCACCATGTGACTCTGGGCAATAGCTCGCTTAATCTTCCCGACGGCCCCCAGCGCCTAGAGACCCTTACGGGTGATTGTGCGCTTTACAAATGTGGACTTTATAACGATTGGTTCTCTCAGTAATATGTACAACGGATCGAGGGATCCTCAAAAGTCTTGGTAGGAGGGAAAAGGGGTAGCGGGACAGTCTTAGGACCAGCAAGGTCGGGCCGCGGCAGCGCCAGCAGGACTCCAAAGGTGGTTTCAGCAGGGTTGGGCCGCGGCAGCACCAGCAGGACTCCAAGATGGTTTCAGCGAGGTTGGGCCGCGGCAGCGCCAGCAGGCTCCGAAGATGGTTTCAGGGTTCAAAGCAGCGAGTTCTTCTCCGGGTCAGCCGCGACAGCGTCAGCAGGGCTCTCGACTCCAGGATACAACTGCCGACCCATTCCAGAGCTGCCCCAGATATAGGTCTGGAGTCCTTTGATGTCCGGACCCTCGTGCCTGGGGGGTCGGAGGGGCCGGGATGAGAGCGTCCAGACACCCAGCAGGGGGGTGGAGCCAGCGCCCAGGGAGTCCGGAGGGCGATCAAAACCAGGCGTCCGGGGACGGCTGGAGGGCCATCGAAACTCCCCTCCTCCTTGATCCGTCAAGTGGCTGCTTTACCACCTGGTCGGATCTTGGTGCCTCGATGTTGGGGCTTCGCTGGGGTCTTGGCCGGAGATGGGCCGAGGCCACGTGGTCAGGACGTGGAGGGTCCAAGATGGAGTCGGGCCCTGTGAGGGTGGCCCGGGCAGGGTCTGGACCAGCAGAGTGGGGCGAGCAGTGGCCGCCGGGTTCTTGAGGGGGAGAGCCGGGGGTCGCCAGGAGTGGCGGCTCTCGTTGAGGGTTGGAGAGGTAGCTGTGTCGTGGAGGACAGGGGTCACTGCTGTCCCGGGCCCACCATGCGGGGAGGAGCAGGACCAACACCCTCCAAATCCAACTCCATCCTCCCAACTCCACCCTCCAACTCCACCCTCCAACTCCACCCTCCAAATCAAAATCCAACTCCACCCACCAACTCCAACTCCACCCTTCAAATCAAAATCCAACTCCACCCACCAACTCCACCCACCAACTCCACCCACCAACTCCACCCACCAACTCCACCCACCAACTCCACCCACCAACTCCACCCACCAACTCCACCCACCAACTCCACCCACCAACTCCACCCACCAACTCCACCCACCAACTCCACCCACCAACTCCACCCACCAACTCCACCCTCCAACTCCACCCTCCAACTCCACCGTCCAACTCTACCCTCCAATTCCACCCTCCACATCCAACTCCACCTTCCAAATCAGTGTTTGTAATATTAATACATGTAAGTCACATAAATACAACACATATTGCATTACAAATGCTATAGGTGTCACATTTGCAAAAGTTATAACTATTAGCATTGTAAATGACAAAGCAATTATTTTCACTATTTTCCACAACAACACATAAACAAAATTGGTATTTTACAATAGCAATAGCTCAAACTTTCCAAATGAGAAGCATATTGCATTGCATTTTAACACCCTGTTAACTTCAGCTGATCTGATGCTCTCTTTCACCACACCTCCTTCTCTAACTCCCTATTCTATTCTCTTCTCCTGTGCTGATCTGGTGCTCTCTTCCACCCCACCTCCTTCTTTAACTCCCTGTTCTCTTCTGCTGTGCTGATCTGTTCCTCTCTTCCAACAAACTCCTTCTCTAACTCCCTGTTCTCTTCTCTTTTCCCGTGCAGAGCTGCTGATCTTTTCCACCGCCTCTTTCACTAACTCCCTGTTCTCTTCTCCTGTGCCGATCTGCTGCTCTCTTCCACCCACCTACTTTTCTAACTCCCTGTTCACTTCTCTAGAGCTGATCTGCAGCTATCTTCAACCCGCCTCTTTCTCTACCTTCCTGTTCTCTTCTCCCATCTTGTTCTGCTGCTCTCATCCACCCACCTCATTCTGTAACTCCCTGTTCACTTCTGCTGTGCTGATCTTCTGCTCTCTTCCACCCACCTCCTTCACTAACTCTCTGTTCTCTTTTGCTGTGCTGATCTGCTGCTCTCTTCCACCCCACTGTGGAAAAGTAAATTTTGTCATGTTCTGTGTCCCTACGTGTCATCCATCATATGTTATGTGTGCATGATTAATATGCATATGTTATTCCCCATGTTCGATTCAAGACGCAATTATGGTTGTGTCCACCTCTGGTATGTCATTTCCCAGTCCTCGTGAATAATACGAGTGTCAGGCCTATGTAAAGTTATGTTGCCACGTTTCTCAGTGTGCACGTTAATTCATTGAAAGTCCCCGTTTCTAGGCCTCAAAAGGGCCCGGACATCAGATTCAGCTCCTGTCTCCTGAATCCTCGCTGAGGAGCGATCCAGCCCCCACCTGTATCCTCGACCTTTCACTTACTTCCTGCCTCGCAGTGCCCGGTGCAGCCCGGCTCTGCCTCTGAGTCTGCCAAGACTATGTTATGAGTCCAGTTATCAGTTCAGCCCTCCTTCCCTGCATTCCTAAGCTACTGAACTGCATCAATAGTTTCCGTCATTGTCTAGCCTATGCGGCTCCATGTCAGAGAAATACTGTATTTAATGGTCATTCATATTCTTCATCACTCACTACATGTAGAATAATGCATGCTCCAGTCTTAGAGTCTGTTAGCCTTTCCCCCCTTGACTTCTAGTTTATATCAACATGTTCCCTAAACATCAGATACTAGATAGGGTTTAGGTACATGTCGCTCCGACCCTCCAGACTTTAGTCTCTGCTCCTAGCACAGAGTTCATAGCCCCCAGCTTCTCCTAGTAGCACGTCATTGCCAGTTTGCGTGCACCACCAGGTTAGAGGTCCCGGCTCCTTAGGTAGCCCCCTCCAATGTTTCCGCCCAATTCATGACATATTCCGTTACGTTTGCATCACATGTCTATGTATACGCCCAGTTACACCTCCTTTTTGCCCTTATCTTTCGCGACTGCTACGCGTCACACCTACTGCTCCACCCACTGTTACGCCTACTGCAATGTAATGCTATGTGTTTGCGTTATGTATATATGCTCATGTAATGTTATTAAATGTTAGAGCTAGCCATTCCAGATCCTGTCCCCGGCAGCTGCCGGGCCTCGCTAATTCAGCCCCCCAGTCGGGCCACGCTAGTCCTATGCAGGTTGTTCTGATCCTGTCCTTTATGCTGTAATAAACCTGCAAAACTCCCACTACCTCGAATCTTGACTCTTATTTTTGAGCTATCTGTTATTCATTCATTCATCCGAAAAATAGGGTATTATTTATTTATTTACCACATAATGGCGCCCGAATAGGGACTTGCCCTTTCCCCACGCGTCGGTGAAGCCACGCCGACCCCCTGACCCTCTGCAGTCGTGACGGAACTCTTCTGCGCAGTGGCAGATATTTCTGCTCAAGTATCCCTCAGGCCCACGGAGGAGACGGAGGAGGCGGTCCAGCATCCAAACGAGACGGTGGAGGAACGCGGTGAGTCCCGACCAGAGCCCAAGCCAAGAGTCCAAGGTCCGAGGTATCCGGAGGTCCACCCGTAACTGAAGTCTGAAGTTCGTCGTCGAAGCAGTCCAGTCCAGTCTGAGGCCTTCCATTCTTGCTGCCCGGTGAGTACCGTTACTGGGGTGGTATCTAGACAGGGTCAATTTAATTGACTCTGGTCTGTGGGTTGGTGGTACACAGTCCCACAAACGAAGTGTCCACTTCGGTGGATACGGGTTCCGACGTGTCTCTTTAAGAGACCGGTACGTTTCGTACTGTTTCAGCAGTGCATCTAGTTTCTGTTCTAGTCAGCTCAGTTCTCGAGAAAATTCATGCATTCTGTTCTTCCTGTAGTCAGTATTCTAGGTGGTATTCTGTTCGAACTGTTATTTATAATGTTCTCCATGTATTTTAATGTTGTGGTATGAGTGCGACGTGATTTCGTGTTTTCATTGTGTATTGTATTTTGTCCGGATTATAGTTCAGTCATGCCGCTCTTCTCAAAATTACGTCAGTTAAGAACTAGGAAAAGTCTGCTGGAAGCAGCAGTTCCTGTCCCGCCTAGGGACAGTCCAGGTCACTTTATGTATCAGAAACATGGCATAAGCGCCATATTATATTTAGATTTATGGGTAGAGTATACAAAGGAGCTAGAAGAAAAGTATAGATGGCCCGTATCAGGTACGTGGGATGCCGAGTGCATCATGAGAGTAGAAGAGGCATTATGGAAAAAGAAAGCCAGACAATCACAGAAGGATGCCATCGAGCTATGGCGCAAAGAAGCTCATAAAAGAACCGAAAAAGAAATCAGAAAGTCAGAACTAAGTAGAGAATCCCAAGAACGAGCACAAGAAAGAGAATTAATCGAGATAGGTGAACAAGTCAAAATTGAACAGAGAGACAGGCAGAGGAATGCCCTTATTAAGGGTATGTATCCTCTTCTTGCCGAGGGCTTGCCAAAAGCGACCCCGGAGGCATCCAGTAATTTCCCGCCACCATTAGTTCAGACCAAGTTACGTCACAAACCGACCGCAGCTGATATTTTTATTTCGTCCTATCTGGACGACACAGTCCCTGAATATGCAAATCCTGTTCGCGCTCCGCCAGTCCCTGTAAATCAGGTAATTCCTGCTCCTCCAGACACCGGGGTGCCCTTAGCAGCTCCCCCGGGTCAGCCCGCCATACAAGTCCAGCCCACGTTGCAATTACCCACCCTGCCAGGACGAAAAGCATCGGTTGATAATTCTAGTTTAGGGGCCGCAGGAGGAGGTCTTCCTCAAATCCCGCCGCAACACAAGCGTTTATCAGCACTCGAATTACATGCTCAAGCATCACAGCGTACTCCCAAGAGTAATAAGTCGGTTGCAGAGATCAGGCAATCCCTTGGCGAATGTATCTATGATCCAGTTCCAGGCGAGTTTAATATGGTTTTATACTCAGGACGCGTAAGGAGGGTGACCGAGTATCTAGTCACCCTGCCGAATATGAAAGAAGATCTAGACAGGATATATCGTTTCATCCGTACAGGGGATGACCCAGAAAGTATCAGTAATGCCATGTCTCAAAGGAAAGCCGAGATTCAGCGCATGATATTAAAGTTTTTAATTAACTGTCTAATAAGAGAACAGGATTACCCGTCTAAAGACCCGGAAGAAATGAAAATTCTAACAAAATGGAGTGATAATATAGCCGAAGGCAAGCACAATACTATTGGTGCCATGGAAAGTATGTACAAGAAAATCCGTAGAGAGATAATAAAGATACACGAACAGCGTAAAGCAGCACAAGTAAGCGAGAAAGAAAGTATCTCCGATCCTGAAGAGGAGGATGAGGAGAATACCGTCAGAATAGCGTATGTAGGAAAACCTAGATTTCCAGATCGCCATTTACGCCTAGAACACAAGCCAATTTCCCATCATTCAGCACCAGAACGAGGTTCTCTAGAACAAGCGTTCCAAGCTACCGATCACATTCTGAAATCACGAATCGGTTACAGTGAGTTAAGTACTATGCATGAACAAGAACTAGCCCGGTCAGCAGTCCGATGGACTACTGATTCTACCACTTTTCCAGACGAAATAGTGGCACAGATGTTTCTGAAATTGCCCCCAGCCGAGCAGCGACTGGTGGGTATGTATATGATCCAGCACCTCATTACCCTGTATGAGGGTCAGCACTCTGATCCAGGTCCGTTACATGACATCCTGAACGAGTTACTCCAGTATAGATGGAGAGGTCTGGGTACCGATTTAATTAGTGTCATTCTAGAACAGCGCCACAAATATAGAACGTTTTTGAACCCGCATTTCGTTCATATCTCACCCCCAGAAAATAAACCATTTTACATAGACAGACAGAATCCATTACGAGAAGTCCACCCAGTCAGAGGAACGGGTGGCGAAATGCAGCGAGTGTTTGTTTACACCCCGATTACAAAGATGGAACTTCTCGAGATGAAGAAATTAATTCCTTGTCATGATAAAGATCCAGCAGGGTTCCATAGAGAATTAAAGGACATGCTCCGTATGGGAGAATACACGTACCCGGATATAATTAAGATGTTAAAGGTTCTGTTACCAGCAGGGGTGTATGAAAAGCTTAAAGAAAAAGAATGGGAGGTGGGAGAGAAAAAGATAGATTGGGCAGTCCTAGAAGCTGAAGATAAGATACGAGTACCAGGTACTGGTCTCGGAGAGAAATGTAAAGAATTACCTGAATTATTGATTCAAGTTTTACCCAGATTATTAACAACGAAAAAGGAAGACTGGGATGCAATCTCAGCCTGTAAACAGAAACAAGATGAAGATATTAGTGATTTTTATTCTAGGTTTGAAAAGTGCTTTAGTATCAACAGTGGTCTCAAGACAAGTAGTGAGTCGTACCCTCATCTTTTTGTTACTAAATTAGTCGAGAATTCAAGTCCGCCAATTAAAAACCGAGTTCTGAAAGTCGAAAGTACCTGGCAAGCTAATACTCCGTCCCAGATGCTCCAGATGCTCCAGTATCACCAGAATAGAATCAGGGAAGAACAAGAACACGAGCGAAAACGTATGAAAGATACGAAAATGAAAGTACTAGTTGCACAATCTGTTCCTCAAGACAGTCAGAAGAGGGGTCCGAATCTAGCCAATCAGCCTGCGGGTCCCGTTAAAGGGAACTGCAATTATTGTAAACAGCCAGGTCATTTTATAAACGAGTGTACAGTTCTGAAACATAACATAGCTACTGGTAAAACTAAAGAAAGACCACGTCCGCCTAGACAGGAACAAGTTCCTCAGACTCCTCAGTCACAAAATGCACCACAGACAGTTACAGCACCGCAGCCTATTGCTGCAACACAGCATGTCACATCGCAGATGTATCAGTATGCACAGTCTGAGTATCCAGAGTATCAGCAGTATTCATGAAACAGCCTAGAGAGGGAGGTAGGCTTGCCTCTCATCGAGATACCTGTAGATCAAGAGGGTCCCTATGTTCATAGTCAAGTATTAGGGAAAGACAGAAAGTTTTTGATTGATACAGGGGCAAGTAGGACCACAATTAGTCACGCCGAAGTTCCAGGGGCTCCGCTCTCAGGCTCTAGAAATGTTTCCCTTGGATTTTCAGGAAAACCTATCGTAAATGAGATTTCAAAGCCAGTCACTCTAGAAGTGGGTCCATTGTCCCGCACTACTGATCTGTTACTTACTAAGTCATGTCCAGAAAATCTATTAGGCATTAAAACACTGAAAGAGTTAGGTGCAGTTATATGTTGTTCCCCAGAGGGAATACGATTGTTCCTACGTGATTTTAAGGGTCACTATGTATTACGAGATTTCGATTCCAGACTGTCTAATGTCCCGCAGCATTTATGGGCGCAAGGTCCAACTGATGTAGGTTACATGCAAATCACACCCCATCGTGTGACTCTCAAACCAGGTGTAGTGTTACCCCGAATCAGACAGTATAGATTGCCACCTGAGGCTGTAGCAGCCTTATCGAAAATTATTGACGAGCTCATGGCTCAAGGAGTAGTTGTAGAAACTGACTCCAATGTATGTAATTCTCCGATCATTCCAGTCATGAAACGTACCGATCCAAATGCACCCCCAGTATATCGATTAGTGATTGATTTACGAGAACTTAACAAATGTATTATTCCTCAATACCCAGTTGTCCCAGATATCTCTTCCCTATTGACAGCCATTGATTCCGAAGCCACATTCTTTACAGTAATCGATCTTAAGAATGCATTTTTTAGTGTTCCCATTCATCCAGACAGCCAGTTTCTTTTCGGATTCTGTTTAAATGGAAGGAGCTATATGTTTACACGAGCTCCTCAAGGTTTCACAGAAAGCCCTAGTATTTACAGTCAAGCACTTAAGAGACAACTAGACAACATTCACATGCCAACTGACACTGCCCTGCTCCAGTATGTCGATGATCTATTGATCACAGCCCGTTCTGAAAGTGACTGCGAGCGAGCGTCACTGACGGTCCTGTATTTCCTAGCCGAGATGGGGCACAAGGTGTCCCCTTCGAAGCTTCAATTCTGTGTCCAGCAAGTGGTTTACTTAGGACACTTACTGTCCAAGAGGGGTAGGCAGTTGACACCAGACCGTATCCAGTTGATAGCGAGTCTTCCTCAGCCCAGAACCCAGAAGGAGGTACGTGCCTTTATTGGCCTTACTTCTTATTGTAGACAATGGATTCCGCAGTATGCCTTTCTAGCCAAGCCACTGATACAGTTAACGACACAGGAGGCAGCCGCAACGACTGTCCTCCCTTGGACATCTGAACATACACTTAGTTTCAACGAGTTAAAGAAAGCCCTATGCCAAGCTCCAGTTCTAGCTACACCGAGCTACAGTAAGCCTTTTACACTTTTCGTCACTGAACGCGAAGGTACAGCATTATCTGTTCTCACACAAGATCAAGCAGGACAATACAAGCCGTGTGCTTATTTTTCTAGCACACTAGATCCGGTCGCCCAGGCTTTGCCTGCGTGCCTCAAGTCAGTTGCAGCCACAGCTCTAGCTATCAGACAAAGTGATTCCATAGTTTTAGGACACTCCCTGACAGTACAAGTTCCACACTCCGTGGAAGTTCTTTTAAATCGAACACAAACACAGCATTTGACAATTGCACGTTTAACAGGTTATGAACTGACACTGTTCCAGCCACACATAGAAATCAGACGCTGCAACGTTCTGAACCCTGCTACACTGTTACCATCAGTTAATTCAAATTCTGCCGCACACGACTGTGTGGAAGTAGTTAACATTACGACAAAGCCAAGACAAGATCTAACAGATGTTCCATTACCAAACCCCGACCTGACACTTTATGTGGATGGTTCATGCATGAGAACAAGTACAGGAGATCTAGTCGCTGCGTATGCAGTGACTACTGACACCGAAGTTATTGAGACACACCGTATTGACACCCTGTCCGCTCAAGCAGCAGAGCTAGTTGCTCTGACACAAGCCTGTATACACGCCAAGAACCTGAAAGTTAATATTTACACAGATTCACGCTACGCATTTGGAGTTGTACACGACTTTGGAGTGCTCTGGCAGGAGAGAGGTTTCATGACTTCTCATGGAACCAAGATTCAGCATGGTTTCCTTATTCAAGCTCTGTTAGATGCAATACATTTACCGACATCCATTGCTATCATGAAATGCAAAGCACATACGAAAGTTACTGACATTATTTCCCAGGGTAATGATCTAGCAGATCGCACAGCCAAGCTTACAGCACAAACTCCAGACACTCAAGTTAATCTGACACAGACACATACTTCAGATCCGACTACATGTATGACAGTTAAGGACCCTACACAAGATGTCATAGACATACAGTTACATGCTACTCCTGAAGAAATCAAGAAATGGTCCGAACAAGGAGGGGTCCAGACAGATCAGGGATGGGTAACGAAGGGTAAAGCCACATGGTTTCTCCCCGACTCCATGGTTCAAGTCATTATTAATACCGCACATAGTCCAGCACATTTAGGAGAAAAGGCAATGTTAGACAGTATCCAGAACATTTGGTTCAACAAGCATTTACGAGCTGCAGCCAAGCAGAAAGTCCGTACCTGTATGATATGTTGTCAGTTTAATCCAGGTAAAAGTGTCCCGGTGGAACAAGGTGGTTTCCAGCCTCCTGACCACCCTTTTGAGGTCCTCCAGATGGATTATATTCAGATGGAGCGATGTCGAGGTTTCAAGTATGTCCTTGTAGTTGTATGCGCTTTGTCCAGGTGGACAGAAGCATATCCAGTTCCAGATTATACAGCCGCGACCACTGCCAAGCAGTTGGTTCGTGAATTTTTCCCTCGCTATGGACTCCCTAGAGTCGTATATTCTGATAACGGTCAGCCATTCTAGTCTGAACTCATGAAGCACGTTTCCCTGTTGTTAGGGTACCAGTGGAAGTTTCATTGTGTACGCCATCCTGAAGCAGCCGGTCTTGTTGAAAGACATAACCAGACTCTGAAAATCCGCATCGCTAAAGTCTGTAAAGAGAAAGGTGTGGACTGGCTAGTAGCTCTGCCAGTTGCTTTGTTTTATATGCGCATGGTCGCACATTCCAGATCAGGTCTGTCCCCGTACGAGGTCGTATTCGGCCGCCCCCCTAACATGTGGGGTACTCCTAGACCCCGAAGTATTACCGATGTTTCATGTAATATGCTGACAGATTACCTAGCTTCCTTGATGTCTGCCCTCAACTCATGTCGTTCACAGGTTGCCGCCGCATTTCCAGACAATACCGAGGTGGCACCGCATGAAATCGTTCCAGGTTCGATGGTACTCGTCCGGAACTTTGACAGATCAAGTCCACTGGAGCCACGTTGGAAGGAGCCCCGTCAGGTCCTCCTCACCACCCGTACAGCCGTAAAGTTGGAAGGACGCCGCGGCTGGGTGCATCTTTCGCACGTCAAGAAATTTTATGGATTAAAGCCGGTCTCCAAGAACATTTCCCAGCATTTAAAAACTTGTCAAAACATTGTTCCTAAGGACTGTCCCGCAAATGACATTGATACAACCCCTCCCTTGTTAGAGAAAACTCCGCAGCAGGAGTATAAGCAAAAACTACGGTCTAGTAAAATAAGTCAGTCAGTTTGATTGTATAAGTCCTCCCCTAGGTGAAACGGTTAGACTGTTTCTGACATGTATAAAATAGACCCCCATAGTGAGAGAGTCAGTCAAAGCTCAATCCGATGTATCGTTTTTCTAAGTTTCATATTATTTCTCAGCATTTTGACTTCCTGCACCAGTTATGCATTCTACCTGTGTTTTCCAGTTTCCCATGTAAATATGACTGCTAATGTTACAGTAGAGCACACGTTTAGTGATCTGCCTCCTCACGAATATTCATACCGCATCGCTATGCGTAACAATACCTTTATCCGTATGTTGCATTATTCACACCAGACCAGCAATGCCACAAATTGTTGGGTGTGTGGTCGACTCCCCCCTTTCCAGACGTCGAAGGGAGTTCTGCCACTCTTTCCTTATCCTTTTTCACATAATGGTTCGTGTGGGGCATGGTCCACGTTAACGTCATCCTCAACAGATATGTCTTTTCTTAATAGTACATGTTTCCCAGACAAGCAAGGTCTCCCCCACAGAACAGGTTTAGATCTAGAAAATGAAGTGTACAATTTAGGTAATTATTCTTCGAATTTTATGGTCCTGAATGTTCAGTCTGATACTACTCCAGACTCACCTGCTATTTCAGTATTACCAGTCAAAGGTGAATTATGTGTCCGTAGTTATGGTTCTGTACCTATAGGACATAGTGATTGTACTACTATTATCAAGTATAGTGACAGTGGGAAATCTATTTTCAAAGCTTCACGTCATTCTTATTTTGTTTGTGGTCAAACTGCATATGTCCGTCTGCCCCTCGATTGGGAGGGAACCTGTTACATTGCCTTCCTACTGCCACCTGTTTTTCTAGCCCCACCTGACTATCATAGGAATTCCTACCTAGTACATACTAGACATAAGAGAAACCTCCCGATTGTCGATTATACTGAAACTGCTCTAGAGCAATACATAGATATCAATAAAGGTGTCTTCCCTTATTTAGGTACAGTTGTAAATAGTAAGCTAATCCGTAGGTTAACAAGAACCCTTGAAGCTGTAGTAGATGAGACTGCCTCCGCTCTAGGTAACTTAACTGAAGAGCAATCCTTTATGAGAATTGTCGTGCTCCAAAATCGTCTCGTCCTTGACGTCATACTGGCCGATAGGGGCGGGGCCTGTAGAGTCATCGGATCCAGTTGCTGCATTTTCATTCCAAATAACGCGCCGTCTGTCTATTCCGCTATAACCAGACTCCATAAACTTGCCCATCTGATCCACCAAAATCCAGGCACCTGGACATGGTCCGGTTGGTTCTGGAATATAGTTTCCGCCTGGGGATGGAAAGTCTTGTCCTTTCTAGGTATTGCAGTGGCGATCATATTCAGCTGCTGCCTCTGTATACAATGTGGCCCTGCGATTTGCGGCATGTGTGCTACATCCTGTATTTCTAGTATAGCTCCTAGTCCCAAGTCCCGTTCTAAATCCCGCTCCAAGACAATTCGAGATGAGCAAATGATATTGTATGAAATGATAGATGGTATCATGAATATTGATGTTTCCTGATGGAAACGTAGTGACAAGGAGGGAATGTGGAAAAGTAAATTTTGTCATGTTCTGTGTCCCTACGTGTCATCCATCATATGTTATGTGTGCATGATTAATATGCATATGTTATTCCCCATGTTCGATTCAAGACGCAATTATGGTTGTGTCCACCTCTGGTATGTCATTTCCCAGTCCTCGTGAATAATACGAGTGTCAGGCCTATGTAAAGTTATGTTGCCACGTTTCTCAGTGTGCACGTTAATTCATTGAAAGTCCCCGTTTCTAGGCCTCAAAAGGGCCCGGACATCAGATTCAGCTCCTGTCTCCTGAATCCTCGCTGAGGAGCGATCCAGCCCCCACCTGTATCCTCGACCTTTCACTTACTTCCTGCCTCGCAGTGCCCGGTGCAGCCCGGCTCTGCCTCTGAGTCTGCCAAGACTATGTTATGAGTCCAGTTATCAGTTCAGCCCTCCTTCCCTGCATTCCTAAGCTACTGAACTGCATCAATAGTTTCCGTCATTGTCTAGCCTATGCGGCTCCATGTCAGAGAAATACTGTATTTAATGGTCATTCATATTCTTCATCACTCACTACATGTAGAATAATGCATGCTCCAGTCTTAGAGTCTGTTAGCCTTTCCCCTCTTGACTTCTAGTTTATATCAACATGTTCCCTAAACATCAGATACTAGATAGGGTTTAGGTACATGTCGCTCCGACCCTCCAGACTTTAGTCTCTGCTCCTAGCACAGAGTTCATAGCCCCCAGCTTCTCCTAGTAGCACGTCATTGCCAGTTTGCGTGCACCACCAGGTTAGAGGTCCCGGCTCCTTAGGTAGCCCCCTCCAATGTTTCCGCCCAATTCATGACATATTCCGTTACGTTTGCATCACATGTCTATGTATACGCCCAGTTACACCTCCTTTTTGCCCTTATCTTTCGCGACTGCTACGCGTCACACCTACTGCTCCACCCACTGTTACGCCTACTGCAATGTAATGCTATGTGTTTGCGTTATGTATATATGCTCATGTAATGTTATTAAATGTTAGAGCTAGCCATTCCAGATCCTGTCCCCGGCAGCTGCCGGGCCTCGCTAATTCAGCCCCCCAGTCGGGCCACGCTAGTCCTATGCAGGTTGTTCTGATCCTGTCCTTTATGCTGTAATAAACCTGCAAAACTCCCACTACCTCGAATCTTGACTCTTATTTTTGAGCTATCTGTTATTCATTCATTCATCCGAAAAATAGGGTATTATTTATTTATTTACCACACCACCTCCTTCTTTAACTCCATGTTCTCTTCGCCTGTGCTAATATGCTGCTCTCTTCCACCCACCTCCTGCTGTAACTCTGTCTCTTATGCTGATCTGCTGATCTCTTCCACATCGCATCCTTCTCTAACTCACTGTTCTCTTCTCCGGTGCTAATCTGCTGCTCTCTTCCACCCCACCTCCTTCTTTAACTCCCTGTTCTCTTCTGCTTTGCTGATTTGCTCCTCTCTTCCACCCACCTCCTTCTCTAACTCCCTGTTCTCTTCTTTTCTCCCGTGCTGATCTGCTGCTCTCTTCCACTCTGCCTCATTCTCGAACTCACTGTTCTCTTCTCCTGTGCTAAACTGCTGTTCTCTTCCACCCGCATCCTTTTTACCTTCCTGTTCTCTTATCCTGTGCTGATCTGCTGCTCTCTTCCACCCGCCTACTTCTTTAACTCCATGTTCTCTTCTGCTGTGATGTTATGCTCCTCTCTTCCACCCACCTCCTTCTCCAACTCCCTAGTCTCTTCTCCCAAGCTGAACTGATGCTCTCTTCCAAATGCCTTCTTCTCGAGCTCCCAGTTCTCTTCTCTTCTCCTGTGCTAATCTGCTGCTATCTTCCACCCCACCTCCTTCATTAACTCCCTGGTCTCTTCTCTTCTCCTGTGCTGATCTGCTGCTCTTGTCCACCCCAAATCCTTCTTTGAATCCCGGTTGGCTTCTCTTCTCCTGTGCTGATCTGCTCCTCTTCCACCCAACCTCCTCCTTTAACTCCCTGTTTTTTTTTCCTGTGCTGATCTGCTGTTCCTTTCCACAACCTCCTCTAACTCCCTGTTCTCTTCTCACATGTGGATCTGCTGCTCTCTTCCTCCAGCATCATTCACTAACTCCCTATTCTCTTCTCCTGTGATAATCTTTAAGCTATCTTCCATTTGCCTACTTCTCTAACTCCCTTTTCTCTTCTCCTGTGCTAAACTGATGTTCTTTCACCCGCCTCCTTCTCTAACTCCCTTTTCTCTTCTCTCGTGCTGATCTGCTGTTCTCTTTCACCAGCCTCCTTCTCTAACTCCCTTTTCTCTTCTCTCGTGCTGATCTGCTGTTCTCTTTCACCTCACCTCCTTCTCTAACTCCCTGTTCTGTTCTCCCATCCTGATCTGCTGCTCTCTTCCACCGCCCCATCTCCAAAACCCTGTTCTCTTCTCCTGTGCTGATCTGCTGCTCTCTTCCACCCCGCCTCCTTATTTAACTCCCATTTCTCTTCTCCTGTGCTGATCTACTGCTCTCTTCCACCCGCCTCCTTCTTTAACTCCATGTTCTGTTCTCCCGTGCTGATCTGCTGCTCTCTTCCATCCGCCTCCTTCTCTAACTCCCTGTTCTCTTCTCCTCTACTGATCTGGTGTTTTTCTACACCACCTGCTTCTGCAACTCCCAGTTCTCTTCTCCTGTGCTGTTCTGCTGCTCTCTTCCACCCGCCTCCTTCTTTAACTCCCTGTTCTCTTCTCCTGTGCTGATCTGCTGTTCTCTTTCACCCGCCTCCTTCTCTAACTCCCTTTTCTCTTCTCCTGTGCTAAACTGCTGTTCTCTTTCACCCCACCCCCTTATCTAACTCACTGTTACTTCCTTACTTAACTCCCTGTTCTCTTCTCCTGTGCTAATCTGCTTTCTTCTCCTGTGCTAATCTGCTGTTCACTTCCACCCGCTTCCTTACTTAACTCCCTGTTCTCTTCTCATGTGCTGATCTGCTCCTCTCTTCTGCCCACCTCCTTATTTAACTCCATGTTCTCTTCTCATGTGCTGGTCTGCTGCTCTCTTCCACCCCGCCTCCTTCTTTAACTCCATGTTCTCTTCTCCTGTGCTGGTCTGCTGCTCTCTTCCACCCCGCCTCCTTCTTTAACTCCATGTTTTCTTCTCCTGTGCTGATCTGCCGCTCTCTAAAACCCACCTCCTTCTTTAACTCCATGTTCTCTTCACCTGAGCTGATATGCTGCTCTCAAACATCCCGCCTCCTTCTTTAACTCTGTTCTTTTTCTCCTGTGCTAATCTGCTGTTCCCTTCCACCGCCTACTTCTCTAACTCCGTTCTCTTCTCTTCTCCTGTGCTGATCTCCTGCTCTCTTCCAACCGCCTCCTTCTTTAACTCCCTGTTCTGTTCTCCCATCCTGATCTGCTGCTCTCTTCCACCCCGTCCCCTTCTCCAAATCCCTGGTCTCTTCTCCCGTGCAGATCTGCTGTTCCCTTCCACCGCCTACTTCTCTAACTCCCTGTTCTCTTCGCCTGTGCTGATCTGCTGATCTCTTCAACACGCATCCTTCTTTAACTCCCTGTCCTCTTATAATATGCTGATCTGCTGCTCTCTTCCACATACATCCTTCTGTAACCGCACACTCGCATACATACAACCATGCATGCACACACATACAACACACATGCAACCACACACACACAACCACACACATCTATCGCCCTCACTCTATCGCCCTCACTCTATCTATCGCCCTCACTCTATCTATCGCCCTCACTCTATCTATCGCCCTCACTCTATCTATCTATCGCCCTCACTCTATCTATCTATCGCCCTCACTCTATCTATCGCCCTCACTCTATCTATCGCCCTCCCTCTATCTATCGCCCTCACTCTATCTATCGCCCTCACTCTATCTATCTATCGCCCTCACTCTATCTATCTATCGCCCTCACTCCATCTATCTATCGCCCTCACTCCATCTATCTATCGCCCTCACTCCATCTATCGCCCTCACTCCATCTATCGCCCTCACTCCATCTATCGCCCTCACTCCATCTATCGCCCTCACTCCATCTATCGCCCTCACTCCATCTATCGCCCTCACTCCATCTATCGCCCTCACTCCATCTATCGCCCTCACTCCATCTATCGCCCTCACTCCATCTATCGCCCTCACTCCATCTATCTATCGCCCTCACTCCATCTATCTATCGCCCTCACTCTATCTATCTATCGCCCTCACTCTATCTATCTATTGCCCTCACTCTATCTATCACACAACAACCGCAACACTCAGGGGCACCACAGCATCACTCAGGGGCACCACAACATCACTATGCGCTACCACAGCATCAATATGTGCAAACATTCAACAACAACTGGTTCAAATATGTTCTCTCAATGTTTCAAGCTTTATTACAAATGTCACAAAAAAAGTTGATATTTCACTTCTGTTCTTATATTTTAGTCACGATAAAATACACTGAACATAATCTTCACAAAAGTTATTTACAAAAGTTTAAGCTATTGCCATTATAAATTACAATAACTTTTATTTAAGTATTAATTATTTTTAAAAAAACATTGTTTTTTGTAAAATCAATACTTCTAAGTCACGTAAATACAAAACATGTTGCATTAAAAATGCTATAGGTGCCACTTTGTCAAAAAATAAAAATATTAGCATTGTAAATGACAAAGCTATTAATTTCTTAATTTTCAAAAATAACACAAATAACAAATTTGTCATGTACAGGACAAATAACTCAAACTTTCCTAATGCAAGACCTATTGCATTGCAAATGCTTGTTCCTCTTGAAGTCACTGTGGTCTCTTCCACCCATCAATTCGATCCTTTATCAGCTTAAATATTCCCACAGTCCATTTTATTGCGCTCATCTGATCGGCTCCTGTCCATCTCTCCTTCTCCTTCGTTTCTCTCTCACAGAACCATTTTTCTCCCTCTACCAGATCCTTTCTACAACTTGTCGTCCATTTAATCACGTTAGGCCCGTCTCTTCCTTTCTTAAACTCCCTTCCTGATACTTGTTTTACAGTTAGCGCTTTGGCTGGAGCCGAGAGCTGCTCTCTCTCTCTCTCACTCTCTATCTCCCTCCCTCCCTCCGAGCAGGGAGAGAGAAAAGAAAGATGGGGCTACAGGAGGAGGAAGTGATGCATAGTAGCCACAGAAAGAGCCCCCGCTCCCTGAAAACAGCACCACATACCCCCCTGTCCCTCCCGAAAATCGCCCATCTGCAACACCAAAAGCGACCCAAAGGACATTTTCACCAAAAACCCTGGTCATAGCGTGGAAAAATACAACTCCGCCACACTGATTCCATCAAGCTCAGAGAGGGGAAAAAACATGTTAAGGAGATTTTCTTGCTCAACTAGCATTCTTCGCAAACTTGCTGCGAAGTAAACAACACCGGGGGGAAGAATACCGAGAGTGGGGTGATAATTGCCAACGCAGATAGAACACACCAAGAGCTGCGTGGTCTGTGGCTCTGTGTATGTGTGTGTGTGGCTCTGTGTATGTGTGTGTGTGGCTCTGTGTGTGTGTGGCTCTCTGTGTGTGTGTGTGTGTGTGTGTGTGTGTGTGTGTGTGTGTGTGTGTGTGTGTGTGCAAACGCAATAGGTCTTGCATTTGCGAGAGATTAAGCTATTGGCATTGTAAATGACAATGCTATTTATTTCTCTGTTTTCAAAACCAACACATCAATAAAAAGTTTGTCATTTACAATGCCGCGAGACCGTTGCATTGTAAATGCTTGTTTCTAAATGGTGTAAATCCATTCACTAGCTGCTGAGAAAATAAAAGAGTAAAAGTTTTGATATATAGAGGCATGGTGATTCCGCAGACCCTCCCGTCCAGAAGCTTTATTCTAATTGGCTGTCGACACTCCAAACCAGGAAGTGTTGGCAGCCATCTTGTGACTCGATAGAACCGAGTCACAAGAAAACAGGGAAGCAAAGGTGAGAAAGAAGAAAAGGGGGCAGGTTAGAATCACCCTGACCACCTAGGCCTGCAGCTCACGGGGTCCCACAAGGACCCCCAGGACCATTAAAAAGCATTTTTCTTTTTATTTCGGCAAGATTTGCGCTGGGTCTGCAAATCCCGGCAATTTTTTTTTTTAAATGAAGAGCGGGCTCCCGTGCTTCATTTAATTGAGCCCCTGTTCTTATTTTTTAATATCATCATTATTATTACTGTAGTTATTGTTGTTATTGTTGTCGTCAGTTGTGGTGTTGTTGTTATCGTCGGTTGTGGTGTTGATAGTTGTCGTCGGTTGTGGTGTTGTTGTTATTGCATTCTACCAGCTCAGATCCTCACACACAAGGCCACCTACACATTTCCATCCAGGTGAATACTAGAGTAGCGTGTTACCCCTTCTCGAAAATCTTCGGAGCGTTGTCAAGCTTATGAAGCGCTAAACAGATGTAAACATAGCAACAATACACAGATCATGTTATCGCTACTGTTACTATCTGCAGCACAGAACTGTCTCTTGGTGCTGTGTTTCACGCTGGCGCGTGCACTTCACGTCACTTTCACTTGATGGTGAGCTGTCGTGACTTCCTGCTTCTGTACGGGACACATGCGCCTGGGGTGCCTTAACATGTGTAACAAGATTGAGGGTCCCTTTCTTCTTGTACTCAGGGGGAGTCCGTGTTCCGGACAGCCAAACTAATTATTTTAATGCCTATGCACCTCCCTCATGACCCCTCCATACTCAGCCAACTCTAGTGCCTCTATCTGCTCTCCATGAGCTCTGAAAGCCACACGGTGCAGTCCAACCTCTCCTGCCTGATCTTACTATTCCTGACTGCTCCCAGACAGTTTGCAGCGCTTATGCCTGCTCCCTGTAAACTCTCTGCGCTCAGGATCACTCCCTTCCATGCCTGCTTGCTTCCAGCTTGCCCGCAGCACCCCTGCCTGCCCCCTGTGAACAGCCTGCACTAAAACAGTCTCCTCATACCATACCTGCCTGATTCCAGCATCCCCACAGCACCCTAGCCTGCTACCTGTGAACAGCCTACATACGAATAAACTCCTCCTTGCTTGCCTGCTTCCAGCTACACCGCATGACCCCTGCCTGCTCTCTGTGAACAGCCGGCACGAGAAAAGTCTCATCCATACCTGCCTGCGTCCAGCCTCCCCGCAATGTCGGTGCCTGCTCCCTGTGAACACCATGTACTCAGGGTCACTTCCTTCCAGACCTGCCTGTTTCTAGCATCTGTTAACGCGGGATTTCTGGTCTATAGTTATAGATCTAGATCCCTACTCAGGTCGACTGAACCGTTGGTACCTGTCATTGAGTAAAAGGCAATCCACTACTAGGTTAGTCAGTTAATGACTTACACCACTCTAAAGAACCACTGAGCTTAAGAAAAGTTTAAAAGTTTATTACAAAGCCAAACTTAACTGGAGATACAAACATCTCAAAATAAGATTCAAAAGGTATACGGGTATCAATACAAACATAAATTTTCTGAATGCTCTTAGTCGGCAGAAGAATATCACCAAAACAAATTCAAGAATTACCAAAGTTGCAAGGATAGACAAAAGCTGTAGCTTATGAGTCATTTACAGAAAGGAAAAGTTCAGATTAGACTGTCCCTACACTAGACTAAATGACATCCCTACTTAGCAAGATCTTAACCTAAAAAGGTGTCAGCAGTGGGGACTTCCAAAGAAGATCACACACTTCCCTTAGTCTTTGTTGTAAAACGATGTCTCGCAGTTCCCTATCTGCCTACCCATCCGCTCTCTTAGGTTCTTCAGATCATCTGCCTTAACTCCACCCAGGGGTGCTGTCCCTAATACAAAATCACATTTCCAATAGAAACGCCCCTCGAGACGCCCCTCACGTGGTGTTGGTTCTGGCGGCAATTTCCATGCTGGTACTCCTCTAGGCCATCGTTAGCGTTGACCTTGCTTCCCAGGCTCCTCTCCGGCAAGACGGTACCCCCAGGAAATTCCTGAAGACTCCTCCAGGCCTGTACCAGGCTCTCTTGAACAAAAGTCTATTCATCACTTTCCTGATTAAACCCCCTCGCACCTGCAAAAGACACTTTCTCTGTGGGCCCCAAATTCCGGCCTCCACCATATCTTGAAGTCGTAAACCATTCGAACAGGCTCTACAGTTTGTGTCTAACACGACCTTTCTCTAACGAGCACATGCAGATCAAAAGAAATGACTTTGTCTATTCAGGCCTATTAGAATTACATGAAACAAGCCTATGCACTCTGTAAAACATTAAATTTCTTTGTTAAACAGTATTCTAACTTACTACACACACGGATTATCTGGAAACACTTCTATAAAATATATATTTCAGTTCCATGATCAATACTACTTTGAATTACAATAACATTGAAATGCACTATCTCACAGGAAAGTGTAACAGCATCTTGTACTCTATGTGAACTGCCATGTGGCCTACACATTTCTACGTTTAGCAGAATTACATTTTACCCTTCCACAGCCACATAACGTAGGATTCCAACATCATCTTAGTATTTCTACACAATCCTACATTAGTTTCTCACACAGATATATGCATTCTACATTTAGTTAAACACTCTTATGTATTTTCACTCTATTAAATCGACACTCTTATATAATGTTTACTAGACTAATATGACGTGCTTGTAAATATGGTGCACTTCTACAGTTTTTCTTAAATTGCGCTCTCTCAATCCCCCCTTTGATGACTTTCAGTAGTCATCACCCTCAAAACACCATCCCTGAGGTATGGTCTGAGTCAAACTGAAGTCGTTTCAGTACCCCCTCGTTTCATTGTCTCTAGAGCCTTTAGACTCCTGTACTGATTATCCTGCATCGCAGTCAATCTCCTCTCTTGCCTTTTCATGGTTCTTTGCAACCTGTTAGATCTATACCATTGATACAGTCGCACCAATCCCCACAAAGTGATTATACAAATCACTATTATGATAATAGGTTTCAGTATGTACCAGATGATATTCTTTCCTAGGTTGGCAAACCAACCTCCAACTTTACCCATTCCTTGACCTACTTTTTCCCACACTGTTACCTTTGTCAAATCCTCTATCTCATGATGTATTTCAGTAATGTTTCGAATATACTTTTCTAAAGGTTTTGAATTGTCTGGAATGTAAGTGCAACATTCCTGGACCTTCAAAGCCTTACAGACCCCTCCCTCTTTGGCTAACAGAACATCTAGAGCAAGTCAGTTCTGAAGAACCATTGCCCTTATCGATTGCATTTCTCCCTCCACCAGCATTAGTGATCTAGCAGTACTGGCGGATAGTCTATCTACAACTGTAGCCAACCTTCTTATCTTAACATCATTTAGTGCTATCCCTAAAATAGGAAACATAGCACCAAATACGTCTCCAACTACCTCCTCAGTGCTGACATCTCTTCTTTCTCTAGCTTGTTTTCCTCCCTCTATGATTTCCAAATCCTTAGCATGGTATATTTTGGGAAAGACAATTGCCAAATAACATGATCCATACCAATTATCTGGTAGTTTCACGTATGCATTTCTTCCGCAGACAAAATATACATTTGGGATCACCTGCATTTCCTTCAAGAAATCTTTCGAATAGTACTCTAATTGGAAAGCATGTTCACAACTTACTTTTCCCACAAACACATTCTCATAATAGGTCTCACTTCTATGTATGCACAGTTTCCCCTTTTTCTCTCGATCTAGAGCTATTGGACCATTGCTACCCTTTCTTTGGTGTGCCCTTTCTTCCTCGGTCCAATCTGTTTTCCATTGACCTGAAGATTTTAAAATCTTCTGTCTCCTGTATCAATCATCCACCTGCCCTACAAACTTTTTCTCAATTTCTGACACTTTACAAGTCAAATTATTTCTTCGGGCATGTGAAGTATCTAAAGTTTTCCATGGAAGGAAACATTTCTGTAATCTGTCCTCACTCTTATAATAATCCCATTTATTTAAATGTTTGTAGTTCGGCACTTCTGGTAACACTGCATCAAAGTTCGAAAAATAGTATTCGAACCCATCCCGTTCATAAAATATGCTCAGCAACAAACTACATGTGATTCCATAAGTCAATGGAAGATGATGGTATCTGATACCTTCGTCTACAGAGGCTGGCAATTTCATGCACACGTAACAATTTTTGGCCTCCATAGCATCAACATATTCGTATAGCAATTTAGCATATGCATTTGATTTGAAGTTCCCCTGTGATTCATCTACATGTAACCTACGAGTCTCTGCTGCTAGTAAAGCTTTATCTTTCCCTGTATTGTCCCCCTCTTTACCAGCAATAGTAGGTTTCTGTATCGATGTAATCTTTGGTTTTGTTGTTGCTTTCTCTTCGTTTTCATGTCCCACTACATATGATATAGTAACTACTAAAGCTATTAGAAAAATCACTCCCACTAAAAGTGTGCCTATTATACATTTGGCCCTGCGGTTCGGGTTGCCAACCTCCATGATCTCAATCAGTGTAGTTCCGGTTTCCTTTCACAGCACAATGTCTCTTTTCGAACCACAACTGGAAGCTGATAATCCCTTCCGCAAGATCAGTCTTTATGTTCCATAGCAGCAGACAACCCTAGCCCTTCTCCGTCCACTAAATGGAAGTCCCTAAATCTCTTCTTCCACTCGGCGCTAGGTTATCTCTCAATTGGTTTATTTACAAAGTCTTTCACAAAGTCTTTAGCAATCTGGAATTATGCGTGTTCCAACGACTCTCATCACACATTCTAATATTTCCAAATGAAGAAGGAGCTCCTCGAGTATTAGACTCCTTGAACAACAAACCGGAAATTCTACTTTGTTTAAAACCAAGTCTCTTATTCCACTCAGGAGAGGAGGATAGATATTGAGTGTCAGCAACCCTTCGACCTCCACTCCTGGTATCAGCAACCCTATTTCCACTGTTATGATGGGGTCAGTACTGGTCAGGGTCACTCCCCTCACCCTCCCCGTTCTGCGTGCTTCGGACATCTGTAGCGAGGTAGGTCCACTCAGGAGTAGCGTATCTTCTGCAAAGCACTCGCACCCTCCTTGATCGTCTGGGACCTTCCTGTTCCTGTCCTTGTGCACTTTCTTCCGGATCCGAGCCTTCAGATACAGGGGCAAGAGTTTTCTCTGGAGCTGGCTTCAAGCTTGGCCTCTTCCTTCTTTCAGTTGGCCAACTAGCTTCTCCACGCCTCTCTCTCCTATATCTTGTCCTCACACTCGGTTCAGAAGTGTCAGAGCTCCGCTGGCAGACGCCGGGAGACTCGCTTTTTAAAAATTGTATAAACTTGATTTTATCTGTGTGAAACTTACCAGAAGCCTGTTGCTTCACTTTCCCTCAATCTCAAAACCAAACAGCGTCCTTGTGACGACTGCAACGACCCCCAGCTCGCCTCCCCGGCGACGCACAGGCCACGCCCACTTTCGAGGCCACGCCCACTTTCGTGACCACATTTAAGAGCGCGCGCACTGCGAAGCCGCCGCCAGAAGTGTCAGAGCTCCGCTGGCAGACGCCGGGAGACTCGCTTTTTAAAAATTGTATAAACTTGATTTTATCTGTGTGAAACTTACCAGAAGCCTGTTGCTTCACTTTCCCTCAATCTCAAAACCAAACAGCGTCCTTGTGACGACTGCAACGACCCCCAGCTCGCCTCCCCGGCGACGCACAGGCCACGCCCACTTTCGAGGCTACGCCCTCCCCCGCCCATATCATGTGCTGCCAGCGGAAGCGCAGCGGACGAGCGCAGCGGGAGCGCCGTTTGCGCGCCGAAGGCGCGCCTAAGGCAAGCCCGTCTGCGCCCGTCCGCGGCAGACCGGGGCACGGGGCCAGACCCCCTGGTCCTCACCTCCCAGATAACCGCTACGACAAAGAGGAGCTCCTCAGCCTGCGCAACAAATACCTTAAGGTATGTGAGCACAGTATTGATCTCAGTATGCGTAGCCCCACTAATTCCTGCGATAACTGTGGCTTTACCCTCAATAAACACCCTGAAGTAAGCACGCCCAACGGCAACGCCCAACCAGAGCACAGTAGGAAAATCAGTGGCGCTCTACTTAACTGTCGCTCCCTCAAAAAGCATAAACTAGAAGTATTCGACCTTATAACTGACAACAAATGGGACTTACTATGCCTTACTGAAACTTGGCTGGACGAAGACTCAGACCCTGAAGTCAGGGAGGCCCTGCCCCCTGGATATGCAATTTGTAGGCAGGATAGACCTAAGGGAAGGGGAGGTGGCATTGCCATAATCTATAGAATGAATATGACATGCTCCCTCGAACCTGTTACTATAACAGATAGCGAAACTGGAGCCTTCTCCATCGGTATTGACAAAAATACGGTCATCAAAGGCCTACTGATCTATAGACCCCCGGGAGGTAGCAGAAACTTCACGGAAAGTCTTATCCAGAACGTCACCCCATTGGCTATGAGATACAGGAACTTCCTTGTATTAGGAGATCTTAATCTCCACATTGAAGACCTTAACAACTCAGCTGCTCAAGAATTGTGCCAAGAGCTGCAAACCCTACAATTAGTAACTGCCTCCCACCTCCCGACTCATCGTCAGGGGCACCTTCTTGACCCCATTTTTAATAATTTGGAGGATCTGAAACAGGATACTCCCATTCCTTTGCTGTGGACAGATCACTTCCTAGTCCCTTTTCACTTCCTAGTCATGACTCATCATAAAAAAACTCACCATTGCGCCAATAAACTACAAAGGAAATGGGCCAGGTTTTCCATGGACTCTTTTAAACATCACTGCCTACTAAACGGTTCCCCCGCAGACTTAGGAGTGGACGTTGACAGAGCTTGCGTGGCCCTGGACGGACACATCACTAAAGCCCTGGACATCACTGCCCCTTGGGCCAATAAGGGCCCGGAGCGACAAACTAGAACTGCTCCTTGGTTCAGTACAACTCTTAGAGAAACCAAGGCAGCCTGTAAGAGGCTTGAACGCGCCTGGAGAAAGAACTACTCACTAGAGGCAAGAGATGTATACAGAGCTAGCATAAAAGAATACCACCTCCAAATTAGGAAAGCCAAAGCGACCTTCTATGCGGATCGAATAGATAGTGCCAACTGCTCATCCAAGGAACTCTTCAGGATTTATAAAGAGATTACTACACCTCCCCCCGCTTTAGAGCAGGCCGACACATCAGCACAATCATGTAACGCCATCGCGGAATTTTTCCACAAAAAAGTACGCGACATTTACAACAGTTTCCCGGATGATGCCAGAACTGGCTCTAACCTTCTTCCTCCTCAAGAAGAAGCAACTTGGGAGGCAAAGATCGAAGACTGCCTCACAGTATACCAGGTTCCGTCGGAGGACCTCCTGATAGCCATTGCTAAAGGCATTAAATCAGGCTCCCCGCACGATCCTGCCCCTGCCAAATTCCTGGCCAGCGCCATGAGTCATCTGGCACCTTATGTTGGCCACATACTATCTATCTCTTTTAACACTGGCAAGGTCCCTCACCGGTGGAAACAGGCAGTCGTGCTGCCTCTGAAGAAAAAACCTAACATCAGTGCGTCCCAGCTTAGCAATTTACGCCCCATTTCGCTTCTACCCTTCTTCTCTAAACTGGCGGAAAAGCTGGTTAACCAACAACTATCCGCGCACATAGAGTCCAGAGGCCTCCTGCATACCAACCAATCGGGCTTCCGAGCACGCCACTCCACAGAATCAGCCCTCCTTTTTTCGACTGAGGCACTGAGGAAGCACGTAGATGCGGGACATGTGGCAGCACTAGTGCTCCTGGACCTCAGTGCAGCCTTCGACACTGTAGCACATCATACGCTGCTACAGTGTCTGAAGAAAGGAGGGGTGACAGGCATGGCCTGGTTGTGGCTGGAATCTTTTCTCACCAACCGTAGCTTCTCGGTAGAGCAAGGAGGAGCACGCTCCGACACCTTTGACCTCGGTCAAGGAGTGCCGCAGGGCTCAAGCCTCAGTCCTACCCTTTTTAATCTATATGTCACCCCCGTGGCTACTACTGCGGAACGATATGGGGTAGAAGTAGTGACATACGCAGACGACACACAGTTGGTGGTCGCTCTGACCCAACCTGCTGAACAAGCCGCCGCCAACTTCTCAGCATGCCTCCAGGAGATGGCGGGATGGATGGCGAAAAATTGCCTCCGTCTTAACGGCGACAAGACTGAGGTGCTGATTGTTGGAAAACCCCCCTCAGTCTGGTCATCTGCCTGGTGGCCGCAGACCCTGGGGCCCCTCCCTACCCCTAGTGATCAGGTCAAGAATCTGGGAGTATGGGTGGACTCAAAGTTGGACTACGACTACCATACTAGACGGGTAGCCGGTACGTGCTTCTCGATTCTACGGAAACTCCGCAAAACCATCGACCTGCTCCCAGAATCATCTAGGAAGACCCTGGTCCACGCCCTTGTCACGTCAAGACTGGACTACGGCAATGCCCTGTATCTGGGGGCCAATGCCACTAGCCGGCGGCGACTGCAGACAATTCAGAATGCTGCCGCCCGACTGGTCCTCCGGCTGCCCAGAAGAGCCGCCTCAAAAAAATCCCTACAAACTCTACATTGGCTTCCGATCAATGAAAGAATTGATTTCAAAGTCCTTTGTATTGGTCACAGGATCGTACATGGCAAGGGCCCGGCCTTCCTTCGGAACCTTCTTTGCCCCTATACGCCCACTCGACAACTCCGCTCGTTAGGAGCAGGCCTCCTCGCTGTCCCCAGACACAAGAAAGCCAGAATGGGAGGAAGATCCTTTCGTATTTTGGCGGCACACAAATGGAACTCTCTCCCCCTGAGCTTAAGAGTGGAAACATCGGAGCTCATCTTCCGTAGAAAGCTCAAAACATTCCTCTTTCCTAAAGATTAGCCCGTCTTGTTTGACTGACGGAGTAGATGGCTCTTCTGACAGCGCGGGGACACACTGAAAGTGTAACCATGCGCTTTACAAATTCAGAAATAATAATAATAATAATAATAATCACTCTGGGCTTGATCTAAGTCTGAGCCGTATTCACAGCAACTTTCTCCTTCTGTGGCAACTTCAGTTTCACTGCCGTCCTGTCCTTCTTCTTCTCGTTCTGTAGCGCTCCCAACTTCTTCCGACACCCCCACAGCTTGACTGATCCCCTCTAGTGGTTCACCATCCACAGCTGGATTTTCATCTGCGAGAGGAGCTGTTTCTTCCAGGGGTGCTGGAACTCTTCGAGTATGGGAAGCGTGGATCCAATTAGGCAGCCCCCCACACTTCACTGTGGTATTCGTCGTCAGTATGATCTGGTATGGCCCCTTCCAGCGCACGTCTAAGCAGTTCTTCCGGGCGTGCTTCTTCACCAATACCCAGTCACCTGGGCACAAGTCGTGACATAGGTCTCTGGAAGATGGAACTTCAGCAGCCTGCACCTGAAGGGACACAGAATGAATGGCGTCAGACAGTCCCTTGCAGTAATCCAGGATCAAGTCATCTGTAATGTTCAACAAAGCAGTAGTTGGGACTGATGGAAGTCTCATTGCCCTCCCCATAAGGATCTCATGTGGTGAAAGACCTGTCCTCCTGTCGGGTGTGCTACGCATACTCATGAGTACCAAAGGCAGAGCATCAGGCCAACTTAAGGAAGTCGATGAACATACTTTGGCTATTCGGGACTTCAACGTGCCGTTTATCTGCTCCACGATACCTGAAGCCTCTGGTCGATAGCTACAGTGCAACTTCTGATCAATGTTCAATGCAGAGCAAAGCATCTTCACAATCTCACTGTGAAAATGAGTTCCTCGATCTGATTCCAGGGAGTTTGGCACCCCGTAGCGCGGGATCGACTCTCTAAGCAACAACTTTGCTACTGTGAGTGTGTCGCACCTGCGTGTAGGGTATGCTTCGACCCATCTGGAAAATATGCATACAACCACCAGAACATACCTGAGGCGGTTGCTTTTTGGCATTTCAATAAAATCTAATTGCATTCTATTGAAAGGCCCCCCAGACCTCCCAATGTGACTCATTGTAACGTTGTACGTTCAGTTGCTGACATGTAACGCATCTCCTACACACTGCTTCTGCTGCAATCCTAAACTTAGGGCAATACCAAGTCTGCCTGAATACCCTCAGCATGGCATCCCTTCCTAAGTGTACTGGACCATGTATCTGTCGTGCCATTGGACTCACTAATTCCTCGGGTAATACTGCCCTTCCATCTGCTGAAACCCAAAAATCCATTTCACTTTTTACACACCCTGCTGTTTCCCATGCTTTTTTCTCAGAATCTGGTGCATTCTCTTGCATGTTTTTCAAATCCTTCCAAGTATCTACTGTTTCTAACATCATGTTCAATTCGGTCTTTTCCTGAGCCCCACCTACTTCCACTTCCGTGAAAGAATATCCTTGCTCCGCACAATAGCGGGCAACTTCATCTGCATATCTATTACCTTGTGACACAAAATCTGTGTTTTTGGTGTGGGCTGTGCATTTGACTATTGCAATTTCAGCTGGACCTTGTAATGCTTCTAACAGTAGTCGCACAAATTCTCCATTTCGAATAGGCGAACCAGAGGAGGTCATGTAACCCCTCTGAGACCACAATTGCCCGAAATCATGAACTACACCGAAACCATATTGGCTATCCGTATATATGGTGACTCTAATCTTGCTACCTGCTATACAGGCACGTGTCAATGCAATGATTTCTGCTACCTGAGCGGAGTGTACTCCTTCCAGGCAAGCGGCTTCCACAACTCCTGAAATAGTGCAAACCGCATAAGCGGCTCTCAACCGACCAGTATCGTCCCTTAAACATGAGCCATCAACAAAGAAAATTTCATCGGGGTCAATCAACAGCTCATCCACAATATCTGGTCTTGGCTTTGTGCATAGTTCAGTCACATCAAGGCAATCATGATCTTCACATTCTTCGCCTTCTATATCGTTAGGAAGTGGCATCAGAGTAGCAGGATTCAAAACAGAGCACCTCTTAAGGGTCACGTTCTCTGCATCAAGAATAACTTGCTCGTAGCGCGTGAGCCTACTGTTGGTCATGTGCTGTGTCTTGGTCCTGGTCATCAACAATTCTACAGAATGCGGTACATACACCACTAACTGGTGTCCCATTACAATATTTTCACACTGCTCAATGCTGACACCTGTTGCAGCAACGGATTTGAGACATCCGGGCAACGCTGCGGCTACTGGATCTAAAGTAGCCGAAAAGTAGGCAACTGGTCTACGGGCATTTCCATGAATTTGCACTAAAACTGACAAAGCACAACCCTCCCTTTCGCAACAGAAAAGCGAAAATGGTTTTTCATAATCTGGCATTCCCAAAGCCGGAGCACGGCACAAGTCTTCTCTCAGCTGGAGGAACGCCATCAAACAATCTCTGTCCCATGGTACCGGATCACTCACCTCCTTGTGCGTCAGTTTTTGTAAAGGTTTTGCTTTCAGTGAAAAGTTAGCTATCCACTGTCGGCAATAACCAACCATTCCTAGGAACATCCTGACTTCTCTCTGTGTCGTAGGCGCATTCATTTTCATTATCGCCTCTATCCTATCTGGTGACACCTTGCGCTTTCCTTTTTCTATCCGGTGACCCAAGTACTGTACTTCTGTCAGACAGTACTGCAATTTGCTCGGAGATACCTTGTGTCCATTTTCAGCTAAATGGTTCAGCAAGGCAATGGTATCTGTCTTACAAGCCTCTTCTGTTTCTGACGCAACAAGTAGGTCGTCTATGTACTGGACCAGAACCGAGTTCTGTGTCAGTACTAGACTTTCAAGGTTTTTCTTCAGTATCTGATTAAAAATTGATGGGCTATCTGTAAACCCTTGTGGGATACGACACCATGTTAAAACGCGATTTTCCATTTTAAAAGCAAAAAGGTACTGGCTCTCTTCATCCAATGGGATTGAAAAGAAAGCCTGACAAAGATCTATCACTGTGAACCACTCAGCTTGGAATGGTATCTGAAACAATATCACTGATGGATTCGGTACCACTGGACAACATGAAACAACTATGTTGTTAATTTTTCGCAGATCCTGCACTATTCTGAATTTCCCACTAGGTTTCTGCAAACCCATAATCGGGGAGTTGCATGGACTACCCACGATTTCTTTCAGTATTCCCTGTTGAATCATAGAATCGATCACAGGCTTTATTCCTGCAATCGTCTCTGGCGTCAATTTGTACTGAGGCGTTCTTGGATATTCAGCATTTGGTTTTACCATAATCTTCACTGGTTCTACCCCTTTGATCAATCCTATCTCTTCTCCAGTAAAATCCCATACCTTGGATGACACTGCATCCCGTAAATCCCATGGGAGCTCCTCCACTGTTAGGGTAGGATACAGTTCTATGCATGTTCTCGAATTTACAACTTTGAAGGTAGCATCATCATCTGTAGTCTGTACCTCTACTCCCTGAGGTGTGCAGTATATTGTGCAGTTCAGTTTGCACAATAAGTCCCTTCCTAACAGACACACAGGACTAGAATCACATACTACAAACTAATGTTCATCCGTGTAGTTCCCTATTTTCACTGACACTGGTTCCGTCAAAGGGCTAGTCATTCTCTTATTTGCAACTCCTACTACCTGAATTGTTTCCCCCGACATTGGTAGATCTGGAACCACTGCTGATCTCAAAGTGGACCGAGTAGCTCCGGTGTCCACTAAGAACGTTGTAGGACACCCTGCCACTTCAGCCTCCACAAATGGTCCTCTTTGATCCACTTCTAGAACTGCCCCGAGGGTACAGTCCTCTTCTCTACTTACACGTCGCCCCGTCACGGGATCAACGTAGTAACACTCTTCTCTGTCTACAAAGAGAGGCATTTGTCTATGGACCTTTCCCCCTGTCGAAATCCTTGGTGGCTGCGGGAACTGAGCTCGTGGAGCCGAAATCCCCCCTTTGGCCACGTTACTTCTTGACACCGTCACCCTTTGAACTGGAACTTCCTGAACTTCCTCCTCTACTTCTATTTCTCCGTTTTCAGGGTTATAGGGACACTCGCGTCTCCAATGTCCCACCTGGTGACACTGATGACACTTTGTTGTTTTCTTCAATGTAGCAAAATCTATCCTAGGTCTAGGGTTTTCCTCGTTGTCCCTATTCTGACTGTTTGATTTCCGTCCCATGGTCCCTGTTCCCTGTTGCTGCTGTCCTCCCTTTCCAGCTGACTGCATCTGCACTACCATCAATTTTTCCTTTAATTTCTTTGCTTTGGACTCTCTCATCACTGCAGTATCTTGCGTATCTCAAAATCTCATCCAATGGTTTGTTTTGCCAACAAATTAAATGCTGCTGAATCATCAGACAAATATCAGGTCTCAACCCCAAAACAAACTTTGATACAAACTGTCCTATATCTTTGGGGTCCATTACATCGAGTCCACTGTATTGTTTGAATGTTTTCAGCAATCTTTCATAATACTCATGAACTGTCTCCTTGGGTTCTTGTCTTGTTCTGTCTATCTTTACCCAGTCTATGTCTTGTGGTGGCACTTTATCCTTCAACCATGTAATCACCCTTTCATATTTTAACATTACACTTTCTGACGGTCCATTAGTACGAGGATCCCTTTCTGGTTCTACAGTTGGCCAATCGACACTAACCTTGCATGCTATCCACAAGTCTCCTGGAACCACAATGTCAAACAAGGTGTTCAAATCAATCCACAACACCTTTGAAATCTTGACAAACCTCTCTACCTGCTTGTACCACTCTGCAGGATTCTCCCTTAACTTCGGAAATGAGTTTGTGAATGCAGCCAAATCTCCCCTACTCCAGGGTACATGTACATAATTCCCATTCGATATTTCCCGCTAAGGGAATGCCTCCATCTGCATTAGTCTTCCCTCCGGAGACATCACATTCGTACTCCGCCTAACAGTTCCCTTTTTGGACCACCTCTCTTCCCATTTGTCCAGGTCCCTCCATGCTCTTATTCCTGTGATCAGTTCCCTTATGTGTGTTTTTAATCCAGTTGTCCTCCTCTCATCTAAGTCCTGATCTGAATACTGCACCCTGTGGTTACCCTGTAATGCCTTGGTTCCGGACAAATCTACCATATACTTGTCTGCCAGTTCAGACAGTTTCTCATGAGTTGCTCTAGCCTTTCGGGTGATGTCCTTTGCTATAAACAACAGCTCATCCTGCTCGTACATCTCAATCCTTTCTAAAGCCAATGTACCATCTATTATATCGTTCAGATCAGATCTTAAGCTGGTCACATCGAGTCGTTTGGCTTTTATCACAGCTTTTAGTACGCCATCTCTAGAGAGTCTATTCACAACCCTCCCATCACAGCTCTGAGTCCTACGTCTAGGCTCTGGCGAGTTATGGGGAGTCCTCCCGTGTTCCCATCTCTCCAGGTCCCATGCAGTTCCATCCTCTCTGGGTGTATGGTGAAACACTTTCCCATTTCTCATAGTCCCACAATTCCCATCCTGCATGGTTTCCCTAGATGCATGGTAAGACATTCCGTTATTCCTCATTTCTTCACCATTTGCCGGTGGTCTCTGATCTCTCGACCCATGGCAAGATCCTTCGCTGTTCCCTATGCTCCCATGACTCCAGTGCTGTACGTTATCATTAGGTGCATGGTGAGTGCACCTAAACCTATCCCTGTATTCTTGTGTCCTTCGGTCTCCCTCACTTTGAATGAGACGAGACATCTCTCCACATCCTGTACTTCTCTCACTTCGCTCCTGCCCATTTCCACCGTCAATATGACGTATAACTCCTCTACTCTCCTGACCTTTACCGTCCCACTCCTGACTGCTTGCGCTAGCCCCGCAGTGAGACAATGTTCCATTGCCTCGACTTCCCCATTCTGCTTCTGCTCTTGGCCTGTTGCTCGGTACTTCTGGGGACTCATCCCATTCCCTCAAGTCAGCCCTCAACTCTTTGTAGGATTTCGGCCGTGGTCCCCTCAGGTCCATCGGTCCTCTCTGACCCCCCTGTTCTACTACTGGACCCACTGCTGAATCCAATGGGGTGCTCCAAGTTACTGGTCCTGGCAATTGCCTCCAGGCATTGGTCGTGTTATTCCTTCTTTCCATCTCAACTCTTTCTCTGTCTAGCTGTACCTGTTCTTCCTCTCTCCCTTTCTCTGTGTTATAAATCGACCGTATAGGACCTATGGTAACAGGTACTTGAAGAGCCTCTGGCAATCCATGAGACTCAGCCCTCTCTGTTGCTGGCGACTTCTGCACCACAAACCTTCTGACTACTCTCTGTACAGGACTATGTTGAGGTGTCTCCTCTCCTTTGGTAGGTACCCAATCCGCTAAAGGGAGTGGCCTATACCCTTCTATGCCAACCCTGTCTTCCTTTGGGAGCCCCGTACCTTCTGTCTCCCTATTGTCCGGAGGCGGTCTATCTATCAGCAACCTATTTATGAGGCCGTCCTCCGACTCGCTCTCATCATCCTCTTCCATGGGTTTCTTTTCACTTGTAACCTCTCTCATGGGGTACAACTTGTCTACTTCAATCGTCCGTACCCTCCATTTCTTGGCTTCCTCATCCCATTTAGCATCTTGCACTGCCCTCACTGATCGCCTTACCCTTTCTTGGCGTCTGTTCTGATTCCTGTCGTGCGCCGCCCTAATCCACGCGTTAAGGGCCTCAAACTGTGTTGGTCTAGGCAAAGGTCTCAGTGAGGACATGACTGCTTTCAGCTGATGTAACACTTCTAGTCTAAAAGTTCCGTATTTCGGAAAGGTCAATTCCTCATTCCCTTCTGTAATCTTACTCCAAGTATCGAGCCACAGTATAGTATGCAACCCAACATTCGCTGCCATATAGTAAGCTGGTGTACCCTCTGGCGGTGCTTCTTCTCCGTAATAAGATTCTCTTCTTTTTCTCTTAAAAATCCCTCTCAAACATTTAAAACACTTCATGTTCAAAATCTACGAATTTCTATTTTCTCCGCGTTTGTTTACTTCCTGATGACAATCCACCAATCTCAGTGCGGTTCTCGATAACTGCCCTATCACAGCGCGGCTTCTCACTGACGTCACACCAACCGCCCTATCACAGCGCGGCTTCTCACTAACCGGCCTATCTCAGCGCGGCTCTCGCTGACGTCACTCGTCCCCCTTCGCAGCAGTTCCCCTCCTTTCTCAGCTCGTCTCTGCGGTCATGCATGCGTCCCATTCATACTCTGAAAAATGATTACTTCCGACCAAGCGATCACTTTTCTTGACTGTACGTCCACAGTCTAACTGTAATTGTACCCTTAACCGATGAAATGTCTTTTCGTGTACATCTAGACAATCGCCTTCTCTGATAGGTTACTTGCACACGGTAACTTTCGACCTGCGTCCGTTACCCACACACACACTCTTGCATTCCCCGTATCTCGGTCCTGCGGCGGTCAATGGTACCTCATGACCTCCTTACTCTGGTCGACAACTACTCTGGATGTTCGATACACCCGAACCACTTAAGCTCTACCCCGAGCTTAAGATTTTTACCAGGTTGCGCGCGCTCACAACCCTCTCACATTCACACTACAGGCATTCAACTCCGCATGACATTACAATACAAATACAACAAAAAAACACCGCAATCTATCCACGCATGACCCTTGTTATACTCACTCTCGTCCGATTCTCCTGCTTTTCTCTCGCGCCGTCAGCACCTTCTTCGGCAGGCCACCTCTCGATCTCTAGGGACCTTGGGGTAAACTTAACCTAGTCTAGATCACCTTCCTCAAGAAGGTAACCATCCTCACTCTGCTACCAACTGTTAACGCAGGATTTCTGGTCTATAGTTATAGATCTAGATCCCTACTCAGGTCGACTGAACCGTTGGTACCTGTCATTGAGTAAAAGGCAATCCACTACTAGGTTAGTCAGTTAATGACTTACACCACTCTTAAGAACCACTGAGCTTAAGAAAAGTTTAAAAGTTTATTACAAAGCCAAACTTAACTGGAGATACAAACATCTCAAAATAAGATTCACAAGGTATACGGGTATCAATACAAACATAAATTTTCTGAATGCTCTTAGTCGGCAGAAGAATATCACCAAAACAAATTCAAGAATTACCAAAGTTGCAAGGATAGACAAAAGCTGTAGCTTATGAGTCATTTACAGAAAGGAAAAGTTCAGATTAGACTGTCCCTACACTAGACTAAATGACATCCCTACTTAGCAAGATCTTAACCTAAAAAGATGTCAGCAGTGGTGACTTCCAAAGAAGATCACACACTTCCCTTAGTCTTTGTTGCAAAACGATGTCTCGCAGTTCCCTATCTGCCTACCCATCCGCTCTCTTAGGTTCTTCAGATCATCTGCCTTAACTCCACCCAGGGGTGCTGTCCCTAATACAAAATCACATTTCCAATAGAAACGCCCCTCGAGACGCCCCTCACGTGGTGTTGGTTCTGGCGGCAATTTCCATGCTGGTACTCCTCTAGGCCATCGTTAGCGTTGACCTTGCTTCCCAGGCTCCTCTCCGGCAAGACGGTACCCCCAGGAAATTCCTGAAGACTCCTCCAGGCCTGTACCAGGCTCTCTTGAACAAAAGTCTATTCATCACTTTCCTGATTAAACCCCCTCGCACCTGCAAAAGACACTTTCTCTGTGGGCCCCAAATTCCGGCCTCCACCATATCTTGAAGTCGTAAACCATTCGAACAGGCTCTACAGTTTGTGTCTAACACGACCTTTCTCTAACGAGCACATGCAGATCAAAAGAAATGACTTTGTCTATTCAGGCCTATTAGAATTACATGAAACAAGCCTATGCACTCTGTAAAACATTAAATTTCTTTGTTAAACAGTATTCTAACTTACTACACACACGGATTATCTGGAAACACTTCTATAAAATATATATTTCAGTTCCATGATCAATACTACTTTGAATTACAATAACATTGAAATGCACTATCTCACAGGAAAGTGTAACAGCATCTTGTACTCTATGTGAACTGCCATGTGGCCTACACATTTCTACGTTTAGCAGAATTACATTTTACCCTTCCACAGCCACATAACGTAGGATTCCAACATCATCTTAGTATTTCTACACAATCCTACATTAGTTTCTCACACAGATATATGCATTCTACATTTAGTTAAACACTCTTATGTATTTTCACTCTATTAAATCGACACTCTTATATAATGTTTACTTGACTAATATGACGTGCTTGTAAATATGGTGCACTTCTACAGTTTTTCTTAAATTGCGCTCTCTCACATCCTTGCCTGCTCCCTGTGAACACCCTGCACTCAGGATCACTCTCCTTCAGACGTGCCTGTTCCCAGCATCTCCGCAGCACACCTACCTGTTTCCTGTGGACACCCTGCCCTCTGGATCACTCCCATTTAGTACATACATGCCTGGTTCAAGCATGCCCGCAGCACCCCTGCCTGCTCCCTTTGAAAATCCTATTTTCAAGGTTACTTCACACTGCTCTGCCTGCTGTCTGCAACCCTCACCGGTACCTGATCCCAGGCAGCCTCTACCCATGAGCCTGCTCTCTGTGAAGTGTGAAGCCCTCATTCCCCACAGCTTCTCCCACTCGCTGTGCCTGCTCCGCACCTCCTCCCACCACCTCCCGCTCTGCGTGTGCTGGCGTGCAGCCTCCCTCCCTGCGCCCTCCACAGGGACCTGAAACCCTGCCTGTGCTGCCAGCCTCCTCAGAGCCAGGCCTGGGCAGGACTGGACCGGAGGACCGAGGCCTGAACCCCGCCTGGGAGAGGCAGGCAGAGCGGGGAAGCAATGTGTGATGGACGCCCTCAAGGAGCAGAATGCCCCCAAGGGCTCGCCCAGCACAGACATGCTCTTCACCCTGCTGGCCCAAAGCGAAGCCCTGCGGAAGGTACCAGAAACATACCGTCAGTGAAAGGTGTCCGGGGTTGTTGGGGGAGGCGGTGCGCGGGAGCGGGGTGTATGTCAACGTATAGCTAAGGTGCGTGTTTCATCACATTGTGCAATATGTGTAAATATTTTCACCTTTACGGCACCCAAACCTTTATAGAAATAATAATTTTGGATTGGAAAAAAACAGAGCATTTTTAATGCAGATTCATCTATCGCCTTTGTATCTTGTGAGAACCGAAACTAAAATTATCTGGCAAATGTGTACTGTGAGTTTTATAAAACTTTTCATTTCACATCTGTTACACATGCCTGTAACACCATGGCCTTTTTTTCAATTTTTATTTTTTTATATTGTTGCTGAATCTATAACGTTCTTAATAAAATTATCTGAAATATGAACATGTAATAAACAAATAAGTTAAAAGTCTAGGTAACACAATTACTAAATTCATGTACAAATAGAGGCAAATTTGTACATTAATAATTGCAAATAACTGAGTAGGGAATATGGTTAAGGGAGCAAAGTGAAGTGCTGTGAAGTGGTCTGGAAATGTGTAGCGCTTTTTAAAACATCTAAAAAAAAATATGTCCACAATATGTGTAACAAAATTATTAACCTCACACATAAATCCAGACAGGCCCCCACTTTGGCTCGGTATTTTATAGTATTTGTTGTAGGATTCAGGTACACTAAACTCAGGCACGTTATAGTTAGTTCAAAAACCTTTGAAATTCTCTGAAAAAAACATAGGTTTCAGGCACGTTATAATAGAAGGACATTTCATTCGTACAAAACCATATAAATTCCGGCGTTATAGTTAGTTCAGCTAACTATAACTCGCACCCCACAATGCACTGCTGATGACATCACATATTACATCATTCATGACATCACTGATGACCTCATCCAGTGATTGTGTGCTTCTGTAAAGTTTAAATATGCTTTATATAAATAAATTCCAAGGTGTATTGAGAAATTAATGGGTGTATGAGTGTCTGTATGGATGATTTTGTGGGTGTGCGAGTGACTGTATGAGTGAGTGATTAAACATATGTTACTGAATGCATGGGTTAGTGACTAAACTGTGTGAATCTTTGTATCAGTGTGTAACTTGGTGTGTAGGTGTGTGCATGCGTTGATGAGTAGCTACATGATGTTTGTATCCGTTATTGTTTGGTTACCTGAGTATTTGTATGGGTGCCTCAGTGTATATGTGGGTGGGAAGTGTGGGACTCTGCAGAGATGTGTGAGTGGTTAATACACTGGGTGTATGGGTTCAAGACTGTATAAGGAAACAGCTGTGTGGGTGAGTGAGTGTATGGGTTTGTTGTGAGTGAATGGATGTCTTAGTGGTAAATGTGCGAGTAACTACATAGGTAAAAGACAGTATATTTCAGTAATGGTGTATTTAAATAAGTATATGTGAGAGTAAGTGATTGTGACAGTGGGTTTATTGATGAATGCGTACTTGTATGAGTGATTGTAGAAGAGAGTAAGTATGGATTAGTTTCTGTAGGAATAAGTGAGTTGGTGTGTATTTAATTTAAGGTGAGTAAATGGGAGTGTGATTGATTCTTTGCATGACTAGATGTGTGAGTAACTCTGGATGAGTGGTGGTGTGTGAGCGTCTGTGTAGCTGTATGAGTGAGTATCATAGTGTTGTATTGATGAGTGACTGCATGTATGAGTGACTGTATGGGTGAATGACTGGATGTGTGTGTAGTAACTGGTATTGGTGTGTGTAGGGTTTCGAAAATGGTAGTGTATATTTTAGAGTGGGTGTATGAAAGGTTACATTAGGGTGTGGGGAGATTTATCAGATTTTCACGTGGATGATGTAATCAGTGATATCATTTGATATGTCATCAGTGATGTCACTGACCATGTCGTGAATGATGTAATATGTGATGTCATCAGAAGTGCATTGCGGGGTGCGCGGTATAGTTAGCTGAACTAACTATAACACCAGAATTTCTATTGTTTTGTATGAATCAAATGTCCAACTAACTATAACGCGCCTTAAACCTATGGTTTTTCTGTGAATTTTTAAGTATATACACGAGACTCCACCAGGAGCAGATGCAACCTGTTAGTCAGCCCCCCTTTCACTGATCCAACGGACGCTCCTAGAAGACGCACGCTGAGGCACTCCGTGGGCTCACAAGAAGCGCACTGGTCTCACTGAGCTATTTGGCTTAGAACACCCACTTCCTATCAGAAGATATTGAAGGTACTTTTGGGTATCGTTAGAGCTTTGACTGTTGTGTATGAACAGTAACTCACACTGAGCTCTGGTCCGCAGGTGCTGCTCTTAATACTGAATCTTATTTCAAATACGGGTCTTATGTGATGTTGATCCTTTGTTCCTGGAGCTATCATTTCTCTTTAATACAAAGATCATGCGTGTGTTATTACAGGTGTAATAATGTGAAGATTCAGAGCCCAGAGGCGGTGAAGAGTTATAAAGGTAAATATCATTGCGATGATTAGCTCTGAATATTACTGTTCATGAAAATGATATGGTATGTTGTGGTGTGGTATGGTATGGTATTGTATTGTGTGATATGGTATGGGGTGGTGTGGTATGGTATGGTATGGTTTGGTGTGGTATGGCATGGTGTGGTATGGTTTGGTGCTGCATACTATGGTATGGTGGGATATGGTATGGTGTGGTGGGCAATGGTATGATGTGGTGTGCTTTGGTATGGTATGGTGTGGTGTGCTATGGTATGGTGTGGTATAGTGTTGTGTGCTATGGTATGGTGTGGGGTGGTATGGTATGGTGTTGTGGGCTATGGTATGGTGCGGTATAGTGTTTTGTGTAATGATATGGTGTGGGGTGGTATGGTATGGTATGGTATGGTGTGGTGTGCTACAAAATGGTATGTTATGGGATGTTATGGTGGGATGGGATCAGATAGGATAGTGGGGACTGGTATGGTATGGAATGTTATGATGGTATTGTGGGTGTACTATAGGGTGAGATCATGGTATAATATGGTATAGTGGTATGGGATGGTTTGGTATGCTGGTAATGCATGACATGTGATGGCATTATGTTATGGTGTGGTGTGCTACGGAAAGGTATGGTATGTTATGGGATGTTATGGTGGGATGGGGTTGGATAAGATGGGATGGTGTGTACTGGTATGGTATGTATGGTGTGGTGTACTATGGTTTGGTGTGGTCTGGTGGGCTATGGTATGGGGTGGTGTTATATGGTATATCCCGGTACGGTGTGGTGTGATGGGCTTTAGTATGGTGTGGTGTGGTGTGGTATGCTATGCTATGGTGTGGTGTGCTACGGAATGGTATGTATGGTATGTTATGGGATGTTATGGTGGGGTGGGATTGGATTGGATCGGATGGTGTGGACTGGTATGGTATGGAATGTTATGGTGGTATGGTGGGTGTACTATAGGGTGAGATCATTGTATAATATGGTATAGTTGTACGGGATGGTTTAGTATGGTGGTAATGGATAGAATGGGATGGCGATATGGTGTGGTGTGGTATGGTATTTAGTGGTAACGTGCACTCACGCCAGGGAACAGTTACTTGATTTGTCCCTAAACTTTGTATTTTCCTGATTTTTCTAGATTTCTACTAATCTCCATTCTGTATATGTGCTGCAGCATTTCCTTTGTTTAAACCAATCTTCCCCTTAGACATTCATGCTAAGTTTTTTGGAAATTCAGATGCGGTAATTTCCCACCTCACATTAATTAGTTTATTAATTTATGGGTTTATATAGTGTCTAAATCACCTCCAAAGGGGTATCTCTGCGCTTTGAACCGTGCTGCTGGACAGGCTGACGAGCATTATCAGAACAGAGCAGTCTTAAGAAGCTTTCTAAATCGGAGATAGTCAGGACATTGTCTCAGGTAAATGGAGAGTTGATTCCGCTAAAGGGGAGCGAGGTAGCAAAAGGTTTTCCCACCTAACCTTGATTTGCTGATCCGTGGGACCAAGAGAAGCGATTTGTTTCTTGGCCGGAGGGTTCTAGAAGGGACATAAGGATTAAGTTTCTTGGCGATGTAGAGGGGGCCATTGTTATACAAGGCCTTGTGGACGGTGCAGCAGATTTAGAATTTAACCCGCTTGCGCGCTGAAAGCCAATGAAGCTGTTGAAAGAGAGTAAGGGAGGCAGTTTTCTGGGGGGCATTCAAGACAAGGCGCGCTGCGGTGTTCTGAACCACCTGCAATCTGATAAGCGAAAACTCATTGGCTGAGACCAGGCAAGCGTTGAAATAGTCTAAGCGGCTTACTACCATTGTCTGAATGAGGGGTTTACGAGTAGAATCTGGAAGGAAAGAAAAAACTCGCCATAACAAACCCAGCACATAGAAGCAGGAGCCGGCAGTATAAGCGACACACTCCTTCATGGTCAAGGCCCGGGCTAGGTGAATGACCAGGTTTTTAGCAAGGACCTTAGGGGCAGGGGGATGCCAAGGGCTACTGGCCACCAGTCTGGTGTCCACCGCATAGATGCCTCTCCGCAAAGCATAATCTCCATCTTCCCTGAACACAGGGGGTGGATTTATTAAATAAGAAGAGGAGCTGAGTGTTGTCAACAATGCAGATGAAATAGGTGTAAAGCCACAGGCCCGGAGGGGTTGGCCAAGGGAGCAACATAGATGTTGAATAAGGTGGGGCTTAAACATGAGCCCTGCGGAACTCCATTGGTCAGTTCCATTGTCTTTGACCGAAAAGGGCCTGAATTGATGGTCTGAGAACTGGAGGACAGGAAGCTCGTCATCCACTGAAGAGCAGGTCCGCTGAGTCCAATCTCCTCCAATTTTCTGAGCAGGATCTGGTGGGAGACCGTGTCGAACGATGATACTGTTATGATACTGCTAGGCTTGACAACTGCGAGTAACTCAGTTACTGCAGTATTCTGGGACAATCGAATGGAAAATTACCTCAGAATGTTGTATTTACCACACAACACATTCTATTTTCCAGAGTTTTAGCACCAACAGGGACCTAGCACATGCATCTACAGTGAGCTAGGGCATGCACCTGCACTTACTTAATGCATGCATTCACAGTAACCTAGCACATGCATCTACTCTTGCCTAGTGCATAAACCTACACTGACCTAGTGCATGCATCTACACTGACCTAGCACATATCTCTACACTAACCTAGCACATGGACCTACACCGACCTAACACATGAACCTACACTGACCTTGTTCATGAACCTACTCTGACCTCGCTTGTGACCCTACACTGACCTAGCGCATGCATCTACAGTGGCCTCGCGCATGCATCTACACTGACCTCTTGCACACACACAGTTTACAAGTTCTTCCCTCAGTCTACACTCACACGATGACCTCACAGTTAGGCCTGTCGCATCAGGTACATATGTACTCATGCCATGCACGCACACACACAACACAAGACAACAATAGAGTACTGCTGCACTGATTTCTGCAGATAATTCCTGAACACTATTTGTCATTTTCCTGCTACAATTTCTGTAATTTCAGCCAAAGTGGAATGTGTCCCCTGTAATATCTGGTTGAGTGGAACTGCATGTGGTAATACTGCATGTGTTTATGCTCCACATGGCAATACTGCATGTGTTAATCCTGCATGTGATAATCCTGCATGTGGCAATACTGCATGTGGTAATAGTGCATGTGGTAATAGTGCATGTGGTAATAGTGCCTGTGGTAATAGTGCATGTGGTAATAGTGCATGTGGTAATAGTGCATGTGGTAATAGTGCATGTGGTAATAGTGCATGTGGTAATCCTGCATGTGATAATCCTGCATGTGGTAATCCTGCATGTGATAATCCTGCATGTGGTAATCCTGCATGTGGTAATCCTGCATGTGGTAATCCTGCATGTGGTAATCCTGCATGTGGTAATCCTGCATGTGGTTATGCTGCATGTGGTTATGCTGCATGTGGTTATGCTGCATGTGGTTATGCTGCATGTGGTTATGCTGCATGTGGTTATGCTGCATGTGGTTATGCTGCATGTGGTAATCCTGCATGTGGTAATCCTGCATGTGGTAATCCTGCATGTGGTAATCCTGCATGTGGTAATCCTGCATGTGGTAATCCTGCATGTGGTAATCCTGCATGTGGTAATCCTGCATGTGGTAATACTGCATGTGGTTATGCTGCATGTGGTAATACTGTGTCACTTTGAATACCAGTTGGGAAGAAACTTCAATTTTTTTTTCAAATTAGTGTTGACACAAAACTGGAAATATAAATCTTTGGACTGTGGCTTCTGACAAGGGGTTGGACTTCAGTGAGATATTCTGGCTCAGCCCCTGTAGTGTTTCTACAGGACGGTGGAGTCCAATGAGCTATTCTGGCTCAGCCCCTGTAGTGTTTCCGACAGGGCGGTAGAGTTCAGTGAGATAGTTTGGCTCAGCCCCTATAGTGTTTCTACAGGGCGGTGGAGTTCAGTGAGATATTCTGGCTCAGCCCCAGTAGGGTTTCTGAGAGGGCGGCGGAGTTCAGTGAGATATTCTGGCTCAGCCCCAGTAGGGTTTCTGACAGGGCGGTGGAGTTCAGTGAGATATTCTGGCTCAGACCCTGTAGTGTTTCTACAGGGCGGTGGAGTTCAGTGAAACATTCTGGATCAGCCCCTGTAGTGTTTCTGACAGGACGGTGGAGTTCAGTGAGATATTCTGGCTCAGCCCCTGTAGTGTTCCTACAGGGCGGTGGTGTTCAGTGAGATATTCTGGCTCAGCCCCTGTAGTGTTTCTGAGAGGGCGGTGTAGTTCAGTGAGATATTCTGGCTCAGACCCTGTAGTGTTTCTACAGGGCGGTGGAGTTCAGTGAAACATCCTGTCTCAGCCCCTGTAGTGTTTCTGAGAGGGCGTTGGAGTTCAGTGAGATATTCTGGCTCAGCCCCTGTAGTGTTTCTGACAGGGCGTTGGAGTTCAGTGAGATATTCTGGCTCAGCCCCTGTAGTGTTTCTGAGAGGGTGGTGGAGTTCAGTGAGATATTCTGGCTCAGCCCCTGTAGGTTTTCTGACAGGGCGGTGGAGTTCAGTGAGATATTCTGGCTCAGGCCCTGTATTGTTTCTACAGGGCGGTGGAGTTCAGTGAGATATTCTGGCTCAGGCCCTGTATTGTTTCTACAGGGCGGTGGAGTTCAGTGAGATATTCTGGCTCAGCCCCTGTAGTGTTTCTACAGGGCGGTGGAGTTCAGTGAGATATTCTGGCTCAGCCCCTGTAGTGTTTCTACAGGAGGGTGGAGTTCAGTGAGGTATTCTGGCCCAGCCCCTGTAGTGTTTCTACAGGACGGTGGAGTTCAGTGAGATATTCTGGATCAGCCCCTGTAGTGTTTATACAGGGTGGTGGAGTTCAGTGAGATATTCTGGATCAGCCCCTGTAGTGTTTCTACAGGACGGTGGAGTTCAGTGAGATATTCTGGATCAGCCCCTGTAGTGTTTATACAGGGCGGTGGAGTTCAGTGAGATATTCTGGATCAGCCCCTGTAGTGTTTATACAGGGCGGTGGAGTTCAGTGAGATATTCTGGATCAGCCCCTGTAGTGTTTCTACAGGGCGGTGGAGTTCAGTGAGATATTCTGGTCAGCCCCTGTAGTGCTTTAGTGTAGTGAGCAGTTTGGTGCTGTGCGCTTTAGTGTAGTGAGCAGTTTAGTGCTGTGCGCTTTAGTGTAGTGAGCAGTCTAGTGCTGCATGCTTTAGTGTAGTGAGCAGTCTAGTGCCGCGTGTTTTAGTGTAGTGTGCATTCTAGTGCTGCGCTTTAGTGTAGTGAGCTTTTTAGTGCTGTGCACTTTAGTTTAGTGAGCAGTCTAGTGCTGCGCTCTTCAGTGTAGTGAGCAGTTTGGTGCTGTGCGCTTTAGTATAGTGAGCGGTTTAGTGCTGTGCGCTTTAGTGTGGTGAGCAGTCTAGTGCTGTGCACCTTAGTGTAGTGAGCAGTCTAGTGCTGTGCGCTTTAGTGTGGTGAGCAGTCTAGTGCTGTGCACTTTAGTTTAGTGAACAGTCTAGTGCTGCGCTCTTCAGTGTAGTGAGCAGTTTGGTGCTGTGCGCTTTAGTATAGTGAGCGGTTTAGTGCTGTGCGCTTTAGTGTGGTGAGCAGTCTAGTGCTGTGCACCTTAGTGTAGTGAGCAGTCTAGTGCTGCGCGCTTTAGTGTAGTGAGCGGTCTAGTGCCTCGCTCTCTAGCGCCGCGCTCTCCTTCCAGATGTGGTGTAAATTAATCATATGTAAAACAGAAGCAGTAATTCCAGCCTTTCTTTGTGTCATTAAATCTCTAATTGTGAATCTCTTCTCTGCAGTGATGGTGACTCTGGATCCTGACACGGCTCATCCTCGGCTCCTCCTGTCTGAGGGGGGGAGACGAGTGAGAGACATGGGCACAGCACAGTCCCTGCCGGCCACCCTCAAGAGATTCACCCTCTTCCCCTGTGTGCTGGGGAGCGAGGGGTTCACCTCCGGCCGACATTACTGGGAGGTGCAGCTGCTGCAGGAGGGGGCAGTGTGGGAGGTGGGGGTCGCAGCAGAGTCTGTGGACAGGAAGGGAGGCTTCATATGGTCACCTGAAGGGGGAGTCTGGGCTGTGCAGGGGTCGGGGGGTCAGTACGTGGCTTTCACCTCCCCTGTGACCCCTCTGTCCCCTGGTGAGGAGCCCCTGAAGCTGGGGGTGTATCTGGACTACGAGGGGGGGCGGCTGTCCCTGTACAATGCTGACTCCTGGGAGCTTCTCTACTCCTTCCTGCAGGCCTGCTTCCCGCGGAGGCTCTTCCCGCACTTCTGTCTCTGGCCAGGAGCGGAGCTGAGGCTGGTGTGAGAGCTGCAGGGAGCTTCAGACTCTCATCCTTCCCTCCCACCCCTCTATGTGAGCCCCCCTCCCCCTCAACTGTCATCCACGGTTTAAACTCCAACATTCCAAGGAATCTTCAAACACCAACATTCCAAGAACCTTCTTCACAATGACCCTCACCTGTTTCCATGACAATCTGAAACTATGTATCTCTTTTCCTTGTACATTTTAAAAACAAGGGCAGACAATGTTTCCCGTGTGAATCCTGCACCAATAACGCATGTAACATGATAAAGTCTCAGCAGAATTAAACAAGCACTGGCATATCCAATAGGTCTCGCCTTTGGGTCCTTATGAGTCTTTTGCCAGAGCAATGTTTCTAAGGTATGTTGTAGAGCAGTGTGGCTGCTGTGCTCCGTACTGCAAACCTGGTGTCTAGTGCTGTGACGTGGGGCAGTGGCATGGTGTGGTGTGTTGTTATAAGGTATGTGTTGGTGAGATGCATGTGGGTGGCATATGCATCTTTACAACAAAAATCGCTAAAGTTACATTTACATTTTCATTCTCGCCTGAAAACCTCTGAACACACAAGGAGACATATTCTTTGCAGCAGACGTGCATCTTAATCCTCTGCACTAGTAATTTAGAATGAGTGGAAACAGCCAATAGAACACACTCTGATCTCTCTCCCACTGACCCATTATTCGCCAAGGTTAACTTTACATTTTTATTGTTGCCTAAAAACCTCTGAACACACAAGAGCATGTTCTTTGCAGCAGGTATCTTAATCCCCTATGCGATTTCAGCATGTGTGAAAACAGCCACAAGATAAAACGTTCTATCTCTCTCTCGCAGAAACATTAAATACCAAGGTTACCTTTATAATTTTATTGTTGTCTGAAAACCTCTGGACACATAAGGACATGTTCTTTGCAGCAGGGCTCTAAATCCTCTGCGTCACTTTAACATGAGTCAGAACACCCACTAGATAAAACTCTAGTGTCTCTCCCCAGCAGGAACTTGAATCGCCAAAGTTACCTTTACATTTTTATTGTTGCCTGAAAACCTCTGAACACAAAAGAGCATGTTCTTTGCAGCAGGCATCTTAAGCCTCTGTGCTACTTCAGCATGAGTGGAAACAGCCACTAGAACACTTTTATCTCTCTCCCACAGAAACATTAATTGCAGAGGTTACTTTTACATTTTTATTGTTGCCTGAAAACCTCTCGATACACAAGCTGAGCAGCCTTTACAACGCGGGCATTACCACGCACTCCCATTACTACGCTGCTTTTACAACGCAAGTTGTTACAACGACTTGCGCTGGAGGGCGCTGTTGGATAGGGAATAGTTTAATTTTCTATTCCAACACCTTCCCTACTGTAACGTGGGCTGGAGTTGGAATAAAAAATTAAACTATTCCACTATCCAGCGCTAAACTATTCCACTATCCAGTGCTTATAGCGCAAGTCGTTGTAAGGACTTGCGTTGCAAAAACAGAGTTGTAATGATACGCGTGGTAATAGCCCGCGTTGTAGTGACATACAACCATACACAAGGACCTGTTCATTGCAGTAGACATCTGAAAGCTCTGTGATTCTTTAGCATCAGTGGACACAGCCATGAGATAAAATTTCCATTTCCCTCCTGCAGGAACCTCAATCGCCAAAGTTACCTTTACATTTGTAGTGTTGCCTGAAACCTCTGGACACACAAGGACATGTTCTTTGCAGCAGGCACCTTAATCCTCTGCACTAATTCAGCATCACTGGAAGCAGCAACTAAATTAAACACCCATCTCTCTCCAGTAGTTACATTAATCGCCAAAGTTCCCTTTACATTTTTATTGTCGCCTGAAAACGTATGAACACACAATGACATGTTCATCGCAGCAGCATGAGTGTAAACAGCCACTAGATAAATCTTCGATCTGTCTCCTGCAGGAACATTAATCACCAAAGTTACCTTTACATTTTTATTGTTGCCTAAAAACTTAGACACACAAGGACATGTTCTTTGCAGTTGGCACCTTAATCTTCTGCGCTACTTTAAAATGAGTGGAAACAGCCACTAGATAAAACTCCCATCTCTCTCCAGCAGGAACATTAATCACCAAAGTTACTTTTACATTTTTATTGTTGCCTGAAAACCACTGAAAACACAAGGACATGTTCTTTGTAGCAGGCATCTTAATCCTCTGCGCTACTTTAGCATCACTGGAAACAGCCACTAGATAAAACTCCCATCGCTCTCCAGCAGGAACATTAATCACCAAAGTTACCTTTACATTTTTACTGTCACAGAAAAACGTCTAAACACACAAGGACATGTTCTTTGCAGCAGGCATCTTAATCCTCTGCGCTGCTTTGGCTTGAGTGGAAACAGTCACTAGATAAAACTTCTTTCTCTTTCCCGTAGGCACATTAATCGCCATATTTACCTTCACATTTTTATTGATGCCTAAAAACCTACAGACACACTAGGACATGTTCTTTGCCACAGGCATCTTCATCTTTGGCCCCACTTTAGCATGAGTGGAAACAGCCACTAGATAAAAATTACATCTCTCTCTAACAGGAACATTAATCGCCAGTTACATTTATATTTTTATTATTATTGCCTGGAATCCTCCTGAACACACAAGGACACACAGAATTTCAGCGTTTGTGTTCGGATTTTTCAAAGTGGCATTTTGCGCACACACATGGCCTTAGGGCATGTATGTTCGCCATATGTGCACCCATGCTTATTTCAGGGGTGCAGCACGGTGTCCTTTTGACACCATGGCACACTTGAAATAGCATTCTCAATTTGCGATTCTATAATTGGGAATCGCAAATTGAGAATATCTTCCCATTTATTCCTTTGGGCCTCTAGGCCCTTAAGAATGAATGGGGAGGTATTCTTTAATTGCAAATCGCAATTTGCAATTCAGGAATATGTAGCATTCGCAAAATGTATTGCAAATCCTACATACATAGCGTTTTGCGATTCTCAAATAGCGATTCTCAAATATTCTTTATTTGAGAATTGCAAAACCTAACATTGATATATATGGCCCTTAATCCTCTGCGCTACTTCAGCTGGAGTGGAAACAGCAGCTAGATAAAACTCCGACCTTCTCCCGCAGGAACATAATTTGCCAAAGTTACATTTACACTTTTTATTATTGCATAAAACTCCCATCTCTCTCCAGCATAGACATTAATCTCTAAAATTACCTTCACATTTTGATTGTTGCCTGAAGACCTCTGAACACAGAAAGACATGTTCTTTGCAGCAGCCATCTTAATCCTCTGCGCTACTTTGGCGTGAGTGGAACCAGTCACTAGATAAAACTTCCTTCTCTTTCCCTTAGGCACATTAATCGCCAAAGTGAGCTTTACATTTTTATTGTTGCCTAAAAACCTATAGATACACAGGACATGTTCTTTGCAGCAGGCATCTTAATCATCTGTGCTACGTTAGTATGAGTTGAAACAGCCACTAGATAAAACTCTAATCCCTCTCTCCAGCAGGAACATTAATCGGCAAAGTTGCCTTTACATTTTAATTGTTGCCTGTAAACCTATGAACACACAAGGACATGTTCTTTGCAGCCGGCATCTTAATCCTCTGCGCTACTTTAACATGAGTGGAAAAAGCCACTAGAGAACACTCTGATCTCTCTCTATCAAGAACTCTCTTGTAGCTCCTTTAAAACCTACATAGGATCTGCGCGTTTAGACAACATACACTGTATGCCTTGTGTCCAGACTGATTCCAGACACCCCCGCTGCGGATGTCAGCCTGTGTACCAGCTGGCTCACAGTGCCACTAGAAACTCTTCTTACCAAGGAAAGAATAGTTTTTGGCAACTATCGAGCATGACAACCCTGATCCCTCAGGACCCTGGACACAGTGCACTACTTTTCACTCAGTCACGCCTGCTCACTTTGTCTCAGAGAGATACACAGAATAAACGGAAGGGACGTTTTCAATAAGCATTTATAGAACAGTCATTATTCTAGTGTAAGATAAGTGTACTGAAATAATCGTTAGACAGAAACGGATATAGATTACTAGAAGCACTAGAAAGGTAAAAGGAATGCAGATTCCTACCATTTTGCCAAAACCATGAATACAGGCAAGAATATGAGAAACATGAGTAGGTGTAAAGCCAAGAATACCTCTAGGATAAAGTCAACCCCATTGCCTGAAGTCTGAGACTGAGGGACCTCGTCTTGGTCTCGAGCTGGACACCCCGCAAGGGATGTTGAGACTTCGGTGAGCTGGAGTATCTGCCTGCAGGAACCTCAGCGTCTCCCGTCAGTGTGTCAGCAGGGAAGTCCTGATCTCCTCTCTCGGTCTCAGCAAGATGTGATGTATTTATACCCAGAGGACTCCCCAGGGGTTCTACCTTGCTGTGCCACTGTCGGACTTGGGATGACGTCGGTGATGAATCTTGTACATAGTTATTAAGCAGTAGATGTAGGTCCAGCTGAGTTTCCAAGATTCCTCATGAATCCTCATGCATAATGTATGAGGCTATTGTTCAGGGAAAACCCCACGTTCTGTGAGCAGTACTGTAACTAGGTAAAGGGTCAATCCTAAAGCCCGTTATGTATGGAGTGTAGGGGAAGAATATAGGTGAAGGGTTATGATGTTACCCGGGCCTATATTAGGGTACCTATACAGAATATAACACCCTATCCCCATCCGAGTGGACAACATTATTACATTCTAACATACTAATAGGTTGCTTAGACAGTGGTATGCAAAACAACTAGTTTTAAAATATAGTTGTTGGACTTTGCCCTTTTTGCAGGGTCATCAATGAACTTTTTTGTCTTCCTCCTGTATTTTCTCTGACCTGATTTTGTTGGTTTTATGACTCTGGGCACTTTACCACTGCTGATCAGTACTAAAGTGCATATGCTCTCTATGTTAAATTGATGTTTTGATTAGTGACTCCATGATTGACTTATTTGATTTACTGTCAGACCCTCGTATCGTGCACCGGGTGTGCCCTGGGCTTGTAAATCAAATGCTGCTGGTGGGCTTGCAGCACCGATTGTGCTACCCACCAATGCAGCCCGTAAAGTGTCACTCAGGCCTGCCACTGCAGAGCCGGTACGCAGTCTGGGACTGTCATGTCGACTAGGCGGGTGCACCCACTCGCCAGTCCTTAAACCTTCCCTTTTTTGCATAGCAGTCACCCCTACGGTAGCCCTATGGGCAGGGTATGTTGAATGTAAAAGGTAGGACATGCCCTGATGTTCGTGACATGACGTGATAGTGAATTACAACCCCATTGTAAGGCTACCTGTCCCCATAGGCCAGGACGGGCGGTTTTGTTGATAACATCTTATAATTCTAACCGACCCGGGGGATGAGGTAGAGATTTGAGTTTAGTATGCCTGAACTCAGAATGATAAAATGCATCTTTTAGTAAAGTTGGTTTTAACATTCTGTGTTTGAAAATACCACTTTTAGAAAGTCTGTATTTTCTTACCTAACCATCCAGCCTGCCTCTGCTAGCGTGTGTATTGTATGTCTGGTTTTGTGAGTGACAGGGTCTGGGGGGCTCCAGGAGACGGGGTGAGTCAGCACTAGGCTGTATAGGCCGATCTACCTGAGGAGTGGTGGGAGGAGTAGCGCCTGGGCCTGAATAGGGCTGTGCCTGCATTCCACAATGCTGGCTCCACCTCCTGTGGTGCATCTGATGACCCTAGCCCATACTGACAAAGGAAGAAGTTGTGCACTGGCAGAATGCACCCATAACTGTTTTGGACTAGGTACATGACCATCTGCCTTCAGAGGACAAAGGATTTCTGAGTATAAATATGGGTACCCAGACCCCAAGAAGTTCGATCACTTCTGGGAACACAAGGACAAACCTTTGCCAAAGGGAAGAACCTAAGGAAGCTGCAGGAGTTTGGCCTGCCCCTCTGCCAGCGTGCTGTTGTTGGGTTGGCCTGCAGTGGTGTCTTCATTGCAGAGGAAAGGAGAAGGAACTTTTACAGAACTTTCATCATCTTGTTGAATATTTCTCCAAGGGCTTGAACTGAGCTTGCCTCCTGTCTGAAGTCTCAGGGATACAAAAGACTTCCCCCATCTTTTGGCTTGCTTCTGGAACTTCCTGTTTCAGTCGCTACAGAAGGAATCTGCAACACGAACGCCAGCAAATGTCGCTGCAATCTGCATTGAAGTCGCGAGGGCTGCTCCGACTTGTTCCTGCAGCAGGCATCTTAATCCTGCTGATGTGCTGCATCGACTCCGAAGCCGACATCATCGCGGAGCCGATCTTCGACGAAGGTGGCAAAGAACTCCTTGACACCGTGACCTCGTAAGGAACAGTGATTTTGGCGCCATCGTAATATCACCTCCTCTCCGGTCAGGAATTGATGCCTCCCCTGTCTGCGCAAGCATCCAGGACACCAATGCATCGTCTCCCCCGAAGCAAGGAACCGGCGCTGCAACGCGCTATCGACACCGCATCTCCCCGACGCTGTGAGCTGTCTATGTTTCGCTTTCCAAGGTACTCTTCTGTGGGGTCTGTTTTGACTCTGGGCCCGACACTGCACACCTCACGGTCGGCACCGTACTTTGGGAACTCTTTGTCCATGATGTCGTGATAACTCCTGTTGGCATTTAAAATCTTATTTTAAAGAAAGTTCCTTGGATATAATGAGCTTGCATCAGCCTTACAAAGATACCATGGCACCCTGTTTATATACTCATGGGAAGGTAGAAAAAGTTATCAAAAAGTCAAGAGCAGATTATGCCCCTGGCCCAAATGGACTACAACAGGCTCGTTTTAAGCATTCTTCTTGGGCACATAAAAACCGAAGACTTCCACCAAATCAAACTGGCTTTTTAAGGGGTCACAGTACTATTACCACCATCATGGTGGTGGGCTTGATATGGAATAGAGCAAAGGCAACTGGTACATCGCTTTATATGTGCTTCGTTGATTTTAAGGCAGCCTTTGACTGTGTTCCACGTAGTAGTCTATGGGCAAAACTCCATCGATGGGGAATTCCATCTAACGTCCTGCGAGCATTTAGATTACTATACTCTGATACGTGGGTTAAAATCAAGATTGGAAATGGTACCAATGTAGATGGCGGTCTGTCCGTAGACCGCGAAAGCAGCACCTCATCTGAGCTCCGTATGCTGATGAAGTAGAGGGAGAGCTACAACTTCTGCCGTCTTACACACAGCCTTAAAGCATTTATTTCTACAAGTGGCCGGGGGGAAAGAAATATCCTATGCTACTCTTCGAACTTCATGAGCTTTGCGAGCAATTCCCGCACTCTTCCAGCACCCCAGGAGACTCGCTTACCCTGCTCGACTGTGCCGCTGGGTCTCGACTGCCTGCTCCTGCGGTCTCTGTTCCGGCTGCAAGTTCAGCGCTGCGGGCGGGGCTCACCTCCAACTTCGGACTCCGCTGTTGAGTCACCTGTGTTTGGCACTCGCAGAGGGGGCTGACCAAGGCTGCATTGTTGCCTCGGATTGTTCGCCTGATTGTTCCATCGAGCCCTCAGCAGCGGAACTCCGCGAAGCAGCCGTCCTGACCCTGACCCTGACGTCCATTTCGGAGGCTGAGACGAAGCTTCGGTCAGGTCTTTTTGAAAATATGCCGGCAAAGACATCTGCCTCTGCTGCCGCTACCAGAGCGCGGGTTGCTAAAGCGGCTCGAGTACTTCGCAAAGAGGCTGAGCGACATCAACTTGATCAATTAGAGGAACGGCTTGAAGTGGAGGAAGCCCATGCATTATCTAGCTCTGCTAAATACAAGATGCGAAAACAACTAAATATCGCCGACCAAACAGCAAGACAGGACCTGCATGCGGCCCGAAGGAAACTAAACTCGACCGGCGGCACTGTTTTGGATCTATTCCTTAAAAAAGGTTTGCAGAGCGGGACCCACAAAAATTTGACAAAAGAGACTGCCAATGATATATTGCTCAAACCATCTAATGAAGAAAACAACGAAAACAACGACATCATGTCCCCTACTACGGTACCAGAGCCTGAACTGGAACAATTTCCCAAGAACATGCCGACTCCTACAACCGGTGATACATTTTTTGCAGCCCCTGCTCCCGGACAGCCCCTCCCAATAGACACTGAAACTGTAAGTAGCATTGAAGTTACAGTTTATACTCCCCTCCTCACCTTATCTGATGCTCCGAATGATACCGCTCAGGTTCAAGAGTCAGAGGGTCGATGTATGTCATTTTCTGGGGCCGGGGAAAATGTTTTGGGGGTACAAAACGATCTAACCCCCCCTCGGGACAGTTCAACCCATTCAGATGCTTCCAATTGGGCTCCATATAACACCATCACTCCTATCAACTAGACCTACTGGGCTCTTGAACACACCCCCTTTCCAACAACTTACTGATAGTTCCGATGTGTTGGCTGGGAATCAGTTATCTGATCAAATAGTGTCAGAGGAAAATACTTTAAAAACTCACCTGTTAGAAGACAAACACAAGGAGCTGAGTGAGTTTTATTCTTTTTCGGATGAGAATGGTATTAATGATCAGGAGGAGTGGTCGGACGAGAATGACTCTTTGGCAGGCTCATTAGATTCAGAATCCGAGATAGAATCTGTGCTCAGCTCTGATGGGGATAGTTCCGATGAGCCAGACTCAAATGTTAACACGATCAGAGCCAAATCTAAACCTACAACCAGGATTGTTCAAAAGGGCCAAACTGAAAATCATACGGTCCCTAGCTCACTGCCACACTCAGCTGGGATTTCAAATAATCCATCAAACTCTGATCTATCCCACTCAGCTGTAGAGACTATTCTGCAGGCTATTGCGGCCCATAGGGAAGAGACAGCATTAGATAGTAAGAGATCCCGGGCTACACTTCGCAAAATGCAAGGAGTTGTCAGGAAACTCTCGAAATCCTGTAATCTGATTGGCGAAAGAGTCACTGAGATCGAAGCCAGGGTTGTGACAAATGAGAGAGAGACCACCATGAATGCTGAGCGAGTCAAGCATCAGGAAGCCGAACTTGTGGATATTAAATGGAAATTGGAGGAGTTTGAAAATTGGCAGCGCCGGAATAATCTCTGCATTCTGGGTGTCCCGGAGAAACTGGAGGGGGCCGACACCTGAGCTTTTGTAGTTCAACTGCTTAGGGAGTCCCTACCCAACCTTAAAGACTGGAATCTCGAGGCAGAAATTCAGCGTGCTCATCGGATGCCCTTTAATATGCCCTCAAAGCCTGGGATATATCCCAGAGCAATCTTAGTTTATTTTGGGAATTTTTTGGTACGACAAACTGTGGCGGATAAACCTAGACCTGATCATAAGGTACTTTACAATGACTTTTCCTATTTTTCAAGACCAGACTTCTGCCACGTTACTGTGGAGAGGCGCTGGCGGCTTCGCTCTTTCATAAAACCATTTCAAGAAAAAGGCGCACAAGCTTACCTGAATAACCCCGCAAAGTTAAAAATTGTACATGGTGGTCTCACAAAATTTTTTCAGTCGGAAATTAAAGCGAAGGCTTACCTAGACGAAATCTCATAGACTTGAGAACATTAACGGTCCCTAGAGATGTTCTAATTTGTTTAGCTATGATATGAAAGGAACTACTGTTATAATTTAACTTGATTGCTTAACGTACTGTACTCGATGGTATATTGTCTCAATATTGGAATGTCAAATTATTGTATATAGTTTATTGGGTACTATCTCAGGTTCCTTTTAACTCTAAACTTTAACTTTTGGCTTTCCTTTCTTATTATTTTTCACTACCTAAATACTCTAAAATGCGGTAGCTTAGATGTTGTGCTGTGACTGCATCACCCAGACTCTGAGTGAGTCTGATTGCCTATTAAACGGGGGGGGGGGTTCTCCTGGGGGGTTTAAGGGAAGGGAGGGGGGGTTGTTAGGGATGGGCACGGGGGGTCACTAAGGGGGGTGAAAATACAAAATCATAAAAAAGAACCTGTATCTTCAGTTAAAGACTTACCCAAGGGGACACTAAAAGAATCAGTAATCAAATTTGAAATGTGTTTTAAAACAATGATGTATCTGCTTAAGATAACTTTACAATTCTTCCCCATAAACTTGGAATGTTGGAGGGTTGTTAACAGGGGATAAACGAAAATGCTTGGCTGAGCTGCTCAAACTTAATCCAGTAGACATACTTTGTCTTCAAGAAACTCATGTACCATGGGTTAAGAAATCGTGGTTAAAATTGAATGGGTATAATCTACTGGTGGCCTCTACACAATCCACGAATATAAGGGGGGTCGCAATATTAGCCAAAACTTATCTTGGGTTAGGGCTACGTCATCTTTCAGACCCTTATGGTAGATGGGCTATTGCTAAACTTGCTTGTGGAGTAACAATATGTACCATATATGGTTCAAATCAAGATGATCCCACAATTTTTGAAACATTAGAGGCCGAATTGGCCACATGGCAAGGCCCGTTAGTTTTGTGTGGTGATTTTAATATCTCACTAATACCACCACTGACCAATCTCTCCTCCAAATTTAAATACAATGGTTATAAACCTAGAGTGTATAAAGCCGTTAGGAGGCTTATAACTAGTTTTGGACTAATTGATGTTTGGCTATAAAACAACGCCCATGATTTTGGTTTTACCTACTTCTCTCATCCTCATCAAAAGCAAGTTCGAATCAATTATATGTTTGTTACTCGAGAACTTGCTTCACAAGCAAGTGTTAACAAAATCCCAAGAATAATATCAGACCATAACGCATTACTTCTTGGAATCACAGTCAACCTACTATTTACTCAACAGCGGTCCTGGTTGTTCGATAGGAAACTCCTGTCTAACAATGAATTTATATCCTACATCAAAAATTGGACCGAAGAGTTTTTTAACATAAATCGATTTAGTACTTCTAGAAATATAGTATGGGACACATATAAATCCGCTTTAAGAGGAGAGATCTCTAGCTTTCAATATGCTGCACGAACTAAAATAAGAAATCAGTACAAAGCAAAATTATCCGAGCTGGCCAAAGCCGAATCAGAGCATACCACCTTGATTGTACAGGGCAAAGACGCTAGCAATCAATGGCTTCAAGTTGCCGTTTTAAAAGCTGAACTCAACACTAATCTCAGACAGAAAGCCGCTCAAACTTATAGGGCTTACAGAAAGAAAGCATATGAAAGTGGTGAGAAAGTAGGCAAACAGTTGGCACTTCAAACCCGACAAAAAAATGCATCAAATAATATTTCAACAATTGTAGATGGGGGGCAGACCTATGTCCAACCAGCTGACATTATCTTTCAATTTCAACGATATTATCAAAAATTATATTCTGAAGAAGTAATCTCTTCTGAAGAAGATATTGATAATTTTCTGGCAGGCCTTCTTAACAATCTGACAGCCGCTAATCTTTTAGACGATATAGCAAGAGAGGAACTTGAAGGCGAGATCACGTTGGCTGAAGTAGAGTCTGCTCTATCACTGTTATCATCGGGCAAAGCAGCCGGCCCAAACAAACTGCCGATTGAAATATATAAAATTCTTAGCCAACAATTAAGCCCCCTGTTATTGGATCTATTTTTGGGGGTTCAATATAACGGTATTCCTCCACGCTCTTGGGACGAGGCTAGTATTGTAGTATTTCCTAAAAAGGGGAAATCACCCGAGCAATTGACTTCTTATCGCCCCATATCCTTGATTAATTCGGACTCCAAATTATACGCAAAAGTGATGGCTCTCAGACTCAGCGGGATCATTGGAGATTTGGTTTCGCCGTGGCATCATGGCTTCGTTCCGGGAAAAGGGACCACGGATCATACCCGTCGGGCTATTGCCCTTTTTGACGCCATGTCTGTCACGGGGGGCCAGATGTCTATGATCCTGCTTGACGCTGAGAAAGCCTTTGATCGTGTTTCATGGAACTTTTTGTGGGTAGCTATGACACGTCTTAATTTCGGCCCTAAATTTCTTAAATCCATAAAATCTATGTATCTACATCCCAAAGCAAAACTTTCACTGCTAGGCTCTGAGTCTGGCTATATTAACATTGCGAGAGACACAAGACAGGGGTGTCCCTGCTCGCCCCTCCTCTTCGCTCTCTACATTAATCCCCTAATTCTTAAATTTTTGGAAAGTGACGATATTAGGCCAATTCTCTTTAACCAATATGAAACAAAAGTCTTAGCCTACGCTGATGACATCGCGGTGTTAACATCCCACCCGACCGAGGCGACGACTATCTTTACAATTTGGTACTTACTCAAGTTACTCTCTCAATAGAGCTAAGACCATTATTTTATGCACTGATAACACTCTCTGTTTAGACCAAAACTGCTACTTATCTTGGAGTGATTATTTCTACTAATACCAAGACCCTAGTTAAAAATAATTTTGATCCACTCATAGATAAGATTAAGACAGATTTGGATAGAGTAAATGGTTTGCACTTATCCATTATCGGCAGGGTGAACTTTCTGAAAATGAACATATTGCCGAGATGTTTATATCTTTTCCGAACAATTCCCCTATTAGTTGATCCTAAAATACTTATGCTGATTAACAAACTCATGTCTAAATTTGTTTGGCAACACGGGAAAATCAGACGATCACTCTCCTATTTATCCATGCCTTTAAACAGGGGCGGGCTTACGGCACCAAATATTACGCTGTTTCATAAAACATCTGAAACCAATGGTTTTAGAGCCACCTCTTGTTCCATCATAATCCCCTCAATATATGAGCTTGTATTAGGCCAAGAAGCCATCGGCCTATTACTAAGAAAGACTGAAGTTAGTCACTTTAAGAAATACAAGGGTGAAATTATAAAGAGTGCTTGGATAATTTGGAATAAGGTACTAAAACATATGAAGATAGGTAAAGTCACCCGATATACACCCTTGCTTCAATCTACCATTACATCCGGTCTCGACTTTGACTACACGGCAAAGAAATGGCAAAAGATGGGCATTAAAACAGTTAAGGATATATGGGTAAATGGCTCACCCACTGTTTTTCACGATGTAAAAACAAATGTTGGTCTTTCCGAAGGGGATTTTCTTAAATTCGCTCAACTGCATGCCAAACTAAAAGCAAAAATGGATTCTATCAGCCTCTCAAAAATTGACTTAATTGAATCATTCACCACTTCAAAAATTAGGATAGGAACATTCTATGATATACTTTTAACCAACATAAATGATGATATTGAGCAAATAGAAACTAAATGGGCGTTAAAACTCAACAACACTGATGTGGATATAGATAGAATCCTCGACATGAGTAATAATTTGTTTATGGCCAGCAACTTAAAGGCTCAATTGTTTAAAACAATATTCGATCTTTACTTTACCCCGGCCAAACTCTTTGCGTGGGGTAAAAGAGAGACCGACCGATGCCCACACTGCTCACAGGGCCCAGCGACTTTAATCCATATGTTTAGCAACTGTTCGGAACTTCTTGTTATAAAAAGTATGATTGCTTCATTTTGGGAGAAGATCTTCTTTCACAAAACTTCCAGAGTCTGACTCCCTATTTGTTCTAGGCTTTGATGACTCTTTGAAATTATCTAAATCTGAAAGAAACAGGTTAGTATTAGATTCCTTACCTTAGAATATCCCCAGGCGTCAGTCTGGATCCGGAAACTTTTGCGTAGCAGTACCCCTGCGCGTCGGTAGGCGTCGTCTGCAGGCGTCCCCTGCGGCTCCGCGTCGTCGGCGTCGTGCGCCGTGATGACGTCGCTGGAGTATATAGACGCCGCCTCCGCGCGCTGACGTCAGTTCTTCTTTTTTCCGCGCCAGTTAGCGCAGATCCGAAGAGCAGTACTCCGGTCTTTTGACCAAGTGTTTGTAAAACTTAAATCTTTCTACGGTGCCGGTAGGATGCCTGGGTTTAAGAGTTGCGACGAGTGCGACCGCATGATGTCGGTCACCGACCACCATCGACTCTGCCTCCGGTCTCTGGGCGCGGACCACGACGTGGAGTCCTGCGTCGACTGTCGGGCCTTGACTGGAAAAGCTAGGCGGGAGCGGTCCCGCAAGCTTCTCGAGCTCCGAGTGTCGGCCCCGCGTCGAGAGCGGTCCCGGTCCGGTCGGAGGTCGCTCCGGGAGTCGCCACCATTCCTCCGGTTCGTCAGGTAAGCACCACAAGAAGTCGGGGCGTCGCCATCGCACCCCCCGACTCCCCCCGACGCCCGCGTGATGCGGCCGGGGGCTCGGGTGGCCCCACCCCCGCGGCCCCGCGTGGGTCGCCGACGCCGTCTACCCCATACCCGTCGGTCCCTGGGGAAGGCGCGTCGCGTGAGGAGATCGAGGCCTTCCTCATTGCTATGAGGGCGAGGTCTCCTCCGGCGGGGCCTACGGTGCCTGCGGGCCCGTCGGTCCCGTCTGGGGGCCCGAGCGGTTCGGGTGCTCCTGCCCCGACGCCGCCGGTGGCTCCGGCCCCGGCGCCGCTGGGTCCCTCAGGTTCGTCGCCGGCTGGTCTACCGGCCTCTCCAGCATCGGTTCCTTTGGGCCAGCCCGTGGTACCGCCTCCGCGCGGTGCAGCGACTCCGCCGTCGGTTCCGGCCGGCGTCGGGTCCCTGGCGCCGACGCCACGCGGCGCCACCCCCATTCCCTCTCCGACTCCGGACGCGGAGTCGGACCGGCGTCGGCCGACGCCGGATCCGACGCCGATGGGGCCCGTTGACCCCGATGTCTATATCGTCGATCCAGAATATGGGTATGATGAGGACGAGTATGGAGAGGGTTGGGAGGGGTCTGAGGACCCTTTGTCCCGTGCCTGCCAGTATGATGTGGACTGGGTAGGTGATCTGGGTGATGCCAGTGGTCTGGACGAGTCGCCCAACCCTGGGTTTGTCTCCCCGACCCCTGTGGCGTCTGAGGCAGGTGCTGCCTATTCGGTGGTCCTGATGAGGGCTGCCAAGGCCCTGAGCCTTGAGCTACCCGTCGCGAAGGTCAAGCCGAACATTCTGACCGAAGTGTTTAAACCGCAGTCATGCCCCCAGGAGCCTCTGCTGCCGTTTAATGAGGCCCTGACGGATGTCCTTTTGGGCACCTGGTCCAGGCCCGCTTCCGGTGCACCGGTTGACCGGAACGTTTCCAGGCGTCACCGTCCGTGCTCGGACGACCCTGCCTTCCTATCCACCCATCCCTCTCCGGAGAGTCTGGTGATCCAGGCCTCCACTTCACAGTCCGCATTCCCGTCGGCTCCGCCCGATCGGGAATCAAAGCGGTATGACCAGTTTGGTAAAAAGGTCTTTTCCTCTTTGAGCGCTGGACTGCGGTCTTGTAATACCGCGTGCCTCTTGGGCCGCTACACCCACTCCCTGTGGGATACGGTCGAGGAGTGTTTGCCGCAATGCCCCCAGGAAGTGCGGGACAAGCTCACCCGGGCCTTGGTTGAAGGCCGGGATGCGGCGCGGTACTCGATCCGTTGTGGTCTGGACACGACCGACTCGCTGGGACGGGCTATGTCCACGACGGTGGCGATTCGTCGCCACGCTTGGCTGAGATCTGCCAACTTCTCGCCAGACGTCCAAAATACACTCATGGACATGCCATTTGATGGCAGTCGCCTGTTTGGTGACAAAGCGGACCACGCGCTGGAGCGCTTCAAGGACTCCAGGGTCACGGCCAAGTCCTTGGGTCTTTCGACCCAGCGCCAGCAGACGGGTTCGTTTCGCCCCTTTCGTGGCCAAGGGAGGGGCGGTCCCACACGTGCTGCCAGCCACGCGCCGCAGAACGCTCCCCAGCGCGGTGGCGGCCGTGGTTTCCGCCGTGGGGGCGGTAGAGGCCAGCGGCGAGGTCAGTCCACACCTCCCCCCGCTGCTGCATCCAAGCCTTCCTAGTCCGAACTTTCGGGCTCACGTGACGCCAGTGGTTGGCAGGGTTCGCCATCACCACTCCCGCTGGCGCGCGATAACATCGGACAGGTGGGTGCTGCAGCTCGTCCGAAGGGGCTACTCCCTCCCCTTCGAGTTCACTCCTCCAGCCATGCCACCGCAGAACCACCGTGTGTCGGGGGACCACTTGACACTTCTGCAGGAGGAAGTTACGGCCCTCTTGGCCAAGGGGGCCATCGAGCGTGTTCCTGGGCCAGAAGTAGGGTGTGGTTGCTACTCCCACTACTTTCTGGTGCCCAAGAAGGACAAAGGAGGCCTGCGTCCTATCTTGGATCTACGGAACGTCAACGGCTTCCTCCGGAAGGAGATGTTCAAGATGTTGACTTTGGCTCAGGTCTTGGCTGCTCTAGACCCACAAGACTGGATGGTAGCGTTGGACTTGCAGGATGCGTATTTTCACATCCCCGTCCTGCCGGCCCACCGGCGTTACCTGCGGTTCACGGTAGGCCAGGAGCACTTTCAGTTTATCGTGCTCCCTTTCGGTCTTACCAGCGCCCCACGGGTGTTCACGAAAGTGATGGCGGTGGTCGCAGCTCATCTGCGCCGGTTAGGGGTGTCAGTCTTCCCCTACCTCGACGACTGGCTGTTGAAGGCGGGCTCGCCCCAGACAGTCGTCCACCACCTTCAGATGACGGCAGACCTCCTGCACGAGCTGGGGTTTTCCATCAATGTGCCGAAATCACACCTGTGTCCCTCTCAAAAGCTCCTTTTCATCGGAGCGGTTCTCGACTCGGCGCAGTTTCGGGTTTATCCCCCGGAACGGCGGGTCCGGGATATTCAGGCTCTGATTCCCATCTTTCAGCCGTTATCCCGGGTTTCGGTCAGGTTGACGCTGCGGCTTCTGGGGCTGATGGCCTCCTGCATCCTACTGGTGCACCACGCCAGATGGCGGATGCGGGCTCTGCAGTGGGACCTGAAGTTTCAGTGGGCCCAGCATCAGGGCAACCTATCCGACCATGTCCTGATCTCGGAGGGCACTGCGAGACAGTTGCAGTGGTGGCTTACGGACCGCGATTGGGTCAGAGGCAGATCCCTCTCCCTTCCCCAACCGGAGCACGTGGTTGTGACGGACGCGTCCCTCCAGGGCTGAGGTGGCCACTTGGGAGAGGCGGAGATCAGAGGCATCTGGTCTCCGGCGGAGTCCCGGCTCCATATCAACATGTTGGAGCTGCGGGCGATTCGCCTAGCACTGAAGGCATTCCTCCCCTTTGTCAACGGGAGTGTAGTGCAGGTGTTCACAGACAACACCACCGCCATGTGGTACTGCAACAAACAGGGCGGTGTGGGGTCGTGGACCCTTTGCCAGGAGGCTCTGCGCCTCTGGCAATGGCTGGAACGTCAGGGCGTGACTCTGACGGTTCAACACCTGGCAGGTTCTCTGAACGCCAGGGCGGACGAACTCAGCCGTCGGTGCTCGGTGGATCACGAATGGCGTCTGAACTCGGACGTGGCGAGAGGCCTCTTTCAGCAGTGGGGAGAGCCTTGGTTAGATCTATTCGCCACAGAAGAGAACGCGCAATGTCATCAGTTCTGCGCGTTGGAGTTTCCAAGACGGCACTCGCTCGGCGACGCCTTTCGGCGCGAGTGGAGTTGCGGTCTGTTGTACGCCTTTCCGCCTATACCACTTCTGCCCAGAGTGCTGAAGAAGATCAGGCGCGACCGGGCCCAAGTTATCCTTGTGGCTCCGGACTGGGCTCGAAGATACTGGTATCCCGAGCTACTCAGCATGACAGTCGGTCCCTCGATCCGCCTGCCCCTTCAGGAGGACCTTCTGTCGCAGCAGCAGGGGACGGTCCTCCACCCAAACCTGTCCAGTCTCCACCTCCATGCGTGGAGATTGAGCGGCGACAGTTGAGGCCATTTGACTTGCCTCCTGAAGTCTGTGATGTCATTCTGGCAGCCAGGCGTCCCTCCACAAAGTCGGTATACGCCTGCCGGTGGAACAGATTTGTGGCATGGTGCACAGCAAAGGCTGTGGATCCCCTTTCTGCCCCTCTGTCTGAGGTTCTCCTCTTCCTTCTTTCCCTTGCCCAGCAGGGCTCTGCTCTGGGCACTATCAAGGGCTATCTTTCTGCCCTTTCCGCCTTCTTGAGGCTGCCTGATCAGCCATCTTTATTCAAGTCCCCGATTGTGTTAAGATTCTTGAAGGGCATCACGCACATGTATCCCCCAACTCCGTTCGTGATGCCTCAGTGGGACTTGAACCTGGTTCTGACCTTCCTGATGTGCGCTCCCTTTGAGCCCCTTCATTCCTGTCCTCTCCGTCTTCTCACTTTAAAGACGGCCTTCCTGGTAGCCATCACCTCTGCCAGGAGAGTGAGTGAGCTCCAGGCTCTTTCTATTCAACCTCCTTTCTTGTCTGTTCATCCTGATAAGGTGGTTCTTCGGACTAGACCTTCTTTCCTGCCCAAGGTAGTCTCTGCTTTTCACATTGGGCAGTCCATCACCTTGCCCTCCTTCTTCCCGCCTCCGCATCCTTCAAAGGATGAAGAGCGGCTCCATCGTCTGGACCCAAAACGTGCGCTTTCATTTTACATGGATCGCACACGCCAGTTCCGGGTGGATGACCAACTGTTTGTTGGCTACGTGGGTGAGAAGAAGGGACGGGCGGTACAAAAACGAACCATCTCCCGGTGGGTCGTCCTCTGCATCAAGGCATGCTACTCTTTGGCTCGGAAGGAGCCTCCTGTTGGGCTGAGGGCCCATTCCACTCGGGCCACGGCGGCTACTACTGCCCTGGGCCGGGGAGTCCCTTTGCGGGACATTTGCCAGGCGGCTACATGGGCCTCGCTGCACACCTTTGCGAGGCATTACTGCCTGGACAGTCAAGTCCGGAGGGACGGCTTCTTTGGCCGTTCGGTCCTCCAGGACTTTCTGGTGTAGGTTGTATTGGTTCGCAGACCCACCTCCGGGGTTGGTATTGCTGGGGTATCTATTCTAAGGTAAGGAATCTAATACTAACCTGTTTCTTTCAGATGAACAAGTTACTTACCTTCGGTAACGATATATCTGTAAGAAACAGTAGTTAGTATTAGATTCCTTACCGCCCCGCCCATCCTCCCCGTTCTGCGAACTGATACCTAGGGTTAAGGACATCCCTTTCAGGGCCCTAGTTTCAAATGGCACCAGTGTTAGTTCTCACATGGCTCTGCGTGTTCTGGCGCGGAAAAGCTGTGTGCAAAGAACTGACGTCAGCGCGCGGAGGCGGCGTCTATATACTCCAGCGACGTCATCACGGCGCACGACGCCGACGACGCGGAGCCGCAGGGGACGCCTGCAGACGACGCCTACCGACGCGCAGGGGTACTGCTACGCAAAAGTTTCCGGATCCAGACTGACGCCTGGGGATATTCTAAGGTAAGGAATCTAATACTAACTACTGTTTCTTACAGATATATCGTTACCGAAGGTAAGTAACTTGTTCATCTGAACATAGATTAATTTTTATTGGTACAGCTGTATTGAGATTAATTTCGTCTGCCCGTTGGAAGGAAGGTTCATCCCTAGTTTTCAAATGTGGCTAGCTCGCTTTCTTGCAGTTTCTAGTTATGAATCGGTAATATTTGCCACTAGAGGCATTAAAGCAAAGTTGCGTGGCGAAAAGCTATGGCGCACAGTTTCCACTTGGAAAGCAGGTTTAACTCCCAGCGGAATTGGCTGAGACTAATGAAACTCTTTGATTTAATTTATTGTCGTCATCTTTCTATATATTGTATAATGTATTTATAAGGCATATAGCCCATTTTGGTGTTAATTGGCTTTATTGTCTTTCTTTGTATCTCCTGTTATCATTATCTGTAATCATCCTTACATTATTGTTTCTAAGAGTTTTTCATCATATCATGTATTCGCCATTGTATATATCCTATTCAATGATTCAAACTTGCTTGGATTCTCTTCTGCTGATACTGGTTCTTTAATAAAAAAAGAAAAAAAAAGGAAATAGTACCAATGTATCGGAGAAAGTTCAAACATTGATGGGCTTAATGCTAGGCTGTGTGTTAGCACCCCTTTTGTTTGCAGATCTCTCGACGGAGTTGGATGAGCTGACAGCGCATGCCCTGAGCCTGGGTGGACAACAATTGTCAAATATTCTTCATGCAGATGACGTATTACTACTTAGCAATAAACAAACAGGACTTCAAAGCCTTCTTAACAGTCTTGGCGTTCATGCAGAGTAGAATGGCCTGACAGTGAATAGCAAAAAAAACAAATGTGATCGCTTTTACCCGGCGCACAAAAAAGAAAAACTGAATGGTACCTTGGCAACAATAGTATAAATGAGACATCTACCTATGTATATTTAGGGATAAAATAGATGAAAGAGGAACATTTGTACCCCACAGAATTAAGGTGGAAGCCCAAACCATTAATTATGCCTTTTCAGCACTGGCAAGATCCTTCCGAGGCCACGATTTGAAACCTTTGGGAGCAGTACTTAAGGCTAAACTTAAACCTTCCATTGCATATGGATCTGAGATAATGCTAGGCAATGAGACTACCCTTCTTGACAAATTAGTGATAAGATCGTATAAACAAGCCTTTCGGCTGCCCAGATATGCCTTGCCGGCCCAAGATCGGCTGGAGTTTTCAATCACAAAACAGTCACTTGCCAGACCTGCGGCATTTGTAAAACTTTCCCACAAACTGCGTGCAGCTGCGGATAAGACGCTGGCTAAACAGGTTTGGATTGAAATCAATCTCCAACGGGGGATCGGAGTCTACAAGAAATATTTGGAGAATAGCATTGTGCTCTTAGAACTGGGAGATCTATTGAACGCTAACATTTCTGGACAAGTGTACAAGAGAAAATGGTAAAGTAGTCGATTAAACTCCAAAGCTGGATTGCAGATAAAGACAAGCTGTCAAAGCACCTCCATGGATGGCTGGTATTGAAATCCTATTCACGCCCAGGAGAATCTTCACTTTTGGAAGCATCCCACCATTGGAAGGTAAAACAGACATTCCTGGCCTTAAGAATTGGTTAAATGCCTACACTGGATTTCATCTCAAAATGGAGGAAAGGTGGGCAGGCGAGAGCAAGAGCTGCTGCCTATGCCATCAGGCGGCAGGATCTTTACAACATGTCATATGTATCTGTCCTGTTCTGATAAACCAGCGAAAAGGATTATTAAGACCTGTGTTTAACGGCCTAGGAGTCAGGACTTGCAGGAATGCAATTCTGGGGTCATTGGACCCACGAAACACAACAATGAAAAAGAGATTAGTGCAATTTCTGACTATTTTTAAAACTGTAATAGGAGCTTAAGTTTGGCTGTGGGAGGTGGGGGCAGGGGGTGGGTTGGTGTAAAGTGACAGAATAACTGTTTCACCGGGGCTGTTGATACGTATTGGACGGGCTGCTAGAGGAATAAGTCATAACCTGTCCTTATCCCGTCAAACCACTTAAACATTTGCTTAATGCTTAGCCACGCTTGGCACCCCCACCTCCCCCCAATTTGCATACTGTTTTTTTATGGTATTATATTTTGCACATTGACACTTTATTTGTAAATCGACAACCTGCTCTATTATCTGTATTAATGATCCTATGCTCTCGACTCCAACGTATGCATTGACATTTTAAATGTGTCTGCCTTTATGTATATGCATTTTATATGCTTGCTCCTTAAGTAAGATATGAAAAAGTTGTTCTAAGAATGATACATTCTTTTAGATTGTAGGCAGGTATGGGGGACTACTTGATCTCTGCAACATCCTAAAATGAGCATATTTGTTCATACTCTGATTTGTGGTTATGATTCTGAGGGGTGCAAATAATCAGATTGTCTATTAATTAAGATATGAAATGGTTTTCTGCGGATGATTGAAATGTTTTTAACCACTTCAGGTAAATATTTTACATTGTGCGGGTTTTGGAATGTTTATGATTTGAATTGACTAATAAACTATGTATTCATTCATTCATACACACTGATTTGAACACGTCTGATTCATTGTCTCTATATGTGTGTGTGTGTGATGTAAAGTGCTCCAACATCATATACTGGTACAAGAACGGCTATTAAACAAATTAAATCCATGTGAGAGAGGGGCTATGGAGAGATGAGAGGCACTGCCGGGGGGGCGGTGATAGTGAGGGAATCATTGGAGAGCCCATCAAAGATTGTCGTATCCTGGTGCACAGTAAATCCATCAATTACTATGATTTAGAAGTGAATACAATTGAATATAGAAGTGCCAATGTGTTGTGGAATGCACCCTGTTTTCTCAAATTTTCTTGGGGGTGCGTAAACAAAGGCTGTGAGCAGTCCGTTTGTTTGTAACACACATCAGCTTTTAAATATCTGTCAATAAAGTGTGCAAATGTTTCAAAACATATCAGCAGTTAGGAAACCACAAATGGACCTATAGTTAGTAATTCAGAAGTGTGCTGGAAAGAGTGTTTAATAGGATTAAAACAATCAGGACACTTTACTTGGTGATGTTCAAATGTTACATATTTGCCGAAACCACATTTCCACACATTAGTATTTGTGCGCAATATAGTTTTATAATTAAACTGCATGTTGGTAATTTGCTTCCATTTAATAGAACATGTTCTGTGTAAAAGACAGGGCCTCCTTCTGCCCTACAGTGATGCCTTAACAGTGTATACAGTTTCTAGTCTGTAGCTCACTTCACTGCATCAATGAGAATCTGAGTTTAAATGTCACAGAAATGAAACAGTTCAAGCAGTGATACTATTTCCCACATACAGGTAAAATAAGGAGGGCTGATATATGGATAGCCACTAGCCAGAGCATCATATAGTAATGTCAACTATCTAACCATTTCGACCCACAATAATATGGTAACACTCAGCCGTCTGCAGCCAATTATAGCTCATGCAGGCTGGTTAATAACTCCCTTTTCCTGCTTCATGCTCTTACCCTCCTACAAGGCCTGCCTGCTACTGGTCTTATCCTATCGTGCAGTCCTTTTTCTGCTTCATGCTCTTACCCTCATACAAAACCTGCCTGCTATGGGTCTTATCCATCGCTCAGTTATGCACCACTTATCAACAGTGGAACAGACATTGAATACCTGAAGCGATCTGACACAAAGCTAAACACTCGGAGGACTGCACTCTAGTCCAGCACTGCAGGTCCCAATTAGCTGCATCCTATGCGTGCGCTTTACATCTCACAATGTCTATCCAAGCAGATCTTCCTGACCATTTCACTCACCAAACATGCTTGCTCACAACCATGAATTGTAAACAAAAAATCAGACTGGGCATGTGTTAGACTTGGCATCTTTTGGCGTGTGTTTTTGCTTTCTGACCTCCCGGTTCTGACTCTGTTTTTGCTGGCTTAACGTTTCTGCACACTTTTGGCACTGCTGATCAGTGGTGAAGTGCAGGTGCTCCTGTAGTAAAATGTGTATGGATTGGTGTGTCCAGGATTGTCCTGCTTGATTCGTGTGTCAGTCCCTACTAGAGTGCACTGCGTGTGCCAGAGCCTATGACTTAATCGCAGTCGGTGGGCTGCAGTACTGGATTATGCTACCCACTTGGACGACTCGTAAAAAAGGTAACTCAGGCCTGCCATCGCAGAGCCCGTGTGCGGTCCTGGACCGCCATGACAACCTGGTCAGTGCACACACTGCCAGATCCTAACCTTCCCCTTTCTTACAAGTCAGGCACCCCTCAGGTAGGGCTAAGGTACCCCTGTGGGCAGGGTGTAGTGTAAGTGAAAGGTGGGACATGCCCGGGTGTGTGTGGCATGTCCCGATAGTGAATTACAGCCAATTTCATTTTTCACTATGGCAAGGCTACCGGTTCCCCATAGGAGAGAATGGGAGGTTTGTTTATTACATCTTATAAACATAACTGGCACAAGAATTAGGTAGGAACATGAAGTATAGTATGCCTGAACTCAGAATCTAAAGATGCATATTTTAGTCAAGGGGATTTGTACATTCTGCATTTAAAATTCCACGTTTATAAAGTAGGTATTTTCTTGCTCAGTCTTCCCATGTGCCTCTGTTGGAATGTGGATTGCCTGTCTGGGTTTTGGATGACAGAAGCCTGTGGGGCCAGAGGGGCTCCAGATAGTCTAGGTAGGTCAGAAAAGGGCTGAATAGACCTGGGCTGGGAAGGGGGAGGAGATTTCCTTGCACCTCAAAGGGCCTGGTCTGCCTCTCACAATGCCGTCTCCACCTCCTGCCAGGAAATCACACCAGAGAAGGCACAACTGGTTCTGGCCGGGCCTCTGCCTGAGAGATCAGAGGATTTTTTGGATACAAATACTGGGGCCCAGACCCCTGAACTTTAGAAGTCATCTGGATCAAGAAGACTGCCAAGAAAAAGAGCTGGAGAAGCTGTGAGGAGGAACTACCACTTTGCTGTGTGCTTTGTTGGGCTGACTTGCAGTGGCTGTTTCTGTCTTGGGCAGTGAAAGGGCTGGACTGGACTTTCTGCAACCTAGTTTGTGAGTCTCTCCAAGGGCTTGAGGTAGAGCTTGCCCCCTGTTTGCAAAGTCTCAGGAACAGCAAACACTTCAAGGTCTTCTGCCCGCAGCACTGGGAACTGTGTGTTTAGTGCTGTATCAGAGGAAAAGCAACTTGACGTCTACGACGATGCTGCTGACTCCGTGTCCTGAAGGCACTGCAGAGGGCACTGCCGCAATGCTGCACCGCAACCTTGGTCTCACCGAGGACGTCTGTCACCAAGCTGCAGCTTGCACTGCGACCTGTGGGCACCACACTCTGCACTGCCTCGCCTCATGCAGAAGCTTTGGCACCGCAGAGAGCACCGCTGCAATGCCGCACCGCAACCTTGGTCCCACCGACGATGCCTGTTGATGCTGCCACCGAGCCGCTGCTCGCAACGTGACCTGTGGGCACCGCCTTGCTTCACGAGGACACTTTGGCCTCCCGGACACAGCCACGCCATGCTGAAATCGAAGCTGCTGCTTGCATCGTGGTTCGAGGGCACTGCTCGTAAGCCACACAAAACGTTCCTTTTGTCCCTAAGTTTTGTCCTGAATTTTTACCTCCTGTCCTGAATCTTTCTCCTGAATTTCGACCCTTTGTCCTGAATTTGTACACTAAGCGTCCTGAATTTGCACCCATGCCAGTTGGTCACCCTATGCCAAAGTGCTTGTTGCTGTGATTGCATACTTCTGAGTTGCACCTTGATAGGATATCACAATCTTCTTTCATGTGATAACAGCGTCCAATGTAATGATGTTATGTTATGTTAACAAGGTTTTATATAGTGCTCGTACACCCAGAGGTTTCATGGCACTGACTGATAGATGCTTTGGTGGTCGGAAAGTTATGCATGAGCCTGAGTGAACAACCAGGTTTTAAGCTGTCTCCTGAATATTTTGAGATTGGTGCAGGAGCGGATTTCCAATGGGAGGGAGTTCCATAGTTTGGAGGCAAGGGTGGCAAACCTGCGTCCTCCCTAGCATTGGATCTTGTAAGGGGGGATGATCTGGAGATTTTGATTGGCAGACCGGAGGTTGCGAGAGGGAGTGTATCTAGGCAGAAGATTGTTGATGAATAGGGGGCTACGAGCATGGAGGGACTTGAAGATGATGCAGGCCGCTTTGAGTGTAACTCGTTGGGAGATGGGGAGCCAGTGACGTTGTTTTAACAGAGGCCTTGCTGACTGCCAGCGTGGCAGTCGATGAATCAATCTGGCGGCCTGGTTTTGGGCCATCTGGAGTCGCTTACTAAGAGCGAGAGGGAGACCCAGATAGATAGAGTTAGCGTAGTCCAGGTGTGATAGTACGAGAGCTATCACCACCTGGATCAAGGCTGGCTGCGTTAGCATCCGACTGATCTTCCTGATCCTACGGAGCTGGAAGAAGCATGAGGACACTACCTTGCTTACTTGGGTTTTTAGTGACAGATCTTTGTCAATGGACACCCCCAGGCTTTTGACCGAAGTCAAGGGAATGGGAGGGGAGCCAAGTTCTGGTGGTCAATAGAGTGGGCCCCAGAAAAGTTGACTTTTGCCATTGAGGACTAGTTCGGTCTTGCCGGGGTTTAATTTCAACTGGTTAGAGTCCATCCATTGAGGAATGTGTAGCATGGTGCTCTGGAATTCCTGGATGGATTCAGGGGAGTTATCGATAGTGAAAATGAGTTGGAGATCGTCAGCATAGTTGAATGTGACAGCTTTGAATGCTTTGAGGGACTGAATCAGGGGGACCATATATCGGTTGAACAAGAGGGGAGACAGCGAGGAGCCTTGGGGGACCCCGCAGGAGGTGTGGAGTTTGGGGGCTGAGAAGGGGGCCTGGCAGACAGCTTGGGTACGGTCGCTGAGAAAGGACCTGATCCATCTGTAGGCTGAGTTACAGATGCCGGCCTGTTTGACACGGTCGAGGAGGATGTTGTGATCGACCGTGTCAAACGCTGCCGAGAGGTCCAGTAGGACCAGGGCTTTTCCTCTGTCTGCATTATTGCGGAGAGAGTCCATGATGGCAGTGATGACTGTCTCACTGGAATGGGCGGGTCGAAATCCACCTTGAAAGGGGTCCAGAAAGTTGGATTGCTCAATAAAGTTCGAGAGGTGGGTTGTTACATGAGCCTCTAGAACCTTAGCTAGATAAAGGAGGAGGGAGATCGGCCTGTAGTTGGAAAGGATTGAGGGTTCAGCCCCTGTTTTTTTTTTTTTAGAAGGGTCCGATGACTGCTTCTTTGAAGATTTTAGGTACCACGCCTTGGGACAGTGATGCATTGAGAAAGGGCAGGATCGGAGGGGATTGCACCGAGAAAACATTTTTTAGGATATAAGGAGGGCAACAGTCCCTGGGGGAGCCAGATTTTACCCTGGTCAGGAGGGCTTGTAGTGAATGTGCATCGAGGGGTGGGAAGTGATCAAAGGAGCAGGTGCTAGAGGCACATGCTGGGGAGATAGGTATAGGGTCCATGGCAGGGATGCTGGCTTTGATGGTGGCGATTTTATCGATAAAGTATTTATTGAGAGAGTTGTACAGGTCTTGGGTGACCAAAGGCTTGGGCAGGATTCTGTCTGAGTTTGAAACCTTATTGACAATAGCAAAGATGTCCTTGGATTTGTTTTCTGAGCGTTCTATTATGCCCGAGAAGTAAGAGGCTTTGGCCTGAGTGATGGCTTTCATATAGTCTGCTCGGGCAGTCATATAGAGGGTTTTTTCATGAGGATCATAAGTCCTCCATTTCCGCTCCTTTTGGCGGATGTCTAGTTTTTGGGCCCTTAGGTCGAGGGAAAACCATTTTTGAGCGTCCGAGCGGTGGGCGGTTTTGAGTTTTTTTAGTGGGGCATGTGTGTTACTTGCTGCTAATAGCCAGTTTGAGATGTTTGCCTCGGCCTAGTCGAGGTCTGCATTATTGGCTGGTATAGAGCTCTCGAGACTTTCCAGGAATGCTTGTTTGTCGAGGGTGCCCCATTTTCTAATGAGACCCCCCTTGGTTGTTATGGGCTTACTATGCATCGGAATAGAGATGCTAAAATTGATAAAGAAATGATCGGACCATATGCAAGGGGATATAATGGGTGAGGAGATAAAGATTGGCACTCCACACCTGGTCCAATATGTGTCCCTTGATATGAGTGGCAGAGGTAATATGATGGCTGAAGTTGAGGCCCAAGAGAAGCTCCATTAGTCATATTGTGTCTTGTTGTGATATGAAAGTGCTTCTTGATGTTATGTGACAGCGCCCATTTATGGGTTATGAGTGGCCCTTGCTGTGATGTCACAGTGCTTGGTGCTTTGATGGCTTAGTACGCTTTAATGTGATGCCAGAGTGCCCGTTGCTGTAATGTCATACATCTTGGTTATCCCTTCCTGTGATGACACAGTATCCCTCTCTGTGATGTCACAGTTCTCAGTACTGTGATGTCACGCAGCACTTTCAGTGGTGTCACAGTGCCTTTTGCTGTGACGTTGCAGTGTCCCCTCTGCGATGGCACAGCTTCCCATGATGTGATGCTGCATTACTCCTTCTGTGATGTTACAATGTTTGTTGCTGTAATGTTATGCAGCTCAGCTGCCCTTTAACGGGATGTCACAGTGCTCTTTGATGTGAGGACATAATGGCAAATGCGATAATGTCACACCTACTCATGTGATGTCATAGTAGTCTTTGCTCCGACACAGTTCTTCTTGATGTGATATCACAGTGTCCCTTTGGCGTGATGTCAAAGGGCCCATCCGGTAAATCACAGTGATTGCTGCTGTGAGGTCACAGCACCTCTTTCTGTGATGACGCACTAAGGCTTTCTATGATGTTATAATGAGCCTCTCTCTGATGGCACAGTGCCCCTTGTTATGATTTCACAGAGCACGTTGCTATCATGTCCTAGTGCGCGCTGCTATGGTGAACAGTGCTCATTACTGTGATGTGACAGTGTCCGTCACTTTGATGCCAGATTCCTCGATGGATATATGTCACAATGACCCTTCTTATGTTGCCACAGTGTAAAGTCACATTGCCCTTCGTTGTGACGTCTTAATGCTACTTACTGTGAAAGCACTAGCCTCCATTACTAAGTAAGTTATTTCACCAGAATTATCCCATATGAGTGTCACGCCAAAACGTGAATACTATTTCCAGCTCCAAAGTTGGCAGCTGTAGCTGTTACACCATAATATTTGTATATAGCGCAAAGAGATTGCAGCGCCATACAGGAACACTTCTTACATTACAAAGAAACATTTAGGGGCAGATTTACAAGCCCCTTGCAACACTTTTGCGCTGCTGTTGCTTCAATTTTGTGAACGCGAACTTTTTTTGTCACTCCTTAAGCCTGCTTGAAGCAGGCTTAAGGAGTGATGCAGTACAATAAGTATAGGCCTCAACGTACATTGCTGGAGTTGCGTCGTGCTTGCGACACGACTCCAGCAATGCGTGACTTTTGGGCCACAGATGCATCCGAAATTCTGACGCATCCTTGCACCATGGTGCACCGTATTGTAAATACGGCGCATCCATGGTGGCACAAGGGTATCGCAGGCTGGCGCAGGGAAACTGACGCATCTCTACAGATGCGTCCGTTTCTTGTAAATCTGCCCCTTATATTTTAGTAAACATAACAAAGTTAAAAAATGGACCAAAATTTCAGGAGGTAAAGTTAACATAAATTCTAAAACCTTGGTCCCCAATCTCGAACCTTGATCCTCAGCACCAAAATACATAAATGTAGCCATTATGCCACATCCTCTTGACTGCAAGAGTAAGATTGTAATTACTCACTGCTCTCAGGGAGGGGCAACTGTAAACGAGCATGACAAATAAATGCCTTTAACAAATCAAAATGCAGAATGTATGAGTCAAAATTCAAGCAGCCAGAAGCAAGAAGATAACCTGACTGCAAGCCTACTGAGAAATTACAGCAGTTCTCGGAAGAAACAGCGCACGCTCCTAGAAAGCCACACACAATGAGATATTCGGTGTGACTGGATGGGCTATCACTGGCAGGATGGGAGGGAGGGCTAGGGTCAGCCTCACTTACGCCTGAATAGGATGTGTCCCACCTCCCCTCAAAGAGCTTCAAACCTCCTGTATCCAGCCTGGAGCCAGGGCAGGAAAGGCACGGCATCTGTGCAATTATAAGGTATGCCTCCAGAAGCTACTCTCCACTTCTAAGGCGCAACTGTGTATAAAAGAAGGAACTCACACGCTACCACTTCAGTACACTTCTGGACCTGTGCATACTTTGCCAGGAAGAAGGCTGCTGAACTGCTACAAGGACTGCCACTCTGCTAGACTGCTGCTCTACTAGGAACTTCTTTGCTTTTGTTTGCCTGCTGCTCCCTTCGCTGGGAAAGAATAACTGGACCTGAAACTCCATCTTGAACCCAGGATCTCAGAGTGACTCAAAGGGATAGTCTGCTGGCCTCCTTATCTGAGCCTCAGGGACATAGCAGACTCCCCAAAAGCTCCTGGACCCATCTTAAGCGAGTTCCTGACCCCAAAGGTGCCTCTCAGGCCCTGGGCCCTTGGTGTAGATGTTGGAGCTTAGGCGGGGGTTGGGGTACTTTTTAGGGCTCGGGTGTCAGATTACTTTTTAGGTCTCAATGGTGGCGGGGTGTGTTCGTTTTTAGGGCTCAGGAGGACCCTTAAAGATACATCAAAAAGTGGCACTTAAAAAATATAGGTGCCCAAATGAAGTGCTGGATTCACAAGCTAGTCGTGCAAAGCTCTCATTCACCCAGACTCCCTGTTCTGAGTCCTCGCAGCTCGGCTACTTAAAGTCCCCAGCTTGGCTGAGTTCTTTGTTCCTCGTGATATTCCAGAGCCCTTCAACCTTATGAATTTGATAATTGATCCCCTCACTATAAATTCTCTCTGGTTAAAAACGGAGCACCTAAATTCATTCACTAATGCTTCTGTTATTACCAACTGACAGACTGATCTATACCCTCAGTTTGGGCCCACATAGTGCCCGGGAGATGAATTAACCTACTGCTTCACTTTAATACTACAACATAAGACTGAGAACCCTTTAAAAACAATGCCCATGGTGGTGTTGTGCACTGGTGTAATGCACCCCAAAATAATGCAAAATACAAACAAGTGGTAAATGGAATGCTTGAATGAATATTTGCCACAGGCTTGGATCGCATTCCATTTAATTGTTTTTATCTCGGTCTGCCTTTTCAGATAGGGATAAACCTTATCCAGCGCAGTCATCTGTTCCCCAAACCTCTGGACAGAGGCCTCACAGGCTGGCGCTGTGGTTAGTTGTGGCCCCTGGCTCTGCCAGCAAGAGTCTAAATGCCACTGCTAAAGCCCCTTAGTGGAACAATAGAAAAAAGGGCTGAGCTGGGCCTGTCTCTTTAATCTCCCCCTTGTCCACTTATAAGTACAGTACTGAGGCATTTATCATACTGTTTGAAATAGTAATAATAATATTTTATTGTGTTGTGAAACCTGGCACCATTGGCGTAGGTTTCCCTTTCATTTTTTGCTGTTGCCTCACATGTTTTTGCTGGTTATAGATGCTTTGGACCCTGTGCCACTGCTAGTCAGTGCCACAGTGCAAGTGCTCCCTATGGTAAATTGATGTATGAATTAGTGACTCCATGATTGGGTTATTTTATTTACTTTTCAGACCCTAGTACAGTGCACTGAGTATGCCCAGGGCGTGTAAATCCAAATGCTGCTAGTGGGCTTGCAGCACTGGTTGTGCCACCCACCGAAGCAGCCTGTAAAGTGTGTCTCAGGCCTGCCATTGCAGGGCCTGTGTGCAGTCTGTGACTGCGATGTCGACTCGGCAAGTGCACCCACTTACCCGTCCCTAAACCTTCCCTTAACTTCATATCAGACACCCTTAAGCTAATCCCAAGGGCAGGGTGCATTGTACGGATAAGGTAGGACATGCACTTGTGTGTGTGGCATGTCCTGATAGTAAATTACAGCCATTTTCGTTTTTCACTATTGCAAGGCTACCTGTTCTTTCTTTTAGTAATATCCCCTGATATATCAGTCTTCATGGATGACAACCCCGGTCTTAGCTTCGGCGATGAGATAGCCACAGAAATTCTCAGGATTACCCCATCCATCTTAGGGGGGAAGGTCCCTCAGCCTCGGGGACACCATACGAGGACTGGACCACCCTCACAAACATGAAGAGGGACTGGATAAAAATAACGCTCAACGGAGCAGTGATGACGGAATACTTGAGGGCTAACATCGCACCTAACAGCCTGATAGTTAAGAACTTTCCTAGACTTTTCCTGGACGACGCAGTCTTTAAAAAGGAGTGGTCCCTGGTGGTGTGGAAATGCACCAGTGACTTACTTATCCTCTTTATTAACACAGCAAAAATCATAGCTGATGCTCTCCTCATTAGAATGCAGGTGGCTGAAGGGCTAATAAAACTACCATTCATGCAACCCTGTTTGAATCTAAATTCACAGAACTCAATAATGAGATTTCCGAGCACAAGGAATTCCTGATGAAGCAGAAGGTCAGCAAGCTTCAAAAGAATATAAACAGATTCAACAAGGAGAAAATATATCCATATTTGAAGGCAGATTATACGGACAACAAGACCAGCTACTCTTCTGATGAAAGTAGCAATACCAACAGAAGAGACTCAGCCAGCCGTGATTCCAGTAGTGGGAGTTGGGGGGGCCCTAATCATAGGAGAAATTATTATTATTAAAGGGGTTTGTAAAGCGCCTGGTGACGCCTCCCGGCGTGTCCCCGCGCTGTGGAGAGAGAGTTATAGAGGGAGAGGCAGAGATAGATACCACTAGAGAGTAAATAAACGGGTTTTCAGCAATTTTCTAAAAGCTGCCTCATTCGTTTATAATCTGATGTTCGTAGGGAGGATATTCCACTCCTTAGCTGCCAGAGTGCGGAAGGACTTGCCTCCCATTCTAGCTTTTTTAGGGAGCGATGTTTTGAGCAAGCCCATACCTTTCGATCTAAGAGATCTGTTGGGCTCATACAGTAATGCCAGATCGGATAGGTAGGAGGGGGCTTTTTGGTGAATGATTCTGTGGAACCAGAGGAGTGCCTTAAATAGTATCCTCTTGCTAATGGGCAGCCAGTGGAGGGTAGTCAGGGAAGGTTTGGAGGGAGCTCTACGAGGAAGTCTTAGTACTAGGCGAGCTGCTGAGTTCTGCAAGACTTGTAATCTTCTGATGTTTTTTATGGACGTGCCCAGCAGCAGTACGTTTCCATAATCTATACGGGAGGTGATAAGTGCCTGAGTCATGGTACGCCTGGAATTTAGTGGGAGCAAATCCAGGGTACGATTGAGGGTTTTCATGACTCCAAAGCACTTACCTACTGTTTTTTTGACATGACTGTCAAAGGAGAGCTTGTTGTCTATCCAGACACGTACGTTTTTTGCTAACCACCCACAAACTCCTAACTACCCGATACATAACTTTCAAGGCCCACAACCACCATATTGGCCTTTTCCGATGTATCCCCATGCCCAACCTCAATTTTATCCTGCTAGCAACCCACCTTTTTTAGGCAGAGGCTGGGGCAGAGGAAGAGGGCGCAAAAGAGGAGGGCAAGAACAGGTCCAATGGCAGGACCAACAACCCAATATGATGGAAACCAGGAGCAAAACTCAGAGCAGGAGAGTCCTGTGGTAAATTTATCACATAGGCAACTGACATAAACAGAACAAACAGTACTTGAGAAGTGGCTCGTGTATGTCCCCACCCCTAAAGAAGATATATTCTTGGAACAATGCAAAATCCAGAACCTGTTTAGAAAGGTGCGCATGTGGGCTTATTTTGAGGGTACAGAAGAACCTGCCAGATTAGATTCAGGCCTACGTAACCCCTCGACCTTCACGCCCACCGTTGGCATGAAACCGGTCGAGGTCCTGCCTTTTGAAAAAAACTTGCTTAAAGTACTAAAAAATGAGGACAGCAGAGTTCCGTTCTACAATCTCTCTAACCAGGAACATGCAGCTATTAGATCACTGGCAGAGGACAAGAGTATCACAATAAAACAGGTTAGCAAAGGGGGAGCAACGGCTATACAGTCCACTACGGACTATAACACTGAATTCTTACGCCAGCTACAGAATAGAAAATTCAATACCCCCATAACAATGAACCCCACAACTCGATTAACGACTGAGATTGCGACAATGGTCTTTGAGGCAGAGAGTAATGGGTAGGTCAGTAAAAAAGAAGCTGATTTTCTGATCACCAAAAATAAAAAAATAAAACAATTTTTACACTTTGCCGAAAATACATAAGGGAACTACCTCAGTCCCAGAGGCAGACCAATAGTTTCAGCGATCGGTTCTCTCCTAGAACCCCTGATGAAATTTTGCGACTACTACATGCAACCTTTGGTCAAACAGACTCCCTCGTACATCAGGGACACCACTGATATCCTTCGCATTATGGGGGAATTGGAAAACACCACTTACATCACCCTCCTGGTCACCCTGGATGTTGAGCAATTGTATACCAATATCTCACAGAGAAAGACACTGACAGTGATAGAAACTGCATCTCTTTCATTATGCAATGTGCCACCTTGGCATTAAGTGAGAACTTCTTCGAGTTTGACAACCAACTCTTCCTTCAGTCTCAGGGCACTTCGATGGGGAGTACCTTTTCTCCTAGTGTGGCATGTCTTTACATGGCAGCATTCAAGCAAGAGATAATCCGACATGCCAGCAAACCCTTTGGAGCTAGCCTGAGACTGTGGAAGAGATATATAGACGACATACTCATCTTCTGCCAGGGGGACATACAGACATGCAAGGAATTCTGTGGGTGGATCAACACCAAGAACCAGTACTTGAGATTCACCCATACTATCTCACCAACTGAAATCACCTTTTTAGATCTCACCATTAGACTACAAGAGGGCAAACTAACGACTGCCATGTATAAAAAGCCTACTGACAGGAACAGCCTGCTGTTGTATAGCAGTTATCATCCAAAGACTCTGAAAATAAGAAACCCTCTAATACTGTGACTTGTGTAACCACATACACACCAAGATCCAACCAGATAAAGAAAGCCGTGAACAAACATTGGGAGATCTTGAACATAGACACGCTGACAATACCAAAACCCAGGTTTGCCTTCAAGCGTACAAACAATTTAAAAGACATGTTAATGCACACGAGACCCAAGAACAGAAATAGTTCAAACCAGAGACAATTGTGGGATCTCCCCCCTGTCACAAGACACTACCCTTGCGGTTCATGTACCGTGTGTCCACAGACAAAACAAACTAAAGAACTGGTACGGTCTGACACATTCACATGAACGATCACAAAATACACTAATTGCAATACATCACGTTGTGTATACATGTTGACATGCCCCTGCGAGAAAAGATACATTGGGATGACCATGAGGGCCATTAAGACCAGAATAACTGAACATAAAAGCAGTATTCGTTGCCTGAAGACAAACACCAAACTGTATACCCATTTTACAGAACTAAGACATTGCCCAGCAAGTCTACGTTGGGTAGTTCTTAAGGCTCATCAACAAATAACGCACACAGCTCTGTTCAGGATTGAACAAAGGTGGGCATTTCATCTCGACTCAGCCAATGGTGGCCTGAATGATGACATCCCTTGGAGCACTATTAATTAACATATGATCTGGATATATAGCATAGGTGGCCAGTATTAACCACAAGATGGCCGCCCGTCTTCTTAGAGGTCCCTCTGCCACTGAACAATCCTAGGACCCTGAACCATCCGAGACCTCTCCAAAGCACCCAATGCAGTGCCAACTGGTCTAATATATTGCTTTTTTCACCTGTTTTACCATTATAGTTACATAGTAGCTTCTAAGCAATAATACAATCTATATACCGATATAACCATGTTTAACTAATATACACTCTAAAATGCCCGCCACGAGAGCGTCATTAATGACATCACTTTCTAACCACCACGTGATGCTGTTTTACCGCCATTAGAACCATCAGTGATACTCATAAGGCACCCCACATGATACACCGCTATGGCCTAGTGTAATTAATGGATGTATGACATTACAACGCATGCTTTTACATCGCATGCTTTTACATCGCAGTTTTTACAACGCATACCGTTACAACGCATATCGCTTTGGGGTGCTGGATAGTGAATAGTTTAATTTACTATTCCAACTCCAGTCCCCGTGGATAGTAGGGAAGGTGCTGGATAGTAAATTAAATCTATTCCCTATCCTAGAGCGCCCCCCAGCGCAATGCGTTGTAATGGTTTGCGTTGTAAAAGTTGCGATGTAAAAGCACTGAGTGGTAAAAGTTGCGTTGTAAAGGATGTTTCCTGTAATTAATACACACTCTAATACGGCCGTCATAAGAGCGTCATTAATGACATCACTTTCCAACCACCTCGTGATGCCGCTTTGAACGCCACTTGAACCATCCATGAGCTTAATAAAGCATCCCATACCTCCTCCAGCGTTCTATTGACCGCTATAGCTATTCAGTAACCCCTAAGTATTAACATACCCCATACCGATATTGCCATGATTTATGATCAACACACTCCAAGATGGCCACCATGATTCCATTATTGATGACGTCATCATTGATGAAAATGGTGATTCCATTTTTACCTCAGCTGTGGCCAATTACCCTGCTCTGCGACTTCCACGGCAGGTATTTAAACAGGTTCCTGCTGTGACATGGTACCTTCCTGGTTGCAGCGGAGCGGGTAGGTCAGCCACGAGGCTCCGAGCGGGAGCAGGCGAGTATGCACAACCCTTTGGAGGCCAATTCTGACACTGGCGACTAATGGAGGTAAGAGGTACCGGGGATAGGCACTGCGAGCCTAAAGTTACTGAGTTGTAAATTGACACCTTTATTTTGAGGTACTAGCTCGTGGCGCCCGGGTTCCTGGGGGCGCTTACACTTTGCCTCTTTATTGGAGTAGCTCCGTGAGCACCCATGGCTGGGGCATTGAGTACGGCGCAGTCACCAGACAGAGCGGCTCTGTATGAGCATCTAATCTGTAAACTGATCGTATCATTGGTTTGGGTTCACTACTACAGGCCACATTCACCCTGACCCGGACCTTCTGCTCCCTACAATCGAGTGATTCAGGGCCAGTAAGTGAGCATCAAACCAGTGTGCATACAGCCAACTATGAGCTGATACTTTGTGTCTCATTAAATAAAGAGACACTACGCTGAGTGTCCACAAACTCCGCTGCTAACTGATGAGGCAGAACCATACACCTGAAGAGGTGAGTTTGCGTCCACTCACCACCATGGTCTAAATCACGACTTTCGTAAGCATGGATACACAGAGGATATGTATATGGAAGCACGCACAGACCTTGATTGGTTTGCATGATAGCACTGTGTGTTTTTAATGCTTTCTATTTTTGACTCTAGAATATGTAAAGTGAGACACATCAACTGTATTCACCAGGGATCACTTTCAACTACCTTGTCATGGTTTTTGATTCTCTTCTTTGTACTCTAGGGGCCAGATGTAGGAAGGCTATTACCGGTCGGTAATGGCCGAAATCGGCCGTTACCGACCGGTAATAGGTTTTTACTACGTAGGTGGCAAAATTACTGATTCAGTAAATAACTAATTGGTATTTACCGATTCTGTATTTACCGAATCATCATTTACCGATTCGGTATTTACCGAATCGGTAAATGACTTGTAGGAAGCACTTCAAAGAGTGCTTCTGTGCTTTAAGAATTCGTTATTTACCACCAACTATTAGTTGGTGGTAAATAACGAATACCTCTGTATATGCAAATCTGTGCATTTACACCTGTGCCATGTGACAGACATACATGCCCTTAGGGCATGTATGTGTGCCACATGTGCACACAAGCACTATTCAGGGGTGCAACAGGGTGTCAATGTGACACCCTGCCACCCTTGACCCTTTCCCTATTTTACTGAATCTGTATTTACCGATTAGGTAATTGACATTCATTGGAATAAATGGCAAATACCGAATCGGTATTTACCGATTCCGTAAATACCGAATCTTAACGATTCGATATTTTTTACCGAATTATTATTTACATAGCATTTACCGATTCGAAAATACCAAATCGGTAAAATTCGGTATTTTCTAATCAGTAAATGTCAATTACCTACATCTAGCCCTAGGTTGGCTGCCTTTTCTCCGGGGCAATGACCAACGGGTAGAGCAAGTGGTAAGTAGCGTTGCAGCACACCACCCACTGTAGATAGTTTTTATTATACACCCGGTCCTGAAGAATCACCAACTAATCACTTCTGTGACTTTCTTAGGCGAGAAGCATGTTGACCATCTGGGGGTTGAGCAAAATTTTTGTCACATTATAACAAAACAGTCGCCCCCCCCTATTCTTTTTAACCAGGTTGGGACCATTACAGAATAAACATAATCACAAAGGCTTCCCTTACCTGTTTTACATTCACATACCATATCTACAATTTCCTAGGCCCCTCACACCCATGGCACCTATACAGCAAGGAACAAAAGATCTCCGATAAAGAGACCCTTTTTGGGTGCCCGTCGAGCATTGTAGCGCCATTTCGATGAGGAGCAGACCCATATGATGAAGCATGACACCTAGCTTGCTGGGTGTGTGAGGGTCCTAGTTCGGACAGGAGGTATTCCCCACCTCCTTACTACCTAGGGTATAAACAAGGTGGCCAATTTCCCAAAAAGGTACTCCGTACTTTTCTGTCTCTTACCTGTTCCCCATAGCCAGAATGGGCAGTTTGATTATAACATATTATAATCCTAACAGACCCAGGGAACATGGTAGAAATTCGAGTTTAGAATGCCTGAACTCAGAATGATAAAAGACATCTTTTAGTGAAGTTGGTTTTAACATTCTGTGTTTGAAAATACCACTTTTAGGAAGTAGGTATTTTCTTGCTTAATTATCCAAGCCTGCCTCTGATAGGTTGTGTATTCCATGTCTGGAGTTTGAGTGACTGGGACTGGGGGGATTCCAGGAGACAGGGTGAGTTAGAACAGGGCTGAATAGAGAGATCTACATGGAGAGTGGTGGGAGGAGTTGCACCTGGGTCTGAATAGGGCTGTGCCTTCCCTCCACAATGCTGGCTCAACCTCCTGTGGTGCATCGGATGTCCCTGGCCCACACTGTCAATGGAAAGAAGGAGTCATGTAAACAAAGTGCTCCAGGACTGACCAGAACTGGTTTCGACTAGGCAAAGACCTCTCTGCCTTCAGAGAACAAAGAGAATATGAGTTCAAAAGGGGGACCCAGACCCCAGAATTTTAGATCACTTTTGGGAAACAAGAAGAACCTTTCCTGAGGAGAGGACCCAGAGAGAGAGAGACTGCAGTAGGAGACTATCCCTGTGCTGTGTGCTGAATGGGGGATTGGCCTGCAGTGGTTGCCTGACTGCCAAAGAAAGGAGACAGGAACTTTGTGCTACTTTCATCAACTTGTAAAGGATCTCCAATGGCTTGAAGATTAAGCTTGCCTCCTGCTGAAGTCTCAGGGACAACAGACTTCAACAACCAGCTCCCCTGCATTCCTTTGCTGGGAATTGAAGTGCTTGCCATTGAGCTGGGCCTACTGAGAGACTGCGTGTCTCTGGGAGCTGGAAGCGCGACACAAGACGAAGAAGCGTGTCGCCGCTGCAGCAGTTGTCGTTGCATCGCCGAGAAAGCGTGCCGCCGCTGTCGCCATCGCATCACTGAAGCGCCTCGCATCTCAGGAGAAGAGTGTCGTCGTTGCAGCAGACGCTGTCGCATCACTGGAGAAGCATGTTGCTGCTGCAGCAGCTGTTGTTGCATCGTTGAGGACGCATGCTGCCGCATCGCATCACCGAAGTACCCCACATCATTGGAGAAAAGTGACGCTGTCGCAGCAGACGCCGTTGCCTCACTAGAGAAGCATGTTGCAGGGCCTGCCACGGCTCAAGAAGATTCACTGAGTTGCCGCATGGCCATCAGGAGTGCATGCATCACCCCTTCGTTGTCGCAACATCAAGAAGAAGCAATTTTGTTTCCTTGCACCGGATCTTCATCACATCACAGAGTTGCTAGCCACATCGCCACAGAAGCGCAGTAAGAAACCAACACATCACCTCCCCACGCGGAGGAGAACCGACGCATCACCTCCCCTATGGTAAGGAACAAATGCATCACCCTCCCCTATGCAGCAGTAGGGAACCGACACATCACCTCCCCCGGAGAAAGGAACCAATGCATCCCCGTTCTTGCGTGTAAGGAACCGAATCATCGCCTTCCCTGCAACTCTTTTGTTTGTATAGCGTTACGCATCCAAAGGTACATTGAACATAAGGGTCGCACTGACCATCTGAAAAGAACTAAGCTATTTCTACCATTTTTTAGTACAGTATTGTGGATTTTTGTCATTTGTGGTCTAGTGATAAGTCTATATAAATAATACTTATTTTTATACTTCAACCTGTGTGGTGTTCCTTTGTAGTGTTGTCACTATATAATACTGTATGTGTTCACAAATGCTTTACACACTGCCTCTGAGATAAGCCTGTCTGCTGTTGCCAAGCTACAAAGGGGGCGAGCAGGTGTTATTTTAGGAGTGTAGCCCCTTACCCTGACTAGAAGCAAGGGTCCCTATTTGGTCAAAGGTACATACCTCTGCCAACTAGAGACCCCCAAATCTAACATGTGTGATTACTTAAAACCATTACAATTTGTTTCTTTTTTGTTTTGTTTTTTAAAGATATATGGTGCTTATGTACAACGAAACAGAGCTTTAAAATATTCAAATTAATAGTAAGACAATCTAAAATAGGGAGAGAGGTTTAAAATATCCTAATGATAATTAATTACCTATGACTATCAGAGACTGAGGTATCAGATCAGTCGAAGCATCGCTTTTTTTAAATGGAATCTAGATAAGGATAGCTAACCATACGTTTACAAAGAGCCATAAAAGGAAAAGTAAACAATTAATATTCAGCATAAAACAATGATCCAATAGACTGTTCTGGACGATCAGAAATTCATGGGTTAAGCCTAAGGTGATGTAGCGGCACAGCCAGGTTGAGGGAGATTTGCGGCCCTGTTTTTTTCCAACAATTTGGCCACTCTGTCAACAAATTTAGTGAACCGAATGTTCAGCTTCGTATTGTCTGAGTTCAGGGCAGTAATAATGGCTTGTCGACAGGTATGAACTCCAAGTTTATGCCATTTGTCCCGCAGTGAGGACCTTCTGTCGATCAGCAGAGTGGGACAAGCGCAGACTATATGCTCCATTGCTTTAGAGTGATAGCGCCACTTCCTGCATTTGATACTAGCACTGGAGCCGCACCATTTGGGCAAATTCTTTAAAAAAGGCCATTCTCCCATCCTCAGGGCCATAAACTTTAGCTTCTAGAAAAGTGCAGATGTGCTTGATGAATAAGATGATTCGACCCCTGGTTTAAATTCGGAGATTACTGCCCAGGCGTGTTTCCTTCTGGACAGTGTTGCCCTGTCGGAGGGGAAAGACCACAGCCAGGCACTTGACTTGAGGACTACCTTTAGCACCAGCTGAGATGGATTTGTTCCCCAATATTCCTTGACACCGATTAATTGCAGGGAATAGTCTAGATGATGCAGATGTTTATGACTGAATTGGCTGGTTGAAATTTCGTTCCAAATTCTGGCCCCAGACTGCCCTCCTAGGCGTTACGCATTTTGTTGCAGAGCTTTATGAACGCACCTGCCTCGATGCCGTGATAGTCCAATAAGCCGAATTCTAGTCTAACTTGGGCTGGTGATGTGGATCTTAGCAGGCGAAAAGCTTGTTTGAAGATTTTGATGGTTACTTTATGTAATACAGTACATATTGCGCCCTTCATGATCTCATGCCCATATGACAAGGAGTTGGACATTTTTGCCTTCACCACCTTTAGCATTGGGGTTAGACTAGGGCAGAGTAGTAGTTTCGAAAGTTTCGCTTAGGCAGCCTCATGTGACAGAGCTTTGGCCCTTAGTGCCTCTTTCTGATTTACAAAGGAGCGTCTGGTGTCAAGATAAATTCCCAAGTATTTGTAGCGGGATACTGACTCGATCTTTTTGTTATTAAAGAGCCACCATACATTCTGCCGCTTTTTGCTTCCCAAAAGAAATAGTTTTTGTTTTGGACATGTTCAGCTCCAGCCAGTTTTTTGTTGTGTAAGGGAGCAGCTGAACGAGTAACCTCTGTTGGCCTACCTTTGTGTGACTTAATAACACAAGGTCAGCGGCTTACAACAAATTACTAATGCAGGTTCTGTCTATTTGGGGGGGTGACTGTCAACACTATAGAGTAAAAGGGATAAATCTGAAAAAGAAGTGGGGCCAACACGCAGCCTTGTTTGATGCGGCTTTTGGTCTCGATCTTCCTGGAAACATGGGAGACTTCTCCCAACTTAATTTTGATCCAGGTTTCCGAGTGGAGTTGAAATATGGCATTTAAAAGACCCAAAGGTATGCCCCAGAGCTCTAATTTTTGCCATAATAGACCCTGGGGCACTTGGCCAAAAGCCGCTTTAAAATAGACAAAGCAGCAGTTGAGTTGGTTACCTTGGGCTGCAACTTTCTCTGTCAAGACAGATAGGGTGACTAAATTGCTTGTTGTTCTGGAGTTAGCCACAAAACCAGTTTGGTTGAAAGGGAGACGCTTTGTTGTTTCTACCCAGACCAAGAGTTCTTCCAATAAAATGTTGGTGTAATATTTAGATTCGATGTCCAGGAGAGCTATCATTCTATAGTTTTTAGGATCGTTTCTCTTCCCACTTTTATAGATTGTATGGAAGATAGCACCTTTCCAGGACTCCGGGATGGTATAATGTAGCCTGCAGTAGAGAAACAACGAGGCCAGATATTCTGACCACAACTCTACGTACGATTTGAACAGGGCCTGAGGAAGACCGTTAGTCCCTTGGGCTCCTTCTACCCAGCTTTCCTAATTGAGCGTGCAATGTTGTTTTTTAGCGTTTCTAATGCCGTTGGAGTCTCTATCATTGGGTCGTCACACTTCTCCTGTCCCTCAGTTATTATTTCTGCCATGACATGATTAACTGAGATGGTGGGTCCAAACATGTCTGGGCGTTTGGCTTCAAGGGTTGGTGTCTCGGAGTTGGCTGTTGAAGAGAGGTTGGAATAGTCGTCCCTGTTTTTATGGTCGCTTAAATGAGCTGATAAGAACGGAGTCCATGCTTTCCTGCTTATGTTTGCGCTACCATGACCGCTTCCTCCTTGTAAGCCCCTGTTCACAAGAGACCAAAATACCTTTGCGTTGGAGTTCTTGCTTGTGTGTACTAGTTTCAGCCAGAACTGGTCGGACACTGCTTGTTTCTCACTGAATATAGCTGACTTGAAAGCTTTTTGTGCTTGTTTATATTTGAAAAATAGTGTTTTGTTTCCAGGACTTTTCCTAGCCAGGCGAAGGGCCAGATTTCTTTCAGGCTTTTAACTTTTTTTCCGCTGGTGAAATGTGAAATTGCGTTGTGTGTTGCCAGGTGCAACTGTTAGATGGAAATTCATTGAGTAATTGATTTGCCAAGGCTGCCCAGCCGCAAATCAAAGGAAGATCTCTACAATTTTCCATAGTGGGGAAGGTAGCACTGACCGACCATTTCATTCTCCTTAAGTTCTCTGTATGGCAACCTGAGAACATCTGAGCAAGCTCCTGATGTTGGACGAGAGAGTTATTATTTGGGGTCGGTGGTCACTCTCCCCTTGCGAAGCGATGTAGTAGCTCTCGATCAAGGGGAGTATATTGCTGTTGGCTAATGTGAAATCCAAATATGAATGAGATCGACTGTCAGTTCTTGTACAAGCAGGGGATGGGGGTGTATGTAGGAAAGCGCCCGTTCAGTACAGTCTACCCCACTCTGCTAAGCTGGAGGGCTGTATATTGGCCCAGTTTCGAGGGTCTGTGTCCCGCTGGTATGGATTGTGAGGCGAGGTGCGGGGGAACTGCTAGAGAGGCAGTCCCAGTGTCCCCAGGAGAATTACAATAGAGATTTGTATTGAAATCTCCTGAGATTATGCAGGGAATACTACCGTGGTCACTTAGTATATTACAGACAATGTCAGTCAGTTGATCCATTTTAAGTTTTTTCTCAGAGGTACGTGGAGAAATATAGACATTGAGCAGGAGTAACTGGCTATCTGATGTTGGACTTCCAACCACAATACCGGCAACCCAATCTACATCAAATTTTAACTGTTTGATGCTTTGGGACAGTTTAGTAGTGGCATAGATCGAGAGTTCGCCGCACGGCTTACCGTACTTATACTGTCTTGAGGCAGGGGACATAAATTCTAGATAGCCTTCAATAGTAATGCTATATAACACCCAATTTTCTTGTAGATTTATTATATCATGTTATTTTACAAAGCCGAGAGTATCTAAAGATTAATATTTCGTTACGAATCCGTTAATATTCCAGGAGCATATTGTTAATCCGTGATCGATGGTGTTTCAATCTTTCCGACTCCGGGATAGAGCTGCTGGCAGCCATGACCAGTCTGGTCTTTGGGTGAGTTGCTGGTTGATTTTATGTTCAGGGATCGCTACTGGTGAACGGCTTCTGGCTGACTCTAGTACAGAGAAGGGAGATGGACCTATGCTAGAGGCGTAGGCCTGTGTGTTTGCTAGTATTGATGGATAGCGGGGACGCGTGGTGTGGTTATTATTATGCCCCTGTTTTTAAATTGGTTGGCTTTTTATTGAACCAATTCCCGGATAACCGAGGACGCTATTGTGATTTGGGTTGATTCTCCCACTTGGGGGCCTCTCCCGGGTATGAATTCAAAGGCAATTTTGTCTTTTGATTCCAAGATGCTTAGGTCGGGGGACGATTTAAAGAGTCTGTGAATGTCCCCATGATTTAAAATGTCGTGCGGGCCTCTGGAGACATATTCTGGAGATAACAGCAGTTTCGTCTTGAGGCCATTAGTTGCTGGGTGATTCACTACCTCTGCTGTTGGAGACTCAGTTGGCTTAGAAATTATTTCTGGTGCCAGCTGGGAAATGCATGTGGCAGGCAAAAGGGAAATCTGTTCGCTCAGGTGGTCGGCTGGTAATGGAATGGGGAGTGTTTTATCCATGGCCGCCAAAGATTGTTGATTCAATGGGGTTGGGGGATGTGGACCATCGGGCGCTTTGGCTGCGTGCTGCAGGTCTGATCTATTGATCCCCACTTGGTGTAGCAAAGGGGCACTGATGGCGAGGGAGGGTTATTGAGGGTTCACAGTCGTGGCTGGCACAATGCCAATTGGAGGATCCTCTATGGGTTGCTATTGGTTAAGACCAAGGGTAACTTGAGTGGATGAATGCCGGGGGAATCTTGAGGCTTGGGATGACTCTGCTATTAGTGATCTATTCAATTTTGAAGATTCTTTTTGAGGTATTGAGGGTTGCATTGCTGATAGCGAGCTGGTATTGGTTTCGGGTGTTGCGGGCAAGTCCCGTGATGTCGCTGGGTTATTTTTTTTTAAATAACTGCTAATAGTGTTTTTTGATTCCGCTATGTGCATGTTCCGGCTTTTCCGCAGTCTTTTTTTCCCCGTTTCGACAGCCGATGAGTATCACGATGGTGAGGTTGTGCTTCAGAGGGTGCGTTGGAATCTGCTGGCACCTTGATTCGTGGGGAAGGGGCTCGGGTTTGTGCGATTGTGGGAACGGGCACTTTTGAAATAGGTTGTAGAACTCTGCTTTAGCTGTTTCAAGCAGTGTAAATAATATGTCTTATTATTACCCAATATAATGGTACTCAGTACATTGACCTGAGAAGGATGAAGGACTGTGTTTGCCTTACTAGGATTCAGATTTGTCATATGGAGAGTACAGAAATATCAGTGCTCAATGCTTAGTTTGCAGAGTCATATTAATACCAGATGTGATAAATGTATGCTAATTGCCTAATGCTCCACAATATTCATTTACGATGTCGTGGCCTCATATTTGTGTAAATATACTTTCTGTGAAAGTGTATACTTTTAAAAACAGTATCCCAACATTTCCTTAAGTAAATATCATCTTGTAGGCAAACATCTGTTGTATATCTTGTTTCCAAAACCCTTTGCATAGCTGAGTACTAGGATTGTCTAAAGTGTAACAGCTGGACCCCGGGGGTTCTGTTAACCAGCTGGTGAGCACCTACTAACACCATGGTAGTTCAGAAGGTCTCAGTGGGTTCATGCACATGCATAGATGTCATGAACTCAAACAGATGAAAGTTTACTGAAATATCATGAAGCCAATAAATCAATCACAGGGTTTATGAAGTGCGCTACACACCCGTGAGGGTCTCAAGGTGCTGGGGGGACCTGGGGGGTGCAACTCCGGGTCAGTCGAAAAGCCAGGTCTTGAGATTCTTTCTGAAGGTGTTCAGAGCAGGCCTGGGCGGTGATTTCCGTTCCGCTTGCGAAATTTGGGTAATTCGTGTTCCGTGGAGAACACGGAATTGCCCAAAATTCCGCGATCCGCGGCTTTGCTGAATTTTTTGCTTGTTTGCACTTTCAAAATGCATGTTCGCAAGATATTTCCCCCCGAGCACGCAAACAGCATTCGCGAACAGGAAAAAAGCATTGCGAACGGGCGGAACAAGCAATTCCGCGTGTTTGTGGAATTTCAGCATGCTCGCGGGTTTTTTTTACCATTTTGCGGAGCTTTGCGTGGCGCGACTACGCAAATTCCGCCCACCCCTAGTTCAGAGTGTGGCGGAACGTCTGATGTTGACTGGGAGCCAAGTCTTTGTTGCGATAACGATAGCGATAGTCTTAGCTTCGGTAGCATAATATGATGCCAAACATATAATGTACATCATTAATGCATTTGCTATGATGTCACAAACAGGACGCTTTAACGTACATTGATTTGTTGATCTGTGTGTTGATTCCAGTGAAATGGGCAATGTCTAAGAAAGAACAATAAAAAGAGAGGGTCGTATTTACTAGGAAACTGTCAGAGCATGGCATTAAGCTAAGAAGGGCTAACACCGCCCTCAGTTTCCAAATGCACGGATGCGCCATATTCACAAGACTAAGGCGCACCCCTGCCTTTCCTTTATCACTGGCGCTAAATGTAGCTGCCTAGCGCTAACACAGGCAAGCTTGCATCATTTTGCAAGGTGGCTATGTTGCAGTGAAAGATAGTAAATGTGCAGGAAGGTGTCACTTCCTGCACATAAACAATCATTCATGGCGTTCTGCTCTTTCTATGTGTGCTACAGAATGCAGCACCTATAGAAAATTCAAAAACAAGGAAAAATAAAGCATTTCTCTTCGTTTCACCATGTAAAGACCAGGTTTTTCTTGCTCCTACTTTTGGCGCTGCCCCATATTTATGCCACCCTTGTAAATAAGGGGCAGCATAAAAATCAGTGGGTGTTGGGGCGGAATGCCCACCGTAACACCCATTGCCCACCCCTTCACTAATGTCCACTGCAACATTTTCAGTCATGGGAATGTGAGACAGCCTTCCTATCCGTCATCCAACCCTGACCCTAATTAGAATTGCTACAAAGGCCCCGTACAGACATGGGCGTCCGCAGAAATTTTTCCAGGGGTGGGCTAACCTGGCAAATGAAGGGCGTGGCTAATTTTAATCAATAGGGGCGGGGCTAAAATGACTGACAATCAAGATCGGGTAATGTGCAGGCCAAGCTGAGATAAAAAAAAGTAGTGAATTCTGCATTTGAAACTGGACAACAATTAGAGCACGCATGAACCCTAAAATTACCACCCTGGCCCCTTAAAACTCCTACATTCCCTGATCCCTAAAAGTAGCCCCCTGGCACCCCAAATCCCATTACCCATACCCGCCCTGACTCCTAAAATGTCACCCCCTTCACCCCAAAACCCATAGCCACCCTAAACCCTAAAATTACCCCCCTGGTACCCCAAAACCCATACCCACCATGAACCTTAAAATTATTCCCCTGGCACCCAAAAACATACCCACCCTGATCCCTAAAATTTCCCCTGCCCCCCAAAACTCATACCCTCCCTGAACCCTAAAATTACCCCCAAGGCCCCTTAAAACCCATACCCGCCCTGAACCCAAAACTTACCCCCTGGTATCCCAAAACCCATACCCACATTGAACCCTAAAATTACTCCCTGGCACACCAACACTCAAACCCGCCTGTAACCCTAAAATTACCCCCTGGCACCCTAAAACCCATACCCACCCTGAACCCTTAAATAACCCCTGGTACCCCAAAACCCATACCCACCATGAACCCTAAAATGATTCCCCAGGGACCCCAAAACACACACCCATCATGAACTCTAAAATTGCCCCTGCCCCCCCAAAACTCATTTCCGCCCTGAACCCTAAAATTACCCCCCTGGCACCTTAAAACCCATACCCGCCCTGAACACTAAAATTACCCCCCTGGCATCCCAAATCCCATACCCACCCTGAACCCTAAAATTATCCCCCTGGCACCCCAAAACTCATATCCACACTGAAACCTAAAATTACCCCCTGGCACACCAACACCCACACCCGCCTGGAACCTTAAAATCACCCCATGGCACTCCAAAATCCATACCGACCCGGAACCCTAAAATGACCCCCTGGCACCCCAATCCCTAACCCACCCTGAACCCTAAAATTACTCCCTGGCACCCTAAAACCCATACCCGCCCTGAACCCAAAACTTACCCCCCTGGTACCCCATACCCACCCTGAACCCTAAAATTATCCCCTGGTACCCCAAAACCCATAACCACATTGAACCCTAAAATTACCCCCTGGCACACCAATACTCATACCCGCCTGGAACCCTAAAATTACCCCCTGGCACCCTAAAACCCATACCCACCCTGAACCCTAAAATAACCCCTGGTACCCCAAAACCCATACTCACCATGAACCCTAAAATTATCCCCCAGCGACCCCAAAACACACACCCATCATGAACTCTAAAATTGCCCCTGCCCCCCCAAAACTCATTCCCGCACTGAACCCTAAAATTATCCCCCTGGCACCCCAAAACCCATACCCACACTGAAACCTAAAATTACTCACTGGCACACCAACACCCACACCCGCCTGGAACCTTAAAATTACCCCATGGCACTCCAAAATCCATACCGACCCGGAACCCTAAAAGGACCCCCTGGCACCCCAATCCCTAACCCACCCTGAACCCTAAAATTACTCCCTGGCACCCTAAAACCCATACCCGCCCTGAACCCAAAACTTACCCCCCTGGTACCCCAACACCCATACCCACCCTGAACCTTAAAATTATCCCCTGGTACCCCAAAACCCATACCCACATTGAACCCTAAAATTACCCCCTGGCACACCAACACTCATACCTGCCTGGAACCCTAAAATTACCGCCTGGCACCCTAAAACCCATACCCGCCCTGAACCCTAACATTACCCCCCTGGTATCCCAAATCCCAGACCCACCCTGAACGCTATAATTATCCCTCTGGCACCCCAAAACCCATACCCACACTGAAACCTAAAGTTACCCCCTGGCACACCAACACCCACACCCGCCTGGAACCTTAAAATTACCCCCTGGCACTCCAAAATCCATACCCACCCGGAACCCTAAAATTACCCCATGGCACCCCAATCCCTAACCCACCCTGAACCCTAAAATTACTCCCTGGCACCCTAAAACCCACACCCAACCTGAACCCTAAAGTTACCCCCTGGGACACCAAAATCTAAACACTACAAGCTTACACTATATTTGCATATTCGGAGGGGACTGTCCTCCTTGACGTTTCCATGCATGTAAGTCTAGAACACCGTTCACTTAGAGTAACCTAGATATGCACCAATACGAAGAGGGGCCCCCTGGAAACGATATAGGGCAGACTGCAGGGGAAAATTACACTACTACACTAGAACAAGTCCACCCTACCCATATAAGAAGTTGGCCCACATGGGGTCCAGGGATTTAAATACGCAACATTGAGCTCACCAACCAGCGACGAACAGGCCACAGGATAGATAGGACTCCAAATTATAAATGTACAAAATCTTTATTTTCTTTTTTGTAGTTTCTTCACACACATATCATTGATAAAGGTAATTGATAAAGTAATCCATAAGTTCATCAATTCATTTAAATAATGCACAAATCAATAAATACATTTTACATAAAAACCCCACTTCAACCTCTCATCATACAACCTCATATCCTCATCCAATCACACACAAGCATCCGCTTCACCATCAGGCACTTTATACACATTCCTCAACGTAATCCCCAGAATGACACATGAGTAGGATCCTGCGGAGACTTCTCAGCAAATGCCGGAGAGTCCAGATCGATATGGCAGGACCCGCAAAAGTAACGCCAACGCGCCTTTCGGTGCTCGGCCCGATCTACGGCCGCGCCTTCATCAGGGCTCTCACGCCGAGGGAGTGTGGAAAACATAGCACAATTGAAACACACCCATGGCCAATCTGTGTCCCGGGTCTATGAGTCAGTCACACTAGCAGTGTTCTCAGTGGTCGCCGCCAGGTGACCAAACGTATTGGAGCAGTAGCAAACACTCATCCAGTTCGTATAGGTTTCCAATGTACTGATCTTTTAGGATAGATATCTTATTCGGGTCGAAAATACAGCGACTTCCTGCGCCGGGCGGCAAAAACGTACAGACCGTTTATACAAAACACGGTGTGTTAGAAAGATTCCAGGTACTCGGTTGGAGAAGTCAGCTGGGATTTCCGCGAGAGGGTGCAGATACTCAGCATTCTGATGTCAAATAGTACGGATTAGACTCTCCTCTCGTACCGAGCCCTCAAAAGTGGCCAGTGGGTTTCAACGGACATCCTAGATATGCAGCCAGTAGGTAATGCTGATGCTGTAGAATGCATTAAAGTTACTGGAACTTACTTAAAAACTGCTGCCTGCTCTTCTGATACTATTCAGTGGAGTCGGGCTGATCAGCAGCACTGACGTCCTGGCATCCATTGCCTCCCGAAGGTCTCACTGTGTAGATAGATGTGCGTCAAATGTCTCCTGGTTTCTCCTTGCCTGGGCCTCCTCTGCTTCTTCGTCGGTGCCCTTGGATGCAAAAAGAGACAGATCCATGGCTCTGTTCACCATTCATCTGGTGAACAGCGCAGTGTATGTGTATTCCATACAAGTGCACAGACAGCAGGGGGAAAGGGATGGCAGTGTAGGTGACGCTTTTCCTTTGTAAAGTAATTCCTTCTGGCGTCATAGCCCAGGGTTTGCTGCCTGTGCACTTGTATGGAATACACATCTATACATGTGCACAGACAGCAAACCCTGGGCTATGATGCCAGCAGAAATTCCCATACAAAAGAAAAGCATCACCTGCACTGGCCATCCCTTTCCCCCTGCTGTGCACATCTTCCCACTCCCACCCCATGCTCACATTTAAACACATCAAGTGCTTAGGTGAAATCCCTGCCTTCAGGCAAGGATATCACCTCGGTGGCACTAGTCTAAAAGAAAACAAAGGGTGGGGGCAGGGAGGGTCGCTGAAACCGTTCAGAGGCGGGCTGGTTCTCTCAGAAGGGGTCATAAAAATCACATTCTCGGATGCTTAGCATTCAACCATGGCTCGTTCTTAGCACCTGATGGTGGCTCAGATCAAAGTAGCTGCTTTACAAGCGTAATATGCTGGACGGAAAAAATACAGAAACACAACATCCGGGAAATCGTTAACATTCTAAGGGAATTAAATATTAAGTAAAACGTCAAACACAAACAGGAACTAAATCGCTGATATGGATTGCCTTTTTACATTCATTATTTAGAAATCAATCAGTGTTTATGTCAGACTAAAGTGCATGACGTTAGAGCCCGATAAGGACCCGTTGCAACGTCCTCTGCGACCCGGGCCCATTTAAAGCCCTGGCTGAGGGCTTGCTACAGAGAAATCCCTGTTCTGGAAAGGGGGTGAGCAGGACGTTTGTGGCGGGGAAAGAGGCTCATGGTTCCTGCGCGGCTTGTAGCGTGTCTTTTCCAAGGTAGTGGAGGCGCGTGCTTCAGTCATGCTTCTGGGCTTCAGTCCTGTCCAGGTCTGCGCATCCGAGCGTTTCACATTGTAAGTACCATGGATGTGTTGGTGATTGCTTTGCAGACACGTTCGGGTGAACTCTGTACTTTTGGTAACGTCATGTGTGAACGCAGCGCCCCGAAGTGAACTCACCAGTTAATGTAGGATGACCAACTGGCATGGGTGCAAATTCAGGACGGTAATTGTAAAAATTCAGGACAAAGGGTCAAAATTCAGGAAGAAAATTCAGGACAGGTCAAAATTCGGGACGAATCTTCGGAACAAAAGGTACGTTTTAGAGACACATCAGAGGAAGTTGCGCAATAGTATAAAAGTAAGTAAATAGACAACCACTAAAGCACAAGTCAAAAAAGTTTATATTAGGTTGAGACAATTGTGCACTTCACGTTTTTTGGTATGAGCACAGCTTTGAGCAACTGTGCAGGTCTTTTTGAGGTATTTCATATGATAATAATCTATTTATATGGTTACTGCACTGGGTTGTCCAGTCTGATATTTTGTTTACAACTTATGGTCGTGAGCAGACATGTTTGGTGAGAGAAGTGCTCAGGAAGATCTGCTCGGATAGACTTTGTTACTAGCATCTCATATCTGAGTGCCATTGTGAGATGTAACGGGGCAAGCATAGGTGAACTAAAGGGAGGATTGCTGTGATGAACCCACTATAGGGAATGCATTATGGGTGTTTCAGCAAGCGGAACTTAAAATATGGAACCTGACTTTGCTTATGGGGGCTTCGCAGAGAGTTGCACTAGCTGAGGTAAGTCACAAAAGTGCTTTTGCCTGCAGCTTTCTTAAAGAAGGCACTGTTAATACACTATTACATAGTTTATTTTTGACACCTTACCTATTGTTACAAACACAATATTCATCTCAAGCACAGCTTATGGCACTATGAGGCTCTCCTAAAATCTTACACCTAAAATAAAGCATGCAAACATTTACAATTACTAGTGTAACATTCAAATAGCAGTTGGGTGTCACTCAAAATGTCGTATGCATGATGTATGGATCCCACACAGAAGCACACAGCAAATACAGAATAGTAATACATATGCAAGGGAGTAGCCAGAAAATTGAAATACCTCCCACTTTGTACTAAAGCTCTAATGGCACCAAGAAAGCAAAGTAAGTCATCACAACCCTCCCCGGATGACCTCTCTTGTCCAAGGATCTAGCCATTCATCCTTCCATCAAACACCTGACATCCACCATTTCAAATGTACTTTCTGTTATCTATTACTTTTTCCCTTCTAACACACAAGAACTTTTAAATACCAGGAAATTAACTATGCACATGTTTCAAAATATATCAGCACTAATGTAACATTAGGTAGTTCGAGATAAGGAATTTGTGAATACACAGAGGGCCCGATTCAAGTCGAGCTTTATTCGGTTTATAAAATACAACCATAAAAGCATTCTAAAAATGTACATTATTCCACTAGCAAAGCATTTGTTCATCCGGTCCAATACATGTTATAATCTAGTACACACTAGTACTGAGGCAATTAAGGGAGGTTGATAAATTGTGGAGTGGTGTGGCTCACTGGTTAGAGGCGGCAGACCCGGAAGCAGGAGCTGGCCCGGGACCAGGGTTCGATTCCCGACGCAGCAGGGTCGTGGACCAGGGTCAGCGGACTCGATAATTCTCGCATCAGTGCCTACTCTAACCAGGGGTCTCACTCGGCAACTCTGGGCATTAGCTTGCCTAATCTCCACATCGGCCCCATCAAAGCCGGGGATGCCTGGCTCCACCTTTGGGATTCCCAGCAGGGACCATCCCACAGGGAAATCCAGGACGGGTTCCCCTGCGGTATACAGCACCAGGACGCCGGCTGGCAACAGTGCGCTTTACAAGTATACACAAGTATACACAAGTAATAAGTTAAAATATTATAGGCGGGCGGCGTCCAAGATGGCGGAGTGAGGACGCCGTAGAGCAGCAGCCCGCTCAAGCTCCACCGATCCACCCCACTTGATGATTCTACTGCCAGAGAGAATGGGGAGATGGACCGAGATACTAGCGCTACAATACCGGGCGTGAAACCAAAAAATTGAACCGATTGCCTGGCGGTCCTGAGTAGTGTTGCGGTTTTTCCACCCGGGCTGCACCGGCTTTGTCTTCTCTCGTCTCCCGTGTCCCGCGGCTGTTCCCGGCTCTGTCATCAGGGCGGCTCGGAGTATTGGATGGACTACGGGAAAGACTGCGGCGTGGTGAATGCTGTGGTTCTTGCTGTTTCAGTGCCCCTTGCAGCTCGTGCGATACGCGATACCGCGTTTGGTCCACGGATCGGCGCGCGGCTGGTCATGGCTGAGAGCAGGGTTGGGTCAGCCGACTCCCTTCCCAGCACAAAGCACGGGAGTTTGGAGCCGGGATTAGCAGGGAGAATGGCTCCAAAAAACATGCCAAGATCTACACGAACAGCTAAGGCAGCAGTGGCAGAATCTGGGATGATGTCCACGGCACCAGGCGCCCCCGCTGCACCAGCATCCGTTCTAACAGTTTTACCTGTTGGGGCTCTACCCACTACTTCCATCAAAGTCACCACTTCTGTCATAGACCCAGTAGTGACCCCAGTGAAACCACCTGCGGGGGACCCAGCAGTAAACAGGCAAGTTCTTCTCCCCTCTACTTTTACCATACCGGAGATAACTGAGTCTGCTTCACTTAATATTCTTAAGGCTGACAATAAAAGGGGCGGCGTGGACAGCACTGAGATCAATACAAAACTGCTTGTTGGGAACAATGTTAACCCTATTGAAGCTGATGATAATGCTGGTATCTCGGTTAATAATAATGGGATTAGCGGTAGTGATGGTACCGCTGATTCTGGGATACGTGTCGCAGTTATGGCTGCTGTATCTAAAGGTCCATTTTCGGAATACCCGGATGAGGGGTGTCTTAATGTGGATAACGATGCAGAGGTACTGGCTTCTGAGCCTGGGTGTCTGGAGAACATGACGATTGGGGATGGTGTAACTGCTTTTATTCCCCTCGACGGGGGAATTGAAGAATTAGAAAGGTACTGCACGAATGAGGAATACGAGGATACAGATGAGGCTGAGGAAGGAGAAATGGGCAACTTTGCTACTAGTACTCCTCTAGATGTGGCAAAACTTTGGGTTAGCAGAAAGGATAAAGCTAAATTGAGAGTCAAAATGAAGATGAAGAGCAAGAAAGGGAAAGTGGGTATAGCGGAGGGCTTGCTGGGTAACATCAATGCTCCCGCTCCCAAAAAGACTCTCCTCACTGACAAAAGCCCTTTGAGGAAATGGAAGCAGGCTAAAGGGCTTGTTAAGAACATGACCTTACGGCTATCAGGTACTAGTCCACAATATCTGAAACTGAGAAAAGCTGCCCCGGTCCCAGCTTGTTTCCACCAGCCTTTGGGGCTGATCCAGTGCTTCCATCCGATGGCTTTAACCTGGCTTCCCTGAAGCTGCCAGCAGTACCTCCAGATCCAACCCCAATAACTATTACGGCTTCTGTTACTCCTTCTGACTTATCTGGTCACTCAGCTGGTCCATCGGTATTGTTGACCTCAGATTTAACAACACCAATCCACTCGACTCCACCTCAACCTGACATTTCCGGAGAACAAGATTCTATCTCTTCCCCTTTTGACATTATCTTGCAAACCCTAACTAATCACAGAGTTGAAGCGCAAGGGCACTTTCTGCAACTTCGAGAGCACAACACTAAGCTACAGAACTCACTATCGGAGATGGCTTTCAAAACTAGGAGGGATCTCTCAGGACATTGAGGACCTTCAACAAAGGGTGGTTAACGTTGAAGAGGGATCTGTCCGGGTAGAATCTTCTCTGACTCAGCATGATGAACAGATAGTTGCCCTGCAACTTAAGGTGGAAGATTTAGAAAATCGCCAAAGGCGATCTAATCTAAGACTTTTTGGCATTCCCGAGGGATCAGAAAGATCAGACGCTAGGGCTTATATAGTCAAGCTATTACAGAAAGCTTTCCCTGGCCTGGCTGACTGGGACTAGGATTCTCCGATTCAAAGAGCCCATCGTCTCCCTTTAGTTCAGAGGAACAAGGAGGGTAAATTTCCTAGGCCTTTTTTAATTTCCTTTGGTAATTTTCTTTTAAGACAGGCTGTTTCTTTGAAAGCACGTCCCAATTCTCCTGTCGTTTTTGAGAATCTGTCTTTATTTGTACGCTCTGATTTGAGCAAAGCTACCATGGACAGGAGATGGAAGCTAAAGAAATGTATTGATCCCTTTAAGTCCCTTGGAGCGCAAGCGTTTTTACAGGAACCGGCCCGCCTTAAAATCATCAAAGGAGGTCATACCTACTTTTTTCTGATGAGAAGGAAGCCGAAAGTGCGCTCTCTAAGTTTGGTTAGGGGTTACGTCCTTAATATTGGGGAGCCAGGTCAGGTTTTGTTTTTCTTTTTCTTCTTTGACGCCTCTGCCTATATCATCTATCTCCGGCTTGTCTTATTTATATTTTATTCTTTTCTCTCTCACTTCTCTCTTCTTTTTCTTCTTTTATTTTTTTTTATAGAAAAGTAGCGGGTGGTTAGGTGGTTCTTGGGCTGCCCCTCTTTGAGCTGCCTTTCCAGCTGCAGCAGTTGCAGGGTTTTTTTTCCTTTGCTTGGGGGCAAGGGAGAGTGGGATGGGGGGCGGGTGTAGTTTCTCCGAAGTTGGGTAGGTGTGGGGGGTGTAAATAATAAAAGTAACAGCAAGAGTGAGGCATTGTGGTTAATGGATCAAAATGAAGGGAAAGAGATGTTTTGGGTCTTTTTTTTGTGCAGAATGGTAGAATTGGTGTAATCTATGTGCTTAAATGTATAAATTAAAATGTTTAGCCTGGAATGTTTCGGGTCTTAATAGTAAGAACAAAAGACGATTAGTCTCCGAAGAAGTTAGACTTCATGACCCTCAGTTAGTCTTTTTATCAGAGACACACATTGCTTATAAAGACAGGAAGTTATTAAGTCATCTGGGTTATGATACTATAGTTTGTTCTACTCAACAAACATTAATCAGAGGAGTTGCTATTCTTAAGGATAAACGATTTAGAATCGAAACACATAAAACTGCTTCAGATAAAAACGGTCTGTGGGCCATCGCACAAATATCTATAGGGAACAGTAAATATTTGCTCTGTGTCATTTATGGATCTAATTTTGATGATGATTCTGTTTTCGATCAATGGAACATAGAGCTTTTGGGGTGGGAAGGGGAACTTATTATTATGGGGGATTTTAATTGTATTATGAACTATCAACAGGACAATACGAGGCAGGGCGCCTTTCAGCGCATGCGTAAAGTCAGTGCTGCAATTTTTGATTATTAGTCGGATACACAATGTTAAAGATGTATGGCGTACTCTTTTTCCAAACATACCCGGCTACACGTATTATTCGGCGTCCCACAAACTTTGTTCCCGCATTGATATGGCTTGGGCCACGGATAATATAATACAATTTAGCTCAATGGAGATTGGCCCTCGGATCTCCTCGGACCACAATCCAATCCTATTGATATTTAATAATCCCCAAGTTCAAACGGCCCCAAGAAGTTTCTCTTGCCCCCGTTATTTATTTTCTGACACAGATTATATTTTACAGCTTAAATCATACCTTATTGAATTCATTAAAATTAATCTACATTCTGCATCTCACATAATTGTTTGGGACGCTCTAAAGGCTAGTATTAGTGGGTTCACCCAGCAATATGTCTTCAAACAGAATTCGGAGCGACGAAACATTAATGCAAAACTGATCTCTAACATTTTAGCTCAAGAACTACTTTTGGCTGATGCTGTACGAACAGGTTCCCCCAATGTGGTAGAGTTGGAATTGACACTTGGAACTTATAGGTCAAATTTAAAAACAATATTTATCGAAAAAGTAGTGCCAAAATACACAAATTAAATATCTATCAATATGAAGGCAGGATAAAATTGGGAAAATACTGGCCTATAAAGTGGCAGATGACAGAGCTCAGACTTTAATAAAGCGCATTAGAGGCCATAATAATGTCAAATGTAATCAGCCAGCACAGATTGTGGCTCAATTTGTTGAATTTGACAAAACATTATACACACCTGAGAATCAACCTAGCTCACTGGATATCTCAGATTATTTGTACAATAACATTAAGGATAAATATAACACACAAGGACTGGAGCAATTATCGGAAGAGATCACTCTGCTTGAGATTAGACAAGCTATATTATCTTTACCATCTGGCAAAGCTGCGGGGGAAGACACTCTTCCAATTGAATTGTATAAAATGTGCATTGAGGAACTAATTCCCCTTTTTTCCCAGGTAGTTCAATCTATTGGGGCTACAGGGCAGCCCCCCAAATCATGGAATATAGCAAAAATGGTCTTTTTAAAAAAGGGCAAACCAGCAGATGAGTGTGGGTCCTATAGACCCATCTCACTTATTAAAACTGATGCCAAGATTTTTGCCAAGATCTTGGCAAACAGTCTGGCCCCGTTTATCCCCAAGATTGGTAATCCACAACAGCATGGATTCGTATTTGGTAGGGACACAACGACCCACATTAATACAGCTATTACCGTTTTTGACATGGCTGAGATAGAGTCCATCCCACTCGGCATGATTTTATTAGATGCTGAAAAAGCTTTTGACCGAGTGGGGTGGGACTATCTCTGGTCGGTAATGTCCTTTATAGGATTTAAGGGTCAATTGGTTAGGTGGATAAGAGCCTTATATGATAGACCTACTGCTAGTATTAGTTATGCTGGCCTGTCTTCATCCATTTTTTCTATCTCTCGGGGCACCAGGCAGGGGTGTCCGTTGTCACCCCTACTGTTTGCCCTGTCAATGGAACCTTTTCTATCTGCTCTTCAGTCTCAGGCTCGAATAATCCCATTTAGATCTGGACCGCATAATCTGAAAATTACCGCTTATGCGGACGATATAGCTATATATTCTACTAATGTCATAGAGCCGCTGGCGGGTATTACTGTTGAGGCTGATAGATTCAGCATTGTTTCAGGATACAAGCTTAATATAAATAAAACACAAACAGTGGCCAATTATAAACTACCGGCCTCGGTTCCTGGAATCTGTAAAGCCGCCAATTACTTAGGGGTTAAAATTTCCGCCAAAATTAGTGATATCATTACAATAAATTATGATGCTTTAGTGAAATCAACCACAGTTACTCAATACAATTTTTTGATATAGGGTAAGAAACACTTTATTATCGCTTCCCTGGACACCATTATTTTGTGTCAATCATTTTGTATTTTCTATAATTTGAAAAAATTGCTGACAGAAAAAAGACATTGATTGCAAATATTTACAAATATTTACAAGGCTGGACTAATGTTAGCAAACATTAAGGGCAAAGACTATTTACACATTTAGAAATTATTAGAACACACAATAGAAAATATTCTCACATCAGACATTATTGAAAAAATAATAATACAAACATATCAATTTACGAACAACAAAAAGCTAACAAACACTGAATGAGAGAAACTAGGGGTTGGGAAGATAAATGATTAAATATCTTGTATATTCTAGTGCTGGACCAGCCGGTCCTTGCTTTAGTGCAACAGTAATACTTTATGTCTCCCAACCAATACTGCCGACGCGTTTCTAGACCAGACTGGAGTCACTGGTCTGTCATCAGGGCTGTATGTATCTTGTATCTGTGGGATACAAAAGCAATGTTTTGCTTAATCTAGTGTGTGGGCTCCTTTTTATCATACAGTAGCTGTAATGTCGGTGTGCGCTACATACCAAGGCTGCTCAGTGTTGAATTTCAGATCGGGTCTTTTGGGGGTCCGTTTAAATGAAATAACGTGGCCAGGCAGAGAAGCCTAAAAGAATTTAAGGGATGATTTTTATCATTACGAGATTGGTACAATATATTCACTAGCTAAAACAAGTTGGGGAGTGGAAGCATACCTTTTACTTTCAGTAGTGCCGAGTGCTGGCAAGGTCCATTAAAAGCGGCGTGACCATCAGTTTGGGTTCTGAGATATGGGAAAGATTAATATTCAGACGCTTAGCGGTGTGCACATCATGTTAAACACTCGCTTGGAGAATTTGAGAAGGGATTGCCTACCTTGATTTAATCTCTCATTTGCGCATAAATGGAATTGTTGATTTCAGCATTCTACAAAGAAAAACAAAAGGCACCCTTAGTAGAATATTTTAACTGATTCAGCGCTCAGCAAGCGCGTATTAGTGCAAGTGGGACAAATACCTGTGGCTGGAGCTGCTGCTCTGTGCTGTGGGATTCGAATTTCTCTCAGTAAAGATGTCCGCCGCTATTTCCTGTTTGTTATATGCAAAAGCTATACTGATGCATTATGGGGCATGTAGTCCCATGAGTCACATTTGCTTGAAAATAAAGGCTAGAAGTGCTGTCTACAGCACCTTATCTTAGTCTAAAGGTAATGGGTACGTCCTTCCAATTGTTTATTGTATCATGTATTTTAAAACAAAAGATGAGTACGCTAGATTGTACTCAAATTTTGGGTGGCTTCTCTGGGTCAGTGACCTGTTCTCATGCAATAGAGGACCAAGACCAGCGGGCAAGCCAGGGATGTCTAACCGATGCAAATCAGGACCGATGTGGTCAAATATGCGCTATCTCAGACAGGTTATTTAAACCAGTCTGTACACTATTGAATTTTAAAATTAGATACGCTTCTTTTTGTAACAGAACGCGTTCGACGTCATGGCATTTTGACCTGGAGTTTACAGTGTATAGGACAGACCATTTGAATTCTTGCTCATTGTGAGACTTCTCGCAGAAATGCTCCACCATTGGAGCAGACATGACCTTTTTCTTAATCCGCGATCGGTGCTGACTTATTCTGTGGTTGACTTGCTGGCTGGTTTTTCCAATATAAATTAGTTGGCACAGACATAGAATCAAGTACACAACGTTCTTTGTTCTACAATTAGAAAATTCTTTGTGCTTCCACTTGGTCCCATGGTGTACAAACTCGTCGCCTTCTATATTTAATCATTTATCTTCCCAACCCCTAGTTTCTCTCATTCAGTGTTTGTTAGCTTTTTGTTGTTCGTAAATTGATATGTTTGTATTATTATTTTTTCAATAATGTCTGATGTGAGAATATTTTCTATTGTGTGTTCTAATAATTTCTAAATGTGTAAATAGTCTTTGCCCTTAATGTTTGCTAACATTAGTCCAGCCTTGTAAATATTTGTAAATATTTGCAATCAATGTCTTTTTTCTGTCAGCAATTTTTTCAAATTATAGAAAATACAAAATGATTGACACAAAATAATGGTGTCCAGGGAAGCGATAATAAAATGTTTCTTACCCTATATCAAAAAATTGTATTGAGTAACTGTGGTTTGGGCATTTTGTGTTGTTTACTAATGTTATTAGGTCTAGCCCTCAGCACATAAAGGACCTAACCCCTTTTGTTCCCAATTAGTGAAATCAACAGCTTTGTTACTTAAAAAATGGTACAATCTCCCCTTAAACATTTGTAAATTTAGTCTCCTCCTTATTCCAGATTCCATGCCAGAGCATAAGAGCTGCTATGCCTATTGTATTCACTAATGTAGGGGACGGACAGTTCCTTATGGGCTATATATGAAGAGGTGGAGTCGGGAACTGCTAGAAGCCTCTTTAAAAATTTGTTTCCTGAGATTGCAATAGAGTGTAGTTAGCCATCACCCACATTGCCGCTCCATAGCAAGTTCCTGTAAGGCATTTGCTCCTTTATAGTGTCAGGATTCCCCTTATCGGTTTATTCCCGATTTGTTTTAGAGAATCTGAAAATAGCCTCAACTAGATGAGCACCTCAACTTCCCTGGCTTCTAAATAGAAGGCATACATATGGTGGTGGATGTGCTTTCGATGGAAACACCTTCCAGATAATGGCTTCTATGTTTAGTTTTCCCTCTTCCACAAGTTGTAATGAAACTTTTAGTAAGATTAAGAATTAGATATTTTCCATTCATGAATTGTGCAAAGTTTTCGATTAGACATTGTAGCCCGTCGTCTGCCCTTGATAGCATGACTGCATCGTCCGCGTACAAGAGGACTGGAGTTATACGGTTACCTATTCTGGGGGCACCAGCGTGCAAGTTTTGAAGAAATATATCAACATTATTAATATGAAGGGAGAATAAAAGTGGTGCAAGGACGCACCCTTGACGATACCTCAATTGACTCTAAAACGGGGGGTACATTTGCCATGTAGGCCATAAAGGAGGATAAAAAGCATAGATTTGTGACAGATATATTATTATTTCTTTTGGAGCACACATCCCTATTGAGGGCTGCCATAATTTAGCATGGTTTACTAGATTGAATGCACTTGTAAGATCTACGAAGCAAAGATGTAGTTTACCCTCCTTGGCAATTGTGTATTTCCCAATCAGCAGTTCGAGGTTGACGCACTGCTCTACAGTCCCTATTCCCCATCTGAAGCGATATTGGGACTCAGTAAGAATGTTGTTTCCACTTACCCAGGTTTCTAATCTTTCTAGAAGGATTCTTCCCATGAACTTAGATGGTGAATCAAGTAGGGATACAGGGCGATAGCATTTTCCGGCCCCTCTATCTCCCTCCTTAAATATTGGGATTATAGTACTTTCCACCCAGCTGATGGGCAGTACGCCTCCAGCTGTGCCGGTACAGACCCTTAATAGTATTGGGGACCAAAGATCTAAATTGTTTTTAAAGATATCAATGGGAACCCCATACAGACCAGGTGCCTTACCATTAGCACTTTTTTCTAGGGCAGCTTTGTTTTCTTTAGAATTAACTGCGATGTAAGTGAAACCAAAACTACAAAGCCTGATTCTCAAAGGTAAACTTTACTACTCGTAAATGCCCTTTGTGAATACTGAAAGTCGTAAAGTTAGACTTTGTCTCAGTTTACCTTTGTGAAGCGGGCCCTATGTTTGTAAAGGAATCTCAGCCTTAACCGGGGTGAAGTCAGAAACCCACATACAGTAGGGATCAGAGACCAACTTGTTATGAACCACAATGTACCCCAATATAGGCTTGGTAGTTGCACAAACCTTTACCTACATTTGTCCTATCTTTGTTCTACATACCGGATTTGGTGCTGACCTTTTATCTAGTGAGGTGCTGCATAATTGGTGCGTGGTTTTCTCTGAAAACTAGCCTAATTTATTATGAATGAGGATTCTCAGTATCACAGCACGATAACCATCTTCTGCATTATAACTCTGTATAAGAGTCATCACTATCGTCATCCTTGGCCGACATGCCCACAGTACCATGACACATCTAGATAGAAACCCTGAGAGCACTTTATGGGTATATAAAGACCAAATCTTCACTGGGCAAACAAGAGGAGAAGCTTCCATGCTGACACGAGAAGTGAAGGTCCCTGCACACAGGCACTCCATCAGGCAGTGGTCTGACATCCCTCGCGGGTTGTCCATCTTGAGACCAAGATAGGGTCCTTTTCGCTGTCCCACATCAGGTAATGAGGTCGGCTCTATCCTAGGGGAATTCTCGGCTATACTCCTACATACGTGTGCTAGGTACTCATAGGTACATAAAGCTAGGGTTTGCATCGTAGGGGTATGCATTATTACTCTCAGCTATCTATATGCCTGCATATATTCATTGTTTTAGCACTATTGTAGAATTCTACCTTTTCTTTACTTTGCTGGTGCTTATAACCGTATATATCTGTTTCGTTCCCATGGTTGTTGCAGCACACGTATTTTATACTAGAATGACGCTCGATCAATAAATGCTTATTGAAAACATCCCCACCATTTATTCATGGATATCTCTGAGACAAAGTGAGTCTAACTTTACTACTCGTAAATACCCTTTGCGAATGCCAAAAGTCGTAAAGTTAGGCTTTCGTCTCAGTTTACCTTTGTGAATCGGGCCCTATGTTTTAAAGGAATCTCAGCCTGAACCGGGGGTAAGTCAGAAACCCACAGACAGTAGGGATCAGAGGCCAAGTAATGTAAAACAGCAGTTATTCATACTAGAAAGTCCACTATGGAAGGAAATCAACTGTTGGGAAATTATCACACTGGAGAAATAAATAGAGGTGGATGCAACCCCCCATCGATTCATAATTTTTACTCAACTACCTAAAACACCTAGATACAATCCTAGAGATGCTCCAAAAATGGGACAAAAATAGTATGCAATGTTCCAAATTTATGTAAAGGATACTGGTTAAATATGCCTAAAAAAGATCATTAGAATGTTTTGATTGACATTAAAGAAATTGAAGAGAAAATAAAGCCATCTCTTTTGAAAGTGCCACAAATAAATTACGCAAAGACCTGGACATAAGATGGAATAGATATGAAGAAGAAATAAAAGATCGCAAACATATGAAATTCATAAGGGATGACAAAAACAATGCACTAGGAACCATAAACCCCTTTGATCAACAGTTCGATAGTTTGAAAAGCAAAACACGTCTTAGAGAAAAGCATAGGTAATCTGATGGTACTGGAAGAAGTGAGTGAATCAAATGTTGAATTAAGTGAAGGTAAAGCAACCTCATGTTCAATACAACACCAGTGGTTAAGACCACTTTTCCAAACAAAATGAAACTAATATTTATAGATCACCAGTCTGGAGGGAGAGGGTAGAGCTGTGGTCGACAAAGAGGAAGACAAGAAGAAGCAATAGAAACATAATTGCTACCCAGTGAGGAACTTGAAGTCGGAAGCGGGAAAATAAGTGAAGGCAATCTGGTAGAGAATCTATCTAAACAAGTCGTAACAGAAGACGAAAAGGGAGTACTCGATAAAGGACTCAATTTCTGCCAGGAGACTCATTTTGATTTGGTAGAGACTTAAATTAACAACTATAAACTTGGTCGAAAATTAAAATTGCCTAAAGTATATGCAGTTAAAAGAGATGAAAGTAGGACATAAACTGTTTGTATAAGAGAATCCATCAGGACTGACAATAAAACAAATTCAAGATTTGGGTAATCTATATGAGCTCACACAGAGCAGAATCAAGAACTCACAGAAATTCAGATTCTACCCGATTATGATGGGAAACAGCCTTTACAACGCAGGATGAACACACGCGTGTAATTTCCCTGTAAGCGCAACCACACTTGCCATAACCACGCATATGCCCTAACCACGCATAAGCATTTTTAAGGCATATTTACGTTCTTTTTTTGTTTAAGAAATTTTTATTCAGTTTTAACAAAACATAAAACAAAGCCATACAGAAATAATAATGCATGAAATAAGTTAAAATAAGAGGCATATAATGATAAAGTGATAAAAAAAAGAAAAAAACAGAATAGCCTAGAACAGGGGTCTCCAAACCGGTCCTGGAGGGCCGGATCCATGCCAGATTTTTAAAATAACTTCATGTATCTCAATGGGGATATCCCAAAAATCTGGCATGGATCCGGCCCTCCAGGACCGGTTTGGAGACCCCTGTTCTAGAAGATGAAGGAATAAGGAAAGAAACGAATGAAAGAGAAAAAAGAAAGAAAAGAGAGGAGAAAAGGGTAGGGGGGGAGGAGGGAGAGGAGGAAGGAGAGAGGGAGAAGCCAGAAGAGAGAGGAATATATGCTGAGAAAGAAAAAAAAAATATGTAATTAAAGGGGAAGGTGAAGAAGAGAGGAAATTAACAAAGGGGAGCCAGAGGAGATCAGACTTAATTTTTAACAGTATAGAGGAAGAGGAAGCAACCGCAATCCTATGCTCATCACAGAAGAAATTCCACCAAGTAGTAACAGAGAGTTTGGAATTATCTTTCCAGCAAGATAGAATCACTTTGAATGCAAGAGCACGAAAAAGATCAAGCAATTTAGCATTAGAACAGGGAACATCAATCTCGTCTGATAAGGAACCTAAAAATACATTCACTAATGTCAGTGGTGCAGAACATTGAAACATTTGCATGCATATATTCCAAATAGATTTCCAAAAGGATAAAACTGTAGTACACTCATACAACTGATGCTTAAGAGTACCTGTTTTGGAAGAACAAGACCAGCATGAAGAAGACAAAGAGGGCGAAAACTTTGAAATACTTACAGGTGTGAGGACAGCCCTATGATAAATGAAAAAAAGGGATTGCGTAATACATGCAGCAAGAGAAACTTTGAATAATTTGTACCATAAGCGGTCCCAAACATCAACTGGTAACACAACATTTAAATCAATTTCCCAAGCATCTTCAATAGATGATTTGGGACGGCCAGTAACATTGGCCATTAATAGTATATAAACAACGGCAGCTTTGGGTATATGTAGGGAGAACAAAGAATAAAGAGGAGACAAGGAAGAAAAAGAAGGTAGAGCATCAGGTGGTGAAAGAAACAATAAATGAGATTGTAAGGCCTGAGTTATGTTTGTATACTCTTGTAGACACGATGCGTGCAATTGGTAAACATTTTGTAATTCATGAAAAGGAATTGATATACAAATGAGTTACCCTTCTCTTTCCAGTACTTGTAATAAAAAGACTTGCCCTTGTATTTTAGAAACTTGTTATACCACACAATGGATGCTAAAAAGCACTGAAGGGGAGATAAACCTTTGGAAAATGTGTCATGTAATAATGATTGGGAGTATTTAATAACTGGGTGTTTGGACAAAAATGTACAGTTGGACATATAGACAACATGTTGAAACGAGAAATCTTGCAACAATGAGCGTTCCAAGACAACGCATCTAGGAATTGGGGAAACCCAAAAGTCATAAGCTAAGGAGAAGGATTGTTTAATCGCAAAAGCAGAGTGGTACATTTTGAAGTTAGGAAAACGTACACCTCCTTCATTTTTGGGGCGTGAGAGTTTTGCCAAGGCAATGCGAGGGTGTTTGTCGTTCCACAAGAAATTAGAACACAGGGAGTTCAAGCGATCAAAATAGTAGTTAGGAATTTTTATAGGAAGCATAGAGACAGTATAGAGAATATGGGGCGTAATCATCATTTTAATAGTATCCAGTCTCCCCCACCATGACAGGAATAAGGGAGACCAGCGTTGGAGGAGGGATTGGAGTTTCTTGATAAGTGAGTCAAACGTAAACTTAAGTGTATCAACTAGGGAAGAGGAAAACCAAATACCGAGGTATTTTATTTTGGAAGGGCACCAGGCAAAATCTGTTGAGGCAAACATGTATTGGTAACAAACAGCATTTAAAGGTAAGACTTCAGTTTTAGATAAATTAAGTTTATAACCTGAAATTGAGGAATATAGACGAACTTCATCCATGAAATGTGAAGTGACCGGGTTAGCCATGTATACAAGTATGTCATCTGCATATGCAGAGATTTTTGTTTCAATAGAGGCCAGTTTAAAACCAGCAATATTGGAGTTGTGACGGATGCGCTCCAAAAAAGGCTCAAGACATAAAATAAATGACAAAGGAGAAAGAGGGCAACCTTGCCTTGTGTCCCTGGAGAGGGAAAAAAATCTAGAAAAGTGGTTGTTGACAAAAATACTGGCACAGGGAGAGGAATAAAGGAGCTTGACCAAGGAAATAAAAGAGGGGCCAAAACCGAACCATTGCAAAGTACGAAACATGAATTGCCAATTGCTGCGATCGAATGCTTTCTCGGCATCCAATGACAGGGCTGCTAGGGGAAATTTAAAGGATTTGCTATGAGAGATTATATTAGAAAACATACGAGCATTGTCAGAGGCTAACCTACCTTTTACAAAGCCAACCTGATCAGTTTTAATCAGGAGTGGAATGAGGGTATCTAGACGGGAAGCAAGAATTTTGGCAAAAATTTTACAGTGATAGTTAATCAGGGAGATCGGGCAAAAGTTCTTACATTGGGAATGGTCCTTATCTGGTTTGTGAATGATAATGATTAGGGCATCCAAAAAGGATCCCAAAGCTCTAGCGGAGGAAATAAAGGAATTAAAAAGTTGGAGCAATCTAGGTACAAATAGGGCATGAAATGTAGAGTAAAACTCAATAGGTAATCCATCAGGTCCCGGTGCTTTAGACTTTTTAAGGGAATTGATGGCCTGAAGAATTTCCTGAAGAGACATATCATTCTCTAGTTGGGCAAATTCTTCGGGAAGTGAGAGAGGGGAAGGGAGACCATCAAAAAAAGACGCTAAATTGGGATCAGATGGGTGGGTGTCATCAGTGTAGAGAGAATGGTAATAATCATGAAAAACTTCCGCAATATCCTCATCAGAGGAAACTAATTTGTTTGTGCGGTCATTAAAAATAGGACCAATGATTTTACGTTCAGATTTGATTTTAAGATAGTTTGCTAACATTTTACCCGCTTTATTCTGGCCCCCATGATATTTAGATTTGATTTTGAAGAGGGTATTGCTAGCTTCCACCGTAGCAATTTTATTCAAGTCAGACTTTGCCTTAATCAAATTGTGAAGAGCATCAGTGGATTTTGAGGAAAAATACGAGTGTTCAAGTAATTTAATATGTTTGAGTTGGTCTTCATATTTACGTCTATTAGCTTTCTTTTTCTTAGCGACATACGAGATTGTGAAAGCTCGAAAGGCAGCTTTGAAGGCGTCCCAATTATTGGGAACAGAAGTGTCTGAGGGGTCATTAAGGGTAAAAAACTCATTAATGAAAGTCGTAACTTCCTTAACAAAAGTAGCATCAGACAACAGGTATGTATTAAATTTCCAACGACTAAAACTGGAGGAAGTGAGGGTAAGATCAATTGCTGCATAAACAGGAGCATGGTCAGAAATAAAAATAGAACCAATATCGGACTTTTGGAGGGAGGGAAGAAGGGTCTTACTAACCATAAGGTAATCGATCCGTGAACGGGTATGATGCACATTAGAGAAAAAGGTATATTCCAGGGAGTCAGGATTACAAGTTTTCCATACATCATAGAGAGGGCGCGAGGCAATGGCAGATTGGAAACACCTATGAGACTTATCAGGTTGAAATTTATGTGAGGAAAGTCAGAGAATGGGTCTAACCATTGATTAAAATCACCAGCGATAACAATGTTTGGGCAATCAATATTAGAGATAAGGATTTCAATATCGTTCCAAAATTTGGGGTCTGGCCGAACCGGCCCATAAATGTTTAACAAAACCAAAGTCTGATTATGGATCACAACCTTTGCCATTACCCAGCGCCCATCATCATCATTCTGAGATGATAGAATTTGGACCGACAAACCTTTGTGGAACAAAATCGCAACACCCCCTTTTTTGTTAACAGCAGGAGAGAACACAACTTGACCCACCCAATGCCTTTTCAATTTAGAGGATTCGATATCAGTACAATGAGTCTCTTGTAAAAAAACAACTTGAGAATTAAGTTTGGATAAATGTGACAGTACCTTTTGACGCTTGACGGGTTGTCCAAGACCACGAACATTCCACGTTACAAAATTACACATGATGGGAGGTAAGGATGGGACAAGCAACTAGGAGAAGACACTTGGCCGGAGAATCTCTACAAAAGGGACACAACAACAAAGGTAGAAAAAGATGAGACATTAGAACAGAACAATCTGAACATATAGGGAGAGATAGATGAAAGCATCCAAACTCACATTATACAAGAATATTAAGCAGAGAAACCGAGAGACAAGAAGGAAAAATTGTCCAGTGAGGAGAAAGGGAAGGAGTGCACAAGTCAATGAGGAAAAACAGAAAGGGAGAAAAGAAGTAAGAGAAAGGAGAAAAAGGAGGGGAACAACAGGAGAGGAATAAGAAGACAGATCAAGGCAAAGAAGCCAGGTCTGAGAGGAGATAGAAAAGCACAACAACATCCGGGGTGGAAGACGCCGAATAGGACGCGGACCCCAACGAGCCACAGAAGAGCAAGAACAGGCAAGGAGAGGGAAAATCCAAGAAACCTCAAGAAAGAAGGAGAAAACAGAAAAAGAATCAGAACGGATCCAGAGCAATCATGGAAAACAGAACAAATCCAAGCACGAATAAAGTAAATCAGTCATTAGTGTCCATAGCAGGTGCAGAAATAGACTGAAGATAGGCATGGAGCTTCTGAGGATCATCAAAGGAACGGGTATGACCATTGTGTGTGATCTTGCACAGACATGGGTGTAGAATACCATATTTAATATTGAGCTGCCTCATTTGCGGGCGAAGATTCAAAAACTCCTTTCGTCGGGCATTAGTAGCGTTAGAGAGATCCTGTGAAATAAAAATATTATGACCTGACCAAATGAGACGACGTTTGAGTCTGGCAGATTTAAGTACAGTCATCAGTTCAGTGAACTCCAGGAATAAAACGATGATGCCATGGGGCTTAGCTGAATTGGAGTTAAGACGACCCAAACGATGAGCCCGCTGGATATTGAGAGGATTTGACACAGGTTGGAGGTCTAAAAGTTCATGTAAGAATTTTCGAACAAAGGACACCATATCCAACCCCTCAACATTCTCCGGAACTCCATATAAGCGTAGGTTATTCCGTCTGTTACGATTTTCAAGGTCCTCGGTGTGGAGCTTGAGCATTTGAATCTCTTTTTCCAGTTGGGGGATTCTAGTCGAAACATCCTGAATGTCACTGACGCGTTGTTCCAGGTTGAGAACTTTACCCTCCATAGTGACCCACCTCTCCTCAATCTGCTTGAGCTTCTCATTAGTGGTAGTCATAAAAGGTTGTAAACCACAAACCTCTTCAAGTATGGAGTCCAGAACAGAGTTAGGAGAGGTATGAATCGGGGAGGGAGGGTCATTTTTAAGTATCTTGGGCTTGGTGCCTGTGAGGGATGACTTAGTAGAACTTGCGTCATGAGACATGGTGGCACGCGGAGAGCTCATCCGAAAGCAAAGGAGGAATATGACCACTGAGAAGAGCAGCGTGATGGACTCAGACAACGCAGAGAGAGGGTCGTAGGAGCGGAGAATATGAGGAAGAAACAGTAAAGGTACACTAGCGGGGTAGCACCAGCAGCTCACACACTGATAAGAGACCAAAATCTGCAGTAAAGATGGTCAAAACCGTCTCCTAAGCGACATAATGCTCTAAATCAGCATAATGTCATGCGGAGAGGTAAAGTAGTGCCAAAACTGTAGGGTGGGATCCTCCAGGTGAAGAAACGCAGGCATGGGGTCATGTTGCGCAGGAATAAATACAAAAATACACCAGGAACTTAAAATGGCCGCCGTGAACTCAGAGGTGAAGACGCTGAGAGAGTAGGTATGCATATAACAGGCGGAGCATTTTGCACAGTGTCACGTTTTAAAATAGGAAAAAGGAGAGAAGTAGTACATTACAGGAGTGCTGGGTGACAGTCTCGTCAAGAGCCGCAGAAGCCTGGAAAGCTGGTGTGAGGACACGAGCGCGGCTGCTCAAAATGGCGGCCGCTCGCGTCTCAGGTGAAGGATCAGCGCCGACGACTGTCACCTCAGAAAGCCGGCACAAAAGTCATGGGAACAGCAGGCAGTGGACGGAGCCCATGTTCAGGCGCAGATATCTCGAAATTCCTGCAGAAATTAGCGCATATTGAGGCAGTTTATCAGCAGTGCCGCCTGTAGCTCTGCGGATGTCCGTCTGGTCCCGTCGGCGCGTAAGCCACCCCCCTAGGCATATTTACGTTCTAAATGCTGGAATTGGCAGGTCCACGAACAGGAAGGATCGGGAGATGATGAGGTCAATTATGTGGGGCTGGGCAAGGTTTTATGGGGTGGGGAGTAGTTTTTAAGGATTGTGCAGTGGTTTTTAGGGCTGGGGATTCGTTTTAGAGCTCATGGGATGGTCAGGGTAGTTTTAGGGCACAATGGGTCGGTGTTTTTTGGGGGTGCTCAGTGTAGATTTTAGTGCTCATGGGAAGTCAGGTTCATGTTTAGGTCGGGGGTAGTTTTTAGGTCTCAGGGGAGGTCGGGTAGCTTTTAGGTCTTGGGAGGGGTTGGGGCAGTTTTTAGGGCTCGGGATGGGGTAGTTTTTGGGGCTTAGGAGGGGGTTGGGGTACTTTTAGGGCTCAGGGGTGACAGATTTGCTTTTAGGTCTCAGGCGGGTTCGTTTTTAGGGCTCAGGTGGACCGGAGTAGTTTTTTAGATTCAGGGGGTGCTTGGGTGTGAATTTTACCACACATATACCTTTACCAGTCATGTCTTTATCACAAAATTGAATGGTAAAGGCTTGCGTGGTAAAGGCCTGCGTTGTTCAGACGCATTCGTGGTTATGGCAGCATTGTAGAGGCACGCGTGGTTCATCCATTCGTGCCTCTATCATATAACCGTTTGTGATATAAATACTAATCGACATACATATACAGAGCTTAAAGATAAATCTTGATTCTGTCCCATGCTGACCCCTGGAAATCAAATAGACATCTTTTATGATCTGACCTCACATGAATTGGAATTTTTTCTAAAAAGTCGGTAATTTCAGGCACTCAACTTTAACTGCAAAGCAATATTCACGAACTTACAGGACTTTAAACCAATTGTCATAAAAGCAGCAGAGAAAGGCGGGAATGTCAAATTATGTGACGCTATCAACTAATCCAGTGGAGCAAATGGATTCTCAATTGGAGAAGACATTGAAAGAGTGGCAGAATAAATTGTTGATCAGTGATGAGGAGAACAAATTCTTGAAACCTGATGACCCAATGATACCCACAATATATCTCCTACTGAAAATACACGAGAGTCTGATAAATCCTCTTGGAAGACCAATTGTGTCTGCGTGTGACTCTTCATTTGAACATGTCTCTAAGTGTGTTGATCACTGTATGTGAATCTTCATTTGAACATGTCTCTAAGTATGTAGTTCACTGTCCGGCACTAATAGTCAAGAGCCTCGGTTCACACACAAGAGACACAGGAGACTTACTGCGCATTTTATCCAACACAGCACGGTCACAAGGATATCTGTTGGTCACAATGGATGTGGTGTCTCTTTATAGAACAAGTGTCTATTTCTTGAAACAGCAGCACGTGGAGGAACTAGAACATATAAAAATGCTCCTGGAATTGATGAAATGCATCTCATTAATAAATATTCATGTTCAATTATGATATATGTAAACAAAGATGCAGGACCGCCATGGGCATTTCCTTTTCTCCCAGCTACACAAACCTCACCATAGGTTGGAGGGAGAAGGAGGAGCTTGGGTTGAAACTAACAATCAATTAAAGAGAAAATAATACTCTGGACAGATATATCGACGATCTTTTCATTATTTGGAGTGGATCAAAAATATCATTCAAAAGGTACTTTGGAAGCCAAAATTATAATTAATTTGGTCTTAAATTCACAGGCACAATGAGCAAAGAACAAGTGAACTTCTTGAAATCAACGATCCCTATAAGAAATGAGCGAATAGAAGCTACCTTATATAGGAAAGAAACAATTACAAATAGCTTTCTACTCCACTCGAGTTTCATCCAAAACCACAGGTAAGAAGCATTCCATATGCCGAGTTTTTAGGGATGAAACAAAACTTGCCGCAATGAACAGAACATGAACAGCGGGGAAGTGCTTCAGAGTTTTGAGAGGTCTACGGAAAGTTCTGGATGTGCTCTCTATCTCTATCTTGACAGGAAACCATCAATTCTTCTAATAACAATTTTTTATTGTGACAACATATGTATTAATACAATGTTATTTTATCAATTTGGATCAATGTATTGATTTTTATTATATGTCTCTATCATATTAAACATGTATTTTTTCATATTGAATTAGTTGTGTGTTTGCCTTAATCTAGTGTGCCACTTTTTTATATTGTATGCCTGGGATTGTTATCTCACATATATGTGCTCTCTATCTCAGCCATGAAAACCCGTGTCCCTGCATTTGTGACATCTCACCTGGACTACGGAAATGCTCTATACCTAGCAGCAACTGAGAAATGCCTTCATAGGCTTCAATGCATTCAAAACGCGGCTGCTCGCCTTGTTTTGATGCTTCCCTAGGAGAACCTCTACCAGAAAAGCTCTCTCTCTTACGTGGCTACCACGTAAGGAGAGAATACTCTTCAAAACCTTGTGTATTAGCCACCGCATCCTGTGGGGGAAAGGGCCTAGCTACTTACACAATCTACTTACTCCTCACACTCCTACTCGTCATCTCAGATCGATTGGAACCTACTTGGTTAAGGACCAAAGAGTAAAAAAAGCCAGAATGGGAGCCCGCTCCTTCAGTTACTTGGCCTCTAAGCACTGGACTTCACTTCCTCGCTTCCTACATTCTGAATCATCGGAGTTACTCTTCCGAAAGAAATTGAAAATAAGGCTCTTCCGTGCATAAAGCCCTCTGTCCTGACCCTGCCCCTTACACCTGATGATTCTGTGTCTCAGTGTGGGTACCAGTGGATGTAACCATGTACTTTACAAGCTTGCCTATTATTATTATTATTAACAAAAGAACTATGATGTAAAGCACAGCTTTCCTAGAGGAATAATTAACTAAATATTATATAAATATTAGCAACTATATATTGAAAGAGGGTTGGAGAGATCTAAAGAAAACATGGTTTGAAAATCTGGGTACCACCGACGCCAAAACGGAGGAACGAAAGGATGAGCAAATAAGATTAAAAGTGACTTACAGCAAAGAATCTAAAGACAACTATTCCAAAAATATTGGAATCTGTTAGCCTTATGCCGTCTTCCCCCAAACATTTTGCCTCCTTTCACTACTCCTATTTATGTTGATCTCATTTTTGCTGGCCTCAGGACATATAACCATTACTGACCAGTACTAAAGTGATTGTGCTCTCCTTAAAATATGGTGAAATTGGCTTATTCCCAATTGGCATAATTAATTTACTTGTAAGTTCCTAGTAGAGTGGTGTTGGACCTGGCCCTTCCTGCAGGGTCATCTCCAAACCATTTGCCTTTGCCCTCTACTTCTCACTGTAGTCGTTTAATGTTGTCCCTAGGACTCTGCACTTTACTGCTGCTAACCAGTGCTAAAGGGATCTCTTTTTCACTCGTGGTAGAATTAGCTTATACCCAATTTACATATTTAATTTACTGATAAGTCCCAAGTAAGGTGGCACTACATGTGCTCAGGGCCTGTAAAGTAAATGCTGCTGGTGAGCCCGCAGCACTAATTGTGCCACCCACTTCAGAAACCCTTAAAACATGTCTCAGGCCTGCCACTGCAGGGCTTGGGTGTTTAGTTTTAACCTAATATGTCGACATGGCAAAATAAACCTTTTGCCAGGCAAAGCCCTTCCTTTTTAATTCATATAAGTCACCTATAAGGTAGGCCCCAGACAGGCCCAAGGGCAGGGTGCAGTGTATTTAAAAGGTTGGACATGTACTCTTAAGTTTTACATATCCTGGTAGTGAAAAACCTCCTAATTTCGTTTTTCACTACTGCAATATCTATCTCGCTCATAGAATAACATTGGAGATGCCTTATTACATTTCAGTATTGCAATTTAACAAATGGGAAGAGATAACTCATTCTTGATTGGCGGTGCTAGAATCCTAGTTTAAAATCCTAATTTAAGGTGAAGTTGGATTTTAAATTACAATTCTGAAAATGCCACTTTTAGATAGTTGCCAAAAGATCAATTGATTGACAGAATGCAGAACAATGTAATACATTCACCCCAGTACAGAGATCTGGGCCTAAATCCATAGTTTTTTTGCTCACCATGCCATTCCAGTTTGTACCCAGCCATATGCAAATCAATCTTGACCCTGCCCCCAATGGGAACAGTCCAGCCCGAACTGCCAGGCCAGGTCCTACTTGGACTGGAAACAAGCATCCTAGGACCGGTTTCAGCCCTCATCAGCCAGGATAGCTTGACTCTAGTGGAATGGAGAACACAGGACCCACGTCTGGGCATACCCGTCCCACTCGGGGATAAAATGCAAAAAGAACAATTGATGGACAAAATGTTTGCGTAGCACATTTAGATAGCTGGCATTTTCTTGCCTGAGCAGTTTTGTGCCTGCAGCTTCTCTCGGGCTCTAATGACTGGGTGCAGTTAACAGTTGAACTTTGTGTACTCTTCCCAGACAGCCTCACACATTGGAGATTAGGTGTGACTTGATAGGCTATCACTGGCAGGATGGGAGTGAGGAGCTAGGGGCGGCCTCACTTAAATAGGCTGTGTCGTGCTGCCACACAAAGGGCTGCAAACCTCCTGTAGTTAGTCTGCAGCCAGGGCAGGGAAGGCAGAGCATCTGTGCACTTCAAAGGTATGCCTCTAGAAGCTTCTCCCCACTACAAATGCACAGCTTTGTAATACAGGAGGAACTCAGACACCACTACTTCAGTACACTTCTGGACCTGTGGATACTCTGCCAGGAAGATCGTCTGTTGTACTGCTACAAGGATTGCCACTCTGCTTGACTGCTGCTCTATGAGAAACATCTGTGCTTCTGGTTTCCTGCTGCCCTGTTCCCTGGGGAAGAAGAACTGGACCCCAAACTCCATCTTGAACTCAGGACCCCAGAGTGGCTCAAAGGGCTAGTCTGCTGGCCTCCTTATCTGAGCCTCAGGGTCACAGCAGACTGCCCTATAGCTCCTGGACTCATCTTAAGTGAATTACTGACCCCCAAAAGGTGCCTCTTAGGCCCTGGGACCTTGGTGTGGCTATTGAGCTCTAACATTCAAACTTTTGATCTCTTTGCGACTGCGAAAAGGCTGGTTTACACCGGAACTGTGCCGCTCAGGTGGAAAATCAGCATAACCAGCCGCAAGCCTGCCTTTTAACACAGCAGCATTGACAGCCTGTTGGTGATTGCCAATGCAAAGCTCCAGCCTGCCCGTCTGCGACACCCAGCCTGCTGTTTGCACCATGCCAACTGCCGCCTGAAATACTCTCCTTGCTCTCAGCGACCTCTCCAACATGAATATGAACATGAGTCTTGGCACAAAACCTTAAAAGGTAAAACGTCAGCAGGACTAATCTGGAACTGTCTTCGACCTGCGCTCCATCGTGGTCAGCCTGAACTTTTGACTTGGACCCAGTCTTGTGTGACCAGATTGGTGCTTTATGCTTTTGGGAGCTATATTGAAATATTCTTTAAAAAATCATAAATCCGGTTCTACTGATTGAATTTTTGTTGTTTTGGTATTGTTTTATTTATTGAATTAAGCTCTACTTTTCTAACCAGGTGTGGCATTCTTTTTGTGAGTTGTTTTCCCTGTTTTACTGTTTGAAGTGTTGCACAAATAGTTTACTCATTGCCTCTAGGTTAAGCATGACTGCTCTGTACCAAGCTACCAGGGGTGAGCAAAGGTTATTATGGGGTTTGCTTGGGACTTACCCTGACTGGGATTGTGGCTGTGGTTTGCACAGGACCTACACACCAGTCAACCACTAACCCAATTTCTAACAAGTGGTGCCACATGTGCCCAGGGCCTGTAAATGAAATGCTACTAGTTGGCCTGCAGCACTTGTGCCACCCACTTAAGAAGCCCTATAAACATGTTTTATGCGGGCCACAACAGCCTGTGCTTTGCAGCTTTAAACTGCCAATTCGACCTGGAAAGATAAACCTCTTGCCAAGCTCAAACCTTCCTTTTAGTACTTATAGGTCACCCCTAAGGTAGATAATACACAACCCATAGGGCAGGGTGCAGTGTATTTAAAATGTTGGACATATACTTTTAAGTTTTACATGCCATGGTAGAAGTGGTGCTGCAACGATTGTATGAATTGGGGTGCTGGACATTGGTACCCTTCCACTGAGAGATAGGGAGGTTGAGGACATGAAATGCTATTGAGGAAGCAAGTGTAAAAAATGCCAAACTCTTCCCGTATGAGAGTAGCAACACCTCTGTGTCCCGTACGGAATAACCACTAACCTGACTTGACGGAATCCATAGGAGTGAAGAGTAGTCCCTCACTCTCTCAGACATGAGCACCGAGAGGTGTTCTAATAACCACTCGCTCTTCGACTACTCTCATCCGGGAGGTTGTGGTATATAAATAAATAATACCGGATCTATTTTTGGATGAATGAATGAATAACAGATAGCTCAATAAAATAAGAGTCAAGATTCGAGGTAGTAGGAGTTTCTGCAGGTTTATTACAGCATAAGGACAGGATCAGGACAACCTGCATAGGATGACCCAGCAGCTGCTGGGGCTAGGTCTGGGATGAGCGCGCTAACTTTTAATAACAATACATCGACTTATATACATAGCGCAAACACATAGCATTACATTGCAGTAGGCGTAGCAGTGGGTGGAGCAGAAGGCGTGACGTGTAGCAGTCGCGAAAGATAACAGTAAAAAGAGGTGTAACTGGGAGGAGTATACATAGACATGTGAGGTAAACGTAACAGAATATGTCATGAAATGGGGCGGAAACATTGGAGGGGGCTACCTAAGGAGCCGGGACCTCTAACCTAATGGTGCGCGAAAACTGGCAATGACGTGTTACTAGGAGAAGCTGGGGGCTACGAACTCTGTGCTAGGAGCAGAGACTAGAGTCTGGAGGGTCGGAGCGACATGTACCTAAACCCTATCTGGTATCTAATGTTTAGGGAACATGTTGATATAAACTAGAAGTCATGAGGGGAGAAGCTAACTTGATTCTAAGACTGGACCATGCATTATTCTACATGTAGTGCGTGATGAAGAATATTAAATGACCATTAATACAGTATTTCTCTAACGTGGAGACGAGAAGGCTAGACAATGACGGAAACTATTGATGCAGTTCAGTAGCTTAGGAATGCAGAGGAGGAGGACTGAACTGATAGCTGGAACTATAACATACTCTTAGCAGACTCAGAGGCAGAGCCAAGCTGCACCGGGCACTGCGAGGCAGGAAGTAAGTGAAGGGTCGAGGATACAGGTGGGGGCTGTATCGCCCCTCAGCGAGGCTTTCAGGAGACAGGAGCTGAATCCGATGTCCGGGCCCTTTTGAGGCCTGGGAACGGGGACTTTACAATGGTATAACGTGCACACTGGGAAACGTGGCAACATACTTTACATAGGCCTGATATTCGTAGTATTCACGAGGACTGGAAACTAGCATACTAAAGGTGGACACAACTGTAATTGCGTCATTAATCAGACATGGGGAATAACATATGCATATTGGTCATGCACATATAACATACGATGGATGAGGCGTAGGGACACAGAACATGGCAAAATTTACTTTTCCACATTCCCTCCTTGTCACTACGTTTCCATCAGGAAACATCAATTTTCATGATACCATCTATCATTTCATACAGTACCATTTGCTCGTCTCGAATTGTCTTGGAACGGGATTTAGAACGGGGCTTGGGACTAGGAATACAAGAGGTAGCACAAATGCCGCAAATCGCAGGGCCACATTGTATACAGAGGCAGCAGCTAAATATGATCGCTACTGCAATACCTAGAAAGGACAGGACTTTCCATCCCCATGCGGAAATTATATTCCAGAACCAACCGGACCATGTCCAGGTGCCTGGATCTTGGTGTAACAGATGGGCAATTTTATGGAGTCTGGTTATAGCTGAATAAACAGACGGCGCGTTATTTGGAATGAAAATGCAGCAACTAGATCCGATGACTCTACAGGCCCCGCCCCTATCGGCCAGTATGACGTCAAGGACGAGACGATTTTGCAAAACGACAAATCTCATAGCAGATTGTTCTTCGGTTAGATTACCTAGAGCAGAGGCAGTCTCATTTACTACAGCTTCAAGGGTTCTTGTTAACCTACGGATCAGTTTACTATTCTGGACAGGTCCTACAAAGAAGAAGAAGCCTTTATTGAAATCTGTATACTGTTCTAGAGTAGTTTCAGTATAATCGACAATTGGGGACTCCCTTCTATGTCTAATGTGTACTAGATGTGTGTTTCTGTGATAATCAGATGGGGCTAGGAAAACTGGTGGCAGTAGGAAAGCAATGTAACAGGTTCCCTCCCAATCGAGGGGCAGACGAACATATGCAGTTTGACCACAAATAAAATAAGAATGACGTGAAGCTTTGAAAACAGATTTCCCACTGTCACTATACTGGATAACAGTAGTACATTCACTATGACCTACATGTATGGAACCATAATTACGGACACATAATTCGCCTTTGACTGGTAGTACTGAAATAGCAGGTAAGTCTGGAGTAGTATCAGACTGAACATTCAGGACCATGAAATTCGACGAATAATTACCTAAATTATATACTTCATTTTCCAAATCTAAACCTGTTCTGTGGGGGAAACCTTGCTTGTCTGAGAAACATGTACTGTTAAGAAAAGACATATCTGTTGACGATGACGTTAACGTGGACCATGCTCCACACGAACCATTGTGTGAGAATGGATAAGGAAAGAGTGGCAGAACTCCCTTCGAGGTCTGGAAAGGGGGGAGTCGACCACACACCCAACAATTAGTGGCATTGCTGGTCTGGTGTGAATAATGTAACATACGGATAAATGTGTTGTTGCGCATAGCGAGGCGGTAAGAGAGTTCATGAGGAGGCAGATCACTAAACGTGTGCTCTACTGTAGCATTAGCAGACATATTTACATGAGGAACTGGAAAATACAGATAGAACGCATAGCTGGTGCAGGAAATCAAAATGCTGATGAATAATACGAAACTCAGAAAAACGATACATCTGATTGAACTTTGACTGACTCTCTCACCATGGGGGTCTATTTTATACATGTCAGAAACAGTCTAACCGTTTCACCTAGGGGAGGACTTATACAATCAAACTGACTGACTTATTTTACTAGACCTGAGCTTTAACTTATACTCCTGTTGCGGAGTTTTCTCTAACAAGGGAGGGGTTGTAATAATGTCTTGTGCGGGACAGTCCTTAAGAGCAATATTCGGGCAATCCTTCAAATCCTGGGAAATGTTTTTAGAAACGGATTTCAGTCCTTTAAAAAGTTTTACATGAGACAGGTGGATCCATCCTTTTCTGCCTTCCAACTTGACGGCAGTACGGGTGGTGAGGAGGACCTGACGTGGTTCCTTCCAACGTGGTTCCAGCGGACTTGATCTGTCGAAATTTCTGATCATCACCAAGGAGCCTGGAACGATCTCGTGCGGTGCCACCTCGGTATTGTCTGGAAAAGCGGCAGCAACCTGTGAACGACATGAGTTGAGGGCAGACATCAAGGAAGCTAGGTAATCTGTCAGCATATTACATGAAACATCGGTAATACTTCGGGGTCTAGGAGTACCCCACATGTTAGGGGGGCGGCCGAATACGACCTCATACGGGGACAGACCTGATCTGGAATGTGCGACCATGCGCATATAAAACAGAGCAACTGGCAGAGCTACTAGCCAGTCCACACCTTTTTCTTTACAGACTTTGGCAATACGGATTTTCAGGGTCTGATTATGTCTCTCTACGAGACCGGCTGCTTCAGGATGGCGTACACAATGGAACTTCCACTGGTACCCTAACAAAAGGGAAACGTGCTTCATGAGTTCGGATGAGAATGGCTGACCGTTATCAGAATATACGACTCTAGGGAGTCCGTATCTAGGGAAGAATTCACGAACCAACTGTTTGGCAGTGGTCGCGGCTGTGTAATCTGGGACTGGATATGCTTCTGTCCACCTGGACAAAGCGCATACAACTACAAGGACATACTTGAAACCTCGACATCGCTCCATCTGAATATAATCCATCTGGAGGACCTCAAAAGGGTGGTCAGGGGGCTGGAAACCACCTTGTTCCACCGGGACACTTTTACCTGGATTAAACTGACAACATATCATACAGGTGCGGACTTTCTGCTTGGCTGCAGCTCGTAAATGCTTGTTGAACCAAATGTTCTGGATACTGTCTAACATAGCTTTTTCTCCTAAATGTGCTGGACTATGTGCGGTGTTGATAATGACTTGAACCATAGAGTCGGGGAGAAACCATGTGGCTCTACCCTTCGTTGACCATCCTTGATCTGTCTGGACCCCTCCTTGTTCAGACCATTTCTTGATTTCATCGGGAGTAGCATGTAACTGGATATCTATGACATCTTGTGTAGGGTCCTTAACTGTCATGCAGGTAGTCAGATCTGGAGTATGTGTCTGATTAACTGGAATGTCTGGAGTCTGTGCTGTAAGCTTGGCTGTGCGATCTGCTAGATCATTACCTTGGGAAATAATGTCAGTAACTTTCGTATGTGCTTTACATTTCATGATAGCAATGGATGTCGGTAAATGTATGGCATCTAACAGGGCTTGAATAAGGAGACCATGCTGAATCTTGGTTCCATGAGAAGTCATGAAACCTCTCTCCTGCCAGAGCACTCCGAAGTCGTGTACAACTCCGAATGCGTAACGTGAATCTGTGTAAACATTAACTTTCAGGTTCTTGGCATGTATACAGGCTTGTGTCAGAGCGACTAGCTCTGCTGCTTGAGCGGACAGGGTATCAATACGGTGTGTTTCAATAACTTCGGTGTCAGTAGTCACTGCATACGCGGCGACTAGTTCTCCTGTACTAGTTCTCATACATGAACCATCCACATAAAGTGTCAGGTCAGGATCTGGTAACGGAATATCTGTTAGGTCTTGTCTTGGCTTTGTCGGAATATTAACTACTTCCACTCAATCATGTGGGTCTGGATTTGAATTAACTGATGGTAACAGTGTAGCGGGATTCAGGACGTTGCAGCGTCTAATTTCTATGTGTGGCTGGAACAGTGTCAATTCATAACCTGTTAAACGTGCAATTGTCAAGTGCTGAGTTTGTGTTCGGTTTAAAAGAACTTCTACTGAATGTGGGACTTGTACTGTCAGGGAATGTCCTAGAACTATGGAATCACTTTGTCTGATAGCTAGTGCTGTGGCTGCAACTGACTTGAGGCACGCAGGCAACGCCTGGGCGACTGGATCTAATGTGCTCGAAAAATAAGCACAGGGCTTGTATTGTCCTGCTTGATCTTGTGTAAGAACAGATAATGCTGTACCTTCGCGTTCAGTAACGAAAAGTGTAAAAGGCTTACTGTAGTTCGGTATTGCTAGAACTGGAGCTTGACATAGGGCTTTCTTTAACTCGTTGAAACTAAGTGTATGGTCAGATGTCCAAGGGAGGACAGTCGATACGGCTGCCTCCTGTGTCGTTAACTGTATCAGTGGCTTGGCTAGAAATGCATACTGGGGAATCCATTGTCTACAATAAGAAGTAAGGCCGATAAAAGCACGTACCTCCTTCTGGGTTCTGGGCTGGGGAAGACTCGCTATTAACTGGATACGGTCGGGTGTCAACTGCCTACCCCTCCTGGACAGCAAGTGTCCTAAGTATACCACTTGCTGGACACAGAATTGAAGCTTCGAAGGTGACACCTTGTGCCCCATCTCGGCTAGAAAATACAAGACTGTAAGTGATGCTCGCTCGCAAGCACGTTCAGAACGGGCTGTGATCAGTAGATCGTCAACATACTGGAGCAGGGCAGTGTCAGTTGGCATGTGAATGTTGTCTAGTTGTCTCTTGAGTGCTTGACTGTAAATACTAGGGCTTTCTGTGAAACCTTGAGGAGCGCGTGTAAACATATAGCTCCTTCCATTTAAACAAAATCCGAAAAGAAACTGGCTGTCTGGATGAATTGGAACACTAAAAAATGCATTCTTGAGGTCAATGACAGTGAAAAACATGGCTTCGGAATCAATAGCTGTTAACAGGGAAGAAATATCTGGGACAACTGGGTACTGAGGAATAATACATTTATTAAGCTCTCGTAAATCAATCACTAATCGATATACTGGGGGCGCATTTGGATCAGTACGTTTCATGACTGGAATGATCGGAGAATTGCATACATTGGAGTCAGTTTCTACAACTACTCCTTGAGCCATGAGCTCGTCAATAATTTTGGATAAGGCTGCTACAGCCTCAGGTGGCAATCTGTACTGTCTGATTCGGGGTAACACTACACCTGGCTTGAGAGTCACACGATGGGGTGTGATTTGCATGTAACCTACATCAGTTGGACCTTGCGCCCATAAGTGCTGCGGAACATTAGACAGTCTTGAATCAAAATCTCGTAATACATAGTGACCCTTAAAGTCACGTAGGAACAGACGTATTCCCTCTGGGGAACAGCAAATAACTGCACCTAATTCTTTCAGTGTCTTAATGCCTAACAGATTTTCTGGACATGACTTAGTAAGTAACAGATCAGTAGTACGGGACAATGGACCTACTTCTAGAGTAACTGGCTTTGATATCTCATTAACTATTGGCTTTCCTGAAAATCCAAGGGAAACATTTCTTGAGCCTGAGAGCGGAGCCCCTGGAACTTCGGCATGACTAATTGTGGTCCTACTTGCCCCTGTGTCGATCAAAAACTTTCTATCTTTCCCTAATACTTGACTGTGAACATAGGGACCTTCTTGATCTACAGGTATCTCGATGAGAGGCAAGCCTACCTCCCTCTCTAGGCTGTTTCATGAATATGACTGGTACTCTGGATACTCAGACTGCGCATACTGGTACATCTGCGATGTGACATGCTGTGTTGCAGCAATAGGCTGCGGTACTGTAACTGTCTGTTGTGCATTCTGTGACTGAGGAATCTGTGAAACTTGTTCTTGTCTAGGCGGACGTGGTCTTTCTTTAGTCTTACCAGTAGCTATGTTATGTTTCAGAACTGCACACTCGTTTATAAAATGACCTGGTTGTTTACAATAATTGCAGTTCCCTTTAACGGGAGCTGCAGGATGACTGGCTTGATTCGGACCCCTCTTCTGACTGTCTTGAGGAACTGTTTGTGCAACTAGCACTTTCATTTTCGTGTCTTTCATACGTTTTCTTTCGTGTTCTTGCTCTTCTCTGATTCTATTCTGGTGGTACTGGAGCATCTGGAGCATCTGGGACGGAGTATTTGCTTGCCAGGTGCTTTCGACTTTCAAAACTCGATTTTTAATTTGTGGACTTGAATTCTCGACTAATTTAGTAACGAAAAGGTGAGGGTATGACTCACTACTTGTCTTGAGACCACTATTGATACTGAAACATTTTTCAAATCTAGAATAAAAATCACTAATATCTTCATCTTGTTTCTGTTTACAGGCTGAGATTGCATCCCAGTCTTCTTTTCTCGTTGTCAATAATCTGGGTAAAACTTGAATCAGTAATTCTGGTAATTCTTTACATTTATCTCCAAGACCGGTACCTGGTACTCGTGCCTTGTCTTCAGCTTCTAGAGCTGTCCAATCGATCTTTTTCTCTCCCACCTCCCATTCTTTTTCTTTTAATTTTTCATATACCCCTGCGGGTAACAGGACCTTTAACATTTTAATGATGTCTGGGTAAGTGTATTCTCCCATACGGAGCATGTCTTTTAATTCTCGATGGAACCCTGCTGGATCTTTGTCATGACAGGGAATTAATTTCTTCATTTCAAGAAGTTCCATCTTTGAAATCGGAGTGTATACAAACACTCGTTGCATTACGCCACCCGCCCCTTGGACTGGGTGGACTTCTCGTAACGGATTCTGTCTGTCTATGTAGAATGATTTACTTTCTGGGGGTGAGACATGAACAAAATGCGGGTTCAGAAACGTTCTATATTTGTGGCGCTGTTCTAGAATGACACTAATTAAATCGGTACCTAGACCTCTCCATCTATACTGGAGTAACTCGTTCAGGATATCATGCAACGGACCTGGGTCAGAATGTTGACCCTCATACAAAGTAATGAGGTGCTGAATCATATACATACCCACCAGTCGCTGCTCGGCTGGGGGCAGTTTCAGAAACATTTGTGCCACTATTTCGTCTGGAAAAGTGGTAGAATCAGTAATCCATCGGACTGCTGATCGGGCTAGTTCTTGTTCATGCATAGTACTTAATTCACTGTAGCCGACTCGTGATTTCAGAATGTGATCGGTAACTTGAAATACTTGTTCTAGGGAACCTTGTTCTGGTGCTGGATGATGAAAAATAGACTTGTGTTCTAGGCGTAAATGGCGATCTGGAAATCTAGATTTTCCTACATACGCTATTCTGGCGGAATTCTCGTCTTCCTCTTCAGGATCAGAGATGCTTTCTTTCTCGCTTACTTGTGCTGCTTTACGCTGTTCGTGTAACCTTATTATTTCTTTACGAATTTTCTTGTACATACTCTCCATGGCACCGACGGTCTTGTGCTTACCCTCGGCTATATTATCACTCCACCTTGTCAGGATTCTCATTTCGGCGGGATCTTTAGACGGGTAATCTTGTTCTCTTATTAGACAATTGATCAGGAACTTTAATATCATGAGCTGAATCTCGGCTTTCCTTTGAGACATAATCTCGCCAATACTTTCTGGATCATCCCCTGTACGGATGAAACGATATATTCTGTCTAGATCTTCTTTCATATTCGGTAAGGTGACTAGATACTCGGTCACTCTTCTTACACGTAAGGAATATAAAACCATATTGTATTCGCCTGGAACTGGATCATAGACACATTCGGTAAGGGTTTGCCTGATTTCTGTAACCGACTGATGTTTGGGCGTACGCTGTAATGCTTGAGCATGTAATTCGAGTAATGCTGAACGCTTGTGTGGCGGCGGGGTTTGAGGAGGACCTCCTCCTGCGGCCCCTAGACTAGAATCGTCGACTGACATTCTTCGTCCTGGCAGAGTCGGTAATTGTAACGTGGGCTGGATTTGTATGGCGGACTGGACCGGGGGAGCTGTTAAGGGCACCCCGGTGTCTGAAGGAGCATGAATTACCTGGTTTACAGGGACTGGCGGAGCGCGAACAGGATTTGCATATTCGGGGACTGTGTCGTCCAGATAGGACGAAATAAAAATATCAGCTGCGGTCGGTTTGTGACGTAGCTTGGTCGGAACTAATGGTGGCGGGAAATTACTAGATGCCTCTGGGGTCGCTTTTGGCACACCTTCGGCAAGAAGAGGATACATACCCTTAATAAGGGCATGCCTCTGTCTGTCTGACTGTTCGGCTTTGACTTGTTCACCTATCTCGATTAATTCTCTTTCTTGGGCTCGTTCCTGCGATTCTCTACTTAACTCTGACTTTCTGACTTCTTTCTCGGTTCTTCTATGAGCTTCCTTACGCCATAACTCGATGGCATCTTTCTGTGACTGTCTGGCTTTCTTTTTCCATAATGCTTCTTCTACTCGCATGATACATTCGGCATCCCATGTACCCGATACGGGCCATCTATACTTTTCTTCTAACTGTTTGGTATACTCTACCCATAAATCTAGATACATTATGGCGCTTATGCCATGTTTCTGATACATAAAATGACCTGGACTGTCCCTAGGCGGGACAGGAACTGCTTCCTCTAATAAACCCTTTCTAGTTTTTAACTGTCGTAATCTTGAAAAGAGCGGCATTGTAAACTTAAATCGGAACACAATACAATACACGAAGAACAATAACAAGTGGGAAAAACAATTCAGGCATACCACGACATTGGAATTACATTAAACAATATCATAACATAACAGTTCGAACAGAATATTACCTGAAAATACTGAAAACAGAAACAGAACAGATTTTCTCAAGAACGGAACAGACTAGAGTTACTGGATGCACTGCTGTAACAGTACGGAACATACCGGTCCCAAAAAGGGACGCATCAAGACCCGTATCCACCTAGGTGAACACTTCGTTTGTGAGTCTGGGCACCACCAACCCACGGACCAGGAGTCAATTTAGATTGGTCCTGTCTAGATACTACCCCAGCAATGGTACTCACCGGGCAGCACGGAACGGAAGGCCTCGGACGGGACTGGACTGCTACGACGACGAACTTCGGACTTCAGTTACGGGTGGGCCTCCGGATACCTCGGACTCTCGGCTTGGGCTCTGGTCGGGACTCGCCGCGTTCCTCCACCGTCTCGTTCGGATGCTGGACCGCCTCCTCCGTCTCCTCCGTGGGCCTGAGGGATACTTGGAGCAGAAATATCTGCCAGTGCACGGTATGGTTCCGTCACGACTGCAGAGGGTCAGGGGGTCGGCGTGGCTTCACCGACGCGTGGGGAAAGGGCAAGTCCCTATTCGGGCGCCATTATGTGGTATATAAATAAATAATACCGGATCTATTTTTGGATGAATGAATGAATAACAGATAGCTCAATAAAATAAGAGTCAAGATTCGAGGTAGTAGGAGTTTCTGCAGGTTTATTACAGCATAAGGACAGGATCAGGACAACCTGCATAGGATGACCCAGCAGCTGCTGGGGCTAGGTCTGGGATGAGCGCGCTAACTTTTAATAACAATACATCGACTTATATACATAGCGCAAACACATAGCATTACATTGCAGTAGGCGTAGCAGTGGGTGGAGCAGAAGGCGTGACGTGTAGCAGTCGCGAAAGATAACAGTAAAAAGAGGTGTAACTGGGAGGAGTATACATAGACATGTGAGGTAAACGTAACAGAATATGTCATGAAATGGGGCGGAAACATTGGAGGGGGCTACCTAAGGAGCCGGGACCTCTAACCTAATGGTGCGCGAAAACTGGCAATGACGTGTTACTAGGAGAAGCTGGGGGCTACGAACTCTGTGCTAGGAGCAGAGACTAGAGTCTGGAGGGTCGGAGCGACATGTACCTAAACCCTATCTGGTATCTAATGTTTAGGGAACATGTTGATATAAACTAGAAGTCATGAGGGGAGAAGCTAACTTGATTCTAAGACTGGACCATGCATTATTCTACATGTAGTGCGTGATGAAGAATATTAAATGACCATTAATACAGTATTTCTCTAACGTGGAGACGAGAAGGCTAGACAATGACGGAAACTATTGATGCAGTTCAGTAGCTTAGGAATGCAGAGGAGGAGGACTGAACTGATAGCTGGAACTATAACATACTCTTAGCAGACTCAGAGGCAGAGCCAAGCTGCACCGGGCACTGCGAGGCAGGAAGTAAGTGAAGGGTCGAGGATACAGGTGGGGGCTGTATCGCCCCTCAGCGAGGCTTTCAGGAGACAGGAGCTGAATCCGATGTCCGGGCCCTTTTGAGGCCTGGGAACGGGGACTTTACAATGGTATAACGTGCACACTGGGAAACGTGGCAACATACTTTACATAGGCCTGATATTCGTAGTATTCACGAGGACTGGAAACTAGCATACTAAAGGTGGACACAACTGTAATTGCGTCATTAATCAGACATGGGGAATAACATATGCATATTGGTCATGCACACATAACATACGATGGATGAGGCGTAGGGACACAGAACATGGCAAAATTTACTTTTCCACAAGGTGATACCATGAATAATGCAGAATTTCTTCTCTGTCTCCAACTGAAAACAAAACAAAATATTCTTTTAATACCAAATATATCATCCAACACCTATCTCTCTCAATGTGCTTTAAACTAGTGCATTTCTCGCCAGGGCAATTTGACTCGCCATAAAATATTTCCAATGCCAATTTCTGTAGTAAGAAATATCTCAATCATTCCTCCAGAGGATTTAGAAATTTCCTAAATCTGTTGTCTATAGGAAGGTATAAGAAAATAGTCTTACAATTAATGTTTTTAACCCCTTGCATGCTGGTGACGAACCCCAGCCGTCACGCTCCGCGGTGCTCGTGTGCTGATGACGGCTGGGGTTCGTCACGGCCCGCCCTGTTTGTTTGTTTACCGCACAGTGGCAGAAACGGGCCAGCAGCGAAGGGGTTAAAAGTCCAACAAAAACAAAAGAAAACAAGCAACCAAAGAAGAAGGTCAGAGTACTGACCTTTAGCGCTTCGGTGCAAAAAAGTGGCTTCAGGGAAGAGTAGTTATCTCGAAATCCGATTCGTAGTTGGATATGAGAAGGCACTTTTCCTAGAGTGAGAGAAGTAGGATGTCCGGTGTCTGCGAACACCAGCCTCTTTACAAATGCAACGGCTTCCACACCTTGCCGAAAGTTACTTACAACAAAAATTGGAAGTTGGCCGGTGTTGACGTCCTGAGCAGGCTGTTTGGTTTGGCGCTGAAGAAAAGGCGGTCAGCGAAGGATTTCCAAAGGAGAAAGTTGAAACCAATAACCGCCAGCCATGGAAGAGTCAGGAAGGGAATACAGAAGACGAAGCTCAGATATGCAGAAGGGGGCATGGTCAAGTAAGGATGATTAAGCCAAGCAACAGCTAACTGGGGTGAAGCGTTTTTCAAATGCTTTGCAAGGGTGTAGGGACAAAGCCTGACTCCTGTCAGCATACACAGGGGCATTTGCTCCGTAAAGCACTTGAAGAAAGGAAGTTAATTAGGAAATATAAAAGGCAATCGTGGAAGCCAAAACACAAAATGCACTTACTATGCTATAGTCTATTCCAGTTTATCGCGCAGGTCGCCTGGGCTCTGACAGTTCTCCCACCCAAAGGCCTATTTACCGAGCGGGGGTTTGAAGGATGGAGGGCATGGAAACAGCGCACCAAGACAGGTGCATGCACTTGTTCTGCAGGTTTCCAAAATCTTTCTTCTGGAGAAAACCCCACCCAATCTATGAGATATTGTAGTTTTCCTTTGTGCCTTTGTGAATCCAAAATGCGTTTCACATCGTATTCTAAGTTACCTTCAATAGTGAGAGGCGGGGGGGGGATTCTCAGGATTGGATAAGGTATTGTATTTCTTTAACAAGGAAGTGTGAAAAACAGGATGGATACATATGCCTTCAGGTAATTCTAGTTTTAAGGTAACAGGAGAGATTGCTTTCTTCACCGGATAGGGTCCTATAAATCGGGGTTGTAATTTTCGTGGACCTGCTAACCTTAGGTTTCTTGAAGCTAACCAGACCTGGTCCCCTTCCTCATATAAAGGGGCGGGACAATGATGTTGATCTGCCTGTTGTTTTACAGCGTCTTTTGCATGTCTCAATTCCTGTGTAGCCATTTCCCATATGCCTAAAAGGGTGTCATGATGTGTTTTGACTGCAGGTATTTCTGTTAGGTGTAATGGTACAGATAAGAATTGAGGGTGACACCCATTACAGAAATAAAAGTGGAGGAATGAGTGGTGTTGTTGTATGCAAATTCTGCCAATGGGAGAGCCTGAACTCAGTCAACTGTGATAGTACTCATGAGACAGTGTAAATACTGTGCTAATGTCTGATTTGTTCTTTCTGTTTTGCCATCCGTTTGGGGAAGATATGCTGTGGATAACCTGTGATTAATATTCAGAGCAGTGCATATCCCTTGCCAGAACATGGACACAAACTGTGGTACTCGATCAGATATCATAATAAAGGGTAACCCATGTAACCTTACTATTTATTCGATGAAAACATTCACCATTTCCCTAGCTGAGGGGAGTTGTTTCAGTGGTAGAAAATAATCCATCTTAGTAAGCAGATCCACAGTTGCAACAAGCATTTGCAATGCAATCAGTCTCGCCGTTGGCACCTTATAAGTATTTAGCGATGCACCACATTATTGCGCATTACTGCAACAAGACTGGTTTTATTCGTGTTTGACAATGCTTTTTGTTTATGTTTCAAAAACCAAAACATAAATAAAAGGCATTGTCATTTACAATGCCAATAGCTTACACTCGCGTAAATGTGAGACCTGTTGCATTGCAAATGCTTGTGTTTAGGGCAATGATTACATGCTAATACTGCAGGACCTGTCTGGTGCCTTGAAAACTATCGACCACTAAAACTGTTTTTTTTTTTTTTTTTAAATGTATATTGTTATAAATAGTAAGCAGACCTCCTTTGTATCAAAGTACTGTTATGCCAGAAGACGCATATAAGCATGCTACTCAACTGTCTGTCAGAAGACTGTCCAAAGCAACAAAATGCTTGAAGACTAAAATCTTTATGCCACACCCCACAGCTATTTATTTGGGGTTTCTGGAACTAACCTCCCTCCCCCCACCCATTTCCTTATCGGCAAGTAGGTCTAGCCCTTAGTTGAGATCTTGTCCAACCCTGATATTGATTTTCACCACTACACGAAGACGGGTATCGTGAAACCCTTGCTTTAGTAGCTACCGTGTTGGAGTTTTTATGGGCCACTTCTGTCTGCAGTTTGCAAGATAAAAAAACCTCACAAATGACGCTATAAGGAACAAAGATGGGTTGATAGAAAAGGGAAATAATGATGAATGGATGCATGGATTGCTGAATGAGCGAATAGGTGGGTTGATGGATGAGTGTGTAAGGATGGGCGGCTAAAGGATAGGTGGATGAGTGGATAAAAGGATAATGGGTGAGTGGGTAAAAGGGTGAGTGGATGGGTGAGTGAGAGAAAGAATGGGTAAGTGGGTGAAAGGATAGGTGGATGACAGAATAGATGGGTGAAAGGATGGATAAGTGGGTGAGGACAGGAGGATGGCTGGATGAAAGAATGGATAAGTGGGTGATGGGGATGGATGAGTGGGTGAAGATGAGTGGATAGGAGGATGGCTGGATGAAACAATGGGTGAAATAATGGTAGAGTAAATCGAAATCTGAGAGGATGGGAGGGTGAAGAGATCAATTGATGGATTTTATGCTTTATTGATGGATGAGTAAGCCAAATGATTGGTGGATGGATGCGTGCATGCATAGATGATGGACGGAATGTTTAGTGGATGGAATGAAGAAAGATAAAATGATGGATAAAAGAATGAATGGATGACAAAATATAAGGGTGAAATGGTAGATACCAAAGGCTGGGTGGAAGGTAATGGGTTGAATGGACAGGTGCTTAGATGGAAGAGACAAGCAAGCTCTTCTAGGTAGGTGTGTGCTTACTTGCTTCGGTGCAAAGAGGGAGAATAGTAATTTTCTGTCTACTGCCCTGCTGGAAGACATGCAGCTGTACCTTAGTATCAATGGCACTGGCAATAGTGACACTCTAGTCTAATGCCTTTCTGATGTGGTGTCGAGGATTTCCCAGATGAAACTTGAACTTAACACACAGGATAGTTCCTCCTGTCGCCTACCAGCTCAAAGCCCCTTCACCCAGATTGTACTGCTAAACTACAGGCTTTAAACACTTTCCTAGAGATTGTGAAATCTGCAATATATTTAAGCTTCACGTTCCATAATTCAGTGTCTGGACCTCAGATTACACAAATGACGAGAAGTGCCAAACGTAGGTTTATCCCATATATCATGGCTACATATCCTGGAATTAAATGTAAAACCCTGCAATGGATTTAGTTTGTCTCACAAGGACTTGGAAACCCTGAGTGCTCTGGGCCAACAGTGTGAGAAGCACTGGGTACTTGGAATGAGTCCACAAAGTAAACCACTATGAGGACGTCAGTGATTAGATTCATCCTATTGGTCCCTCGTAACCATACCTAGACCCTGTTAGATAAAATATTGAAATACATCTTCAAGATTAAACACAGTGCCACAGACTTCTTGCTCAGGTGTGTGTGTGCCGACTAAGTACATAGGACACAGGGCCGGCCCTGAGTGGCTGGAGTTCATTACAGCAGCTGTTCTTGAACCTGAACCGGGTTCACCAGGCCCTAGCAGATCGCCCAGAGTGTGCCTCAGGGCAGTGTCAATGCAGCGGCTGGAGGGTGTGCTGCAGTCAGAGCAGCGGCTGGAGGGTGTGCTGCAGTCAGAGCTGCAGCCCGCAGGCACGTGACACGGCTGCACCAATCGTTTGCTTCTCCGGTCTGCACCTGGTTGCAGAATGCCTCACTTCACGTCACGTCCTTTTGTCAGAATTGCAGCTAACTTACTGAGAGCGAATGTCGGACGTGAACAGGTCACAGTGGGGTGCTCACACCTCGCTGTCAGACTCGGCATCTCATTGGGGGCAACACGGATAACATGTTCTTTTACAGACTAACTGCTACCTGAAAATGATTCTAACTTTTGAACACTCTCATTTCTACATAAGATAGATAAGTCTGCGTGTACTCTACTGAAATGTCGGGTGTGTCTGCGCAATTGCATTAGGCATGACCATTTATGTGACATATATTACAAAAGGGATTATTTCTGGCTTTCATTAATACATCTTCATTTTACTGTACAGCGGAAGTCCCGTTATGACATCAGAATAGCAACGTATGCTAAATAATACTGCAAGTATTCGAGCTGCTGGTTTCCATGCAGAAGTTTGCCACTGAACTGCGCTGTTTTAAGAGTGTAGCTACGTATTACTTGGTGGAAGGGTTACTCAGATTGATGTAACAAACTCTTTAACCCACTGAGTTATCTTGCATAGAACACAGAGATGTGACTTACATTTTTCACGCAGTGTTCCGCAGAAGGCACGTTAACCCTCAAAGCCATTTTCTGAATCTTCATGCCTTTCATCTTAAATTGCTCGTAGATCTCTCCAGCAAATGCATAAACCACCTGTGCTTTCTAACGGGTGTTATACCCAAGACCTAAAAGATAAGGGTAGATCTCCACAGCAGATGCTTAATCTACTACACTAACTCAAAGTGGCGAATTAAAGAAGCCGGAACAGTTTTACAAAATTTCATATTTTGGTTTAGGCCCCTGTAACTTTTTGACCACATAAGGTATCCACGCCAATTTTGCGTCCTTTTCTTCCAACATCATGGGGATTCTAAAAGTAACCAGGGTTTGTGGATTCCCTTGGAGGGGTCCCAGAAATTAAGCAAAATACAGTAAAACTTTAGTTTTTTTCAGAAAAAATGGAAAAACGGGCTGCAAATGAAAGCCTCTGGATTTTTCCCTGCAAATGTTATCAAAAAAGAGTTTGTGGGGCTGAAATCACCATTTTTCTAGCTTTTAGGGAATGTCAGTCTTTTGTCAGAGAACCAACATGTTTCACACAGTTTTGGCAGTTTTCTGGGACATAGCCTATTTTTGCTATTTTTAGTGCTTCCAACCTCCTTCCAGTTAATGGTAAAAATGAGTATGAAAGCAATAATGGATCCTGGAAATCTATATATTTGAAAAATGTAGACAAAATTTTGAATTCAGAAAGGGGTCATTTGTCTAAATCCATGACGTTTTCTTTATAGAAACTAACAGTTAAATATTGGAAAAAATGAAAATTAGTGGAAAAAAACAGCCTTTTGTGTCAACGTTTTCACCTGTAACTTCTTATAATTTTGACAGCACTTTGAAAGCAATATACTGTTACATTTGCCGGGCTTTCCTAGTTGTGGGGATATATAGGACTTGTAGGTTCACCAAGAACCCGATGAACCCAGAGCCAAAAACTGCGCAGCACTTTGCAATGGCATTTTATTCTGTACCGGGATTAGAGCAATTATTCTTCAAAAATGTATATATGGAAATATAGGTATGAAAGACACCTATGTATTGCTGCAATGGGTACAAATTATAGAGTTTAGAAACAGTACATATTTGCACATTTTCAAAATTGAGAATACTCATACTAGCATGAGAATTATTGGTCATTTTTCAAAATGACTTCTTTTTTACACAATGTCTTTCATTTGGAAGGGAGAAATGCATGTAAACTCAATAGGTAATAACAGTTGATTTACAAATCTGAATTACCCTAAGTCTCCCGATATAAATGGTACCTCACTTGTGTGGGTCGGCCTTGTGCCCACGGCAGAAAACGGCGCAAAACACAATGTTGTCACACCTCAATTTTCGCAGTGGCAATTGACCCTTTTTTGGCAGAGTGCCTAACTGTAGTTTTTGTACCCTAGCTCAGCCGGCACCTAGGGAAACCTAGCAAACCTATAAATTTTTTAAAACTAGACACCCACGGGAATACAAGACTTGACTTGACTGCCTCCCACCAGGTTCTGTTACCTAGAATCCCTTGCAAAAATGAAATATTTACAAAAAAACACATTTTCTCCACATTTCTGTGGTGGAAAGATCTAGAATCTGCGTGGGTCCACAAATTTCCTCCCACCCTGCGTTCCTCAAAGTCTTCCGAGAAAAATGGTACCCCACTTGTGTGGATCGGCTTAGTGCCTGCGACAGGAAACGGCGCAATACGCAACGTGGTCGCACCTCAATTGTGCAGAGAAAAATTACACTTTTTTTGCAAAGTGCCTAGCTGTAGTTTTTTAACCCTAGCCCTGCCGGCACCTAGGGAAACCTAGCAAACCTATACATTTTTTAAAAGTAGACACCCAGAGGAAGTCAGGATGGGGTTATTTGAATGCCTCCCACCAGGTGCTGTTACCCAGAATCCCTTGCAAACCTAAACAATTGACAAAAAAACACATTTTCCTCACATTTCTGTGGTGGAAAGTACTGGAATCTGCGTGGATCCAAACATTCCCACCCACGCCGCGTTCCCCAAAGTCTTTTGAGAAAGATGGTACCTCACTTGTGTGGGTCGGTCTAGTGCCTGCAACAGGAAACGGCGCAAAACACAACAGGGTTGCACCTCAATCTCGCAGTGAAAAATGACCCTTTTTTGGCAAAGTGCTATAGCTGTAGTTTTTTTAACCCTAGCTCACTTTGCTTCTAGCTGGGGTGTGCACAGATATTTTGCAAACTTTAGCAGCTATGCGAGAGGCACTGCCATTTTCATTCACAAAAGGGTCCCTTTTAGCCTGCGCACAACTGTCCACGACAACGAAGGCAGATACATCATTGTAGTTGGAACATTGATGGGACGTGGGGTTGCATTAGTCTGCAAATATGGCCGAAACACTGACTCCTCTGAGTTTCATCACACCTTGTTCATCTAACTTCTAAAACTTGGCCCCGTGGCCTTCCTGGTAGGCGGAGACTTTAACATCACCCCGGACCTGACCCTATATAGCACCTCAGTTGCCCCACATCCAAACCACATGCATGCCGGGTGCTCCTGTCCCTATGCGAACAGCTACCTGTACTAGATATAGGATGCGCACACAACCCAGCCCACACGGACTTCACCAGTTGGTGTCATTCCGTCCTGACTCTCACTCAGACATATTCAGACCACTCCCCCGTGCTGTTGCTTCTCAGGATCCCCTGTCCTGAGGGCTTCGAGAGGCAGCGGCACTTCCCAGGCCGTGCTCTTGAGGATGACCTGATTCAGCATGAAATCCGGGAAGCAATTGAAGATTATTTTGCCATAAACAACAGCTCGGTAGACACAATGAAGGTTTTCTGGGAGCGATTCAAAGCATACTGGAGTACTCCGTGATTTGCGCACCACTCTGTCCCAATGAGAATGCGAGCTAACTGATTTATATGCTACGCTGCTGCAAACGCATAGCCCAGACACTGAATTAAAGCATGTGATCTTACTAGCTTACTATAGAGACACTGCTGAATGGGTGATTCTATTTGTGGGGAAATACCAAAATGCTAAACAGTACGGGGAGGGTGAGCGACCGGGGAGTGTTTTAGCACAGATGCTCAGACCTCCATACAGCAAGGCATACGTTTCTGAATTACAGTCCGCTACAGGCCAACTGCTTACCGACACAATGGAAATTCGGGATGAATTTCTGTCCTATTTTAAAACTCTATGGGGCATATTATCAAGGACGGCGTTAAAATTATCGCAGGTTTAGCGGCAGAAAACTGCCCTTAAAGTGGCGATAATGGGCTTGATAATATGCCCTGGAGAACTCCAATAGAGGCCCATGTTCACACCAGAACATGGACTTCTATTGGAATTCCCAAGGGCATATTATCAAGCCCATTATCGCCGCTTTAGCTGCAGTTTTCTGCCGCTAAACCGGCGATCATTTTTAACGCCGTCCTTGATAATATGCCCCAAAATGACTCCAGAATAGGGAGTGACCACCCCGAACAGGAATCTTACTTGTCTGAGGTAGCGCTTGTCTACCTAGAGAAACATATGCAGGACTTCCTGGCGGAGCCCATCTCTGGACCTGACGTTATAGCCGTTATTGAGGCTCTACAGTCATCATCCGCCCCTGGTTAGGACGGGTTTCACGGGCGCCTTCTATAAGACAAACAAGGACTTACTAGCGCCGAACTTATCAAAGTCTTGGCGGAGGCTCTGGAGAGACAAATACTGCCTCCCACCCTTTGCGAAGCAGTCATAATTCTTCTCCCAAAACCGGGTAATAATCCACAGCTCTGTGGTTCATACAGGCCCCACTCATTATTACATTTGGACTATAAAATCCTGACTAAGATAGTCGCTGGACAGTTGTCCCAACTAATGGAATTTATCATCACACTTGCCCAAACCGACTTTGTTGCAATTTAACACGGGCCCACTTTTAGTCTCACTGTATGCTGATGACACTATCCTTTACGTTAGAGACCCACAAGTTAATCTAGACCCTCTCATACATGAAATACTCTGTTTTGGTTTGTACTCGGGCCTTGGCATCAATTGGCACAAGTCTGTGATCTTCCCCCTAACTCCCAGCATGAAGGCTTGGGAGCCTGAGTTCCCACTGGAATGGTGTACTGATTCTGTCAAGTACCTGGGCATACACATCCACGTAGATGCAGAGCAGATTATCCGTCTCAACTATGGACAGGCTGTTAACACCCTAGAGACACAAATTGACAAGTGGCTCAGTTGGCTGCTGTCCATTGCCGGCCGAGTTGCTATTATCAGGATGGTTGTCCTCCCTACGTTTTTATATCTCTTCAGAAACATTCCCATCCCAAATAGGTTTTTTTTTTACGCTCCGCTCACACTTAATACGTCTGGTCTGGGGGGGCAAACGGGCCTGAGTTCGCTGGCAGGTCATGACTCTTCCCTATGAAAGAGGAGGCTATGGGGTACTCGATTTACATTTGTATTACTTAGTATGTCAGTGCAGCTACGGATATGCCTGGTATCACCCAGATCCCAGAATCCCTTTTCTGCGTCCAGAGTCTGATCTTGTCCTTCCTGAGCAATTAGCAGCTATCCTCCCCAAAGGCCTCCCCTGCGACCCGAACGATATTCAAACGGTCTCCACGACTAGTTGGGCCTGGGAAAAACTTCGGCGGGTCACCTACACGACCATCCTATACTCTACCGCATTAACACATCCTAATGCCCGCTTGCTGCCAATTGCGGGTGAGGGAGTGGTACAACGCATCTTAACTAAATAAGACATTACAAAAACTGGTGACTTGTTCCCTGTCGGCCACGCCTTTGAGATAAGTGACTAAACTTGTTTCCCTAACATCACCTTTATGGACAGGTTTGTGGTGAGGCAAATTCACTCTGATATGAGCGCCACATTTCCTGGCTTCCCCACTGAACCACAGTCATTCACTCTCCTATCACTAGTCATTGAGAGCGACCGGGGTGTCCACCTCATCTCCAAACTTTACAAAGCTTGTGCAAACCTTGTCCCGCTCAAAGATGACAATTCAATTCAATTTATTTTATTATGTTTTTGGCACTCCGAAGAGGGCCACATAAAACAAAATACAACGGATACAAATACACATTTCTCCAAATAAAAAATGACAACTACGGCATTTTTACATAACACAAGAAAATCTGCGTCACGGACCTCCATATTACATCAATAAATAGATAAGAAACATTTTAAAAAATTAAAAATATTGAAGCAAAAATTTTATTGGGAGGAGTATATAAGGCATGTAGAAAAGAATTCACATTAAGGATATCCAATTGCAGGCATATTGGCTTTAACCACTTCAATCGAAGTGGACGCAATGCATGACATGTAAACAGTATATGGGTATGATCCTGACCAGATGTATTACAGAAATTACATGTGGGAGAAGACCCATACCATTTTGCCAAGAGAGTGTTCAAGGGCAGCAAGTCCTGCCTTAAAAGAAACCAAAATCTCCGAATACTATGAGGTAAATCCCAGGCGACATAGGGTTGGGCAAGCTTCATGGAATAAGAGTTAGCAAGGAGATCACCTCCCCTCTTTACTTGCGTGGATTTTTTCTCCAACGTAAAACATAAATCCCAAGGCGCCTGCTTCAAGAGGGATTTTAACTGGGTAGGAGAGATAGTAAAAAGAGTACTCTCTTCTAATTCAAGAAGTGCCACAGCCTTTCTAAAGTTCTTAACAATTTGGGAGTACTCTTTTAAATTACCCAACAATTCCCCCATAAGAAAATATCTCAAAGACCCCAATTCACCTCTAGCTAGGCTAGCAACCCATCGAACTAACGCTGATAGGCCCTGCGCCCAACTGCTACGGAGACCGAATTCCAGTCTGCAGACGGCCACAGTACAAGCCGAATTAAGAGATGTTATAGACCTTAATAATTGTCCTTCAACCGTCTGTAGAAAACCCCAATACTTTATATCTACCAGTTCCATTCCGTACAAAAGAGTTGGAGGAATTTTTGCCCTGAAAACCTCCAATAAATAAGCAAAATGTCTTCTCCCTGTGGCGGAGTAAAGGGCACTCAGACTCTTGCCTTGGGATCTGGCTTTACGAGAATTATTATCAATATGAGGTTTCTCACTCAAGTTGGATGAAATTATTTTTCCTAAAAAGGTATATGTCTTAACCACCTCCAGTTTCTGACCACCTACTGCCCAACCAAAATTCTCAGATTTAGATTTTTTCTTCCCTGTAATGCACATGATTTTACTTTTAGAGGCATTTATCCTCATATAATGTGACTCTGCAAAAAGATGTAAAGCCTGCAGACGATTGGCTAATCCCTTGGGTGTTAAATCTAGGATAAGAATGTCGTCTGCATATAGCAAGCAGGAGATAGAATATCCCCCCACTACCGGGACAATGCCAACACAGGATGAAAGGGTAGCAGGAAGATCAGCAATATACAGGGAAAAAAGTAACGGTGCAAGAAGACAACCTTGTTTTAATCCATTAATGGAGGGGATAACCCGCGTTAAACCCCTTTCTCCCCCCTGTAAAACTCGGCACCAAGTGTCTGTATGTAAAGAATGCACCAGATCTAATAAGAGAGGGGGCATGCCCAAATCGAACAACTTTCTCCACAGCAAAGGACGATCAACTTTGTCGAATGCTGTGGAGAAATCAATAAAAGCCGCATACACTCCTCCCCCCCGAACTCTTATATATTTATCCGAAATAACCTGAAGGGCTAGAAGGTTATCCAATGTACCATGTCCCTTACGGAAACCAGTTTGTTCAAGGGGTAATATCTGATTCACCTCGACCCAGTCCGAAATTAAAGAGAGGAGACATTCGGCAAAAACTTTTCCAATGGCATCGAGGAGAGCTATCTGACGATAATTCATTGGCTTATCCCTATCGCCCTTTTTAAATAGGGGGACCAATATGCTCCCCTTCCAAGAAGAGGGTACGTTTTTACTGATGAAGCAAGATCTAAATAAGGGAAAAAGAATCTTACTCCACGAGATGGGATCCTGTTTCAGTACTGAGATGGGAAGTTCATCAGGACCCATTGCTCCAGAGGAGCGCATATCCCTAATGGCAAATTCAATGGTTTTCTCCGAAGGGGAGTCAATAGATAACTCATCTTCTTCAGAAGTCGCCTTATAATCTACTATTGCAATATTCCCGGCATATAAGTTGGAAATGTAAATGACCCATGATAATTCAGCAATGGGAATGGGGAGGGAGCTGACTCTTGCTCCACAACCCTCACCAATGAGGGACCAGAATTGTCTAATGAAGTATTCTCCTTAAATAAATCCAAGATTCAGGAAGATGAATTTGATGAAGTTTAATCCAGGAATAAAGATCTCATCCACCAACAAACCCAGCAGACATCAACTGACTCTCTTAGAACATTCCTATGTACATGAAGTCACATTACTAATGACATAATAAGATTCTATTAAAGCTGCAGTGTTTAATGAGCTGCAGAGCTGATTATCACACATCTCCTTCCCTCCGAAAAACAAAATTGAAATAGAATAATAAGTAAAATCAAGACTATACAGAAATTAAACAAAGTCAGAAAGATATGAAGGCTTCTTAGACACACGTTCCAAAGATCTAATATTTCCAGAACTCGTTGCTTTGCTTTTGTTCACAATTTTTTCTTTGGAATCCAAGAATCCACCATCTTGCAATTTCTTTCGGATAACAACAATTCGATTTAAATTCCATATGCGATGGTCTTGAGTTTGTACAGCATTGTTCAAAATTTTGATCACTTTAATGGGTTTCATAAACTTTGTTTCTGAGCTACTCACTATGCCAGGACGTTTGACCATGACCATATCACCAATACAGACAACTGTTTTTTTAACACTATTTTTAACATCAAAATAAGTTTTTCTACGTTCAGCTTTATTCAACTCGTTTTTAACAATGTCATCTTTGTTGCACACACATTCTTTACCCTTCAACATTTCATGCTTATTAACCCAAAAAGGTTCCACCTGTGTGTTGGGAATTCTCCCACGAAACAACAAAAATGGAGTCTTTCCAGTTGTAGCATGAGGAGTGTATCTGTATTCTTCTATCTTTTCCATAACACATTTTTTCCAATCAGATGACAAATTCTTTGCTAAACTAATAGTATCTTTGATCACTTTGTTGAATCTCTCGACCATACCATTGGCCTCAGGGTGGTAAAGAGAACACGTTTTATGTTTAATGCCTTTAGAAGACAAATACTGTTCCATTTCTTTGGAGACAAATTGTACCCCATTATCTGATAAAATGGTTGCAGGAAAACCTTCTTTATAAAATAATTCTCTCAAGCATTGAATAATCTTACCTGAATCAGTTCCTGACAAAAAGAAAATTTCTGGCCATCTTGAATACATATCAATGACCACCAGTATAAATACTTGAGAATCTTTATGTTGAATAGGACCCACCAAATCCAGAGCTATATCCTGCCAAGGACCATTGGGTCTTTTCCTTAAAAACATGGGTTGCGTGTGTGTACTGTAAGACTTGTCGCTAACATTACAGTGTATACAATCCCTAATTACTCTTTCAACCATTTTATCCATGCCTGGCCACCAATAAGACATGCGAAGCCTCTCTTTGCTTTTGGATAAACCTGAATGAGCAACATGAACCAAATCTATCAAATCTTTCCTAAGACTAGATGGAGGAATTAACCTGGTTCCACGAAACAATAAATTGCTATCAACAGATAATTCACTGTGTACTATCCAAAAAGGCTTAGTTAAAGAAGAACCATCCTTGCTACTTGTCCAACCATTTTTTATCAAGGACATTACCTCACATAATGTACCATCATTTCCTAATTCCTCAGACCATTTCTTCTCTGACAGAAATTCGTAATCAACAGAACAAACCAATTCATGGTGGTGACCCACTTGTGGGACACCCCCGCGCCGCACGGCCACCAGCTGCTGCGTGTGCCCCATTGCCTTGCCCTCTGCCTCGCTGCCTGCCTCGCTGCCGGCTGACTCTGCTGTCGTTTGTTTTGTTGTTTTGTTCCCCATTTGTGCTTGTTTTGTTAATAGTTTTTGCCCGTATTAGCGTTTTTTGACTGCCATTTGTGCCTGTATTTTGTCGTATTAGCGTTCTCCTTTCTGTTTCTGTTTCCCGCCTTCCTCGCCGCCCCCGTCTTCCCTCCCGCTCCCCGCTTCCCGCCACCACCGCTGACCCCGCCCCTTTTTTCCTTCTGTTCCCTCCCCGCTCCCGCCTCCCAGCTGCTCCGCCCACCCGCGCACTTGGCCTTATATGGCGACCGTGCGACACAGGTGAGTGTGACCCACTTGTGGGACACCCCCTCGCCGCACGGCCACCAGCTGCTGCGTGTGCCCCATTGCCTTGCCCTCTGCCTCGCTGCCTGCCTCGCTGCCGGCTGACTCTGCTGTCGTTTGTTTTGTTGTTTTGTTCCCCATTTGTGCTTCTTTTGTTAATAGTTTTTGCCCGTGTTAGCGTTTTTTGACTGCCATTTGTGCCTGTATTTTGTCGTATTAGCGTTCTCCTTTCTGTTTCTGTTTCCCGCCTTCCTCGCCGCCCCCCGTCTTCCCTCCCCGCTCCCCGCTTCCCGCCACCACCGCTGACCCCGCCCCTTTTTTCCTTCTGTTCCCTCCCCGCTCCCGCCTCCCAGCTGCTCCGCCCACCCGCGCACTTCGCCTTATATGGCGACCGTGCGAACGCGCAGCGTTGACGCGCAGCGGGCGCGCCGATTGTGCGCCGAAGGCGCGCCAAAGGTAAGCCTGTCTGCGCCCATCCGCGCCTGGACCGCGCCCAGTGCCAGGACCCCTGGCCCACGAAGACCCCGACCCCGACCGACCCGCCTGACGTACACCGCCGCCACCCTCATCGCACTCAACACCGGCCGACTCCCAGATTGCCACCAAGCCTCACCTCGACGCACCCACGGACCTTTCAGCTGCCACGCCTGCAAATTCTCCTGCACCCGGACCTGCCTCACACCAGCACCCGCCAAGTCGAACACCAGCAGCACCCACCTCAAGTGCATCCTGCTCAACACGCGCTCCGTCCACAGACACGCCATCGAACTCTGGAACCTCCTAGACGCCACAGCCCCTGACGTCGCCTTCCTCACGGAGACCTGGATGAACGCCTCCTCAGCTCCCGACATCGCCATCGCTATCCCAGAAGGCTACAAGATCGTCCGGAGGGACCGCAACGCCAACCAGATGGGAGGAGGCATCGCCATCATCCACAGGAACACCATCCGGCTCACGACCAGCACCGACAACACCCTGTCCACCGCCGAACACCTGCATTTCCAGATACACACCGACCCGAAGACCACCCTCAGAGGCACCCTGATCTACCGACCCCCGGGACCACGCACACAATTCAGCGAGGACATCGCCGACTTCGTCAGCCCGCACGCCCTCCCCTCCGCCGACTACATCCTCCTGGGGGACCTCAACTTCCACCTGGAGAACAACAACGACCGCAACACCAGCTCCCTGCTCGACAACCTCGCCAATCTTGGACTCAAGCAGCTGGTGTCCACCCCCACCCACCTCGCCGGACACACACTCGACGCAGTCTTCTCCTCCAGCCCAGACATCGACTTCAGCCACGCCACAGAGCTTCAATGGACGGACCACAGCTGCGTCCACTTCACCTTCAAGAGAACGACGACCCACCACCACCAGCAACAGACCGCCCGCAGAAGCTGGAACAAGATCACAGCAGACCAGCTCGCCACCTCCCTGAGCCAGCACCCTCCTGCCAGCTCAGCGAACCCCAGCCAGGCTGCCGACAACCTCACGAAGTGGATCAGCATCTGCGAGGACGAGCTCGCCCCGCTAAGGACCCCGCCCAGCAGACCCGGTAGCAAGAAAGCCCCGTGGTTCACCGACGAACTCAAGAGCTCCAAGAAGAACTGCCGAGCCCTCGAGAAAGTCTGGAGAAGGGAACCTACACCGGACAACAGGACCACCTTCAAGCGGGCCACCCGGAAGCACCACCAGCTGATCCGCGCCGCCAAGAAAACTGCATTCAAGGACCGGTTGGACAACAACGCACACAACTGCAAGGAACTCTTCAACATCGTGAAAGAGCTATCCAGCCCCAGCGCAGGAAACAACGACATCACCCCATCGCAAGACCTCTGCAACTCCCTCGCTTCATACTTCCACAACAAGATCGCAGACATACACAACAGCTTCAACAACCAACCAACGCACACCAGGACCGAACAACCACCCCCCACCACCACCCTCCATGCCTGGACCCCGATCAGCACCGAAGACACCATCCAAACGATGAACTCCATCCACTCCGGATCACCGACTGACCCCTGCCCTCACTACGTCTTCAACAAGGCCGACGCTGTCATCGCACCCCACCTGCGAGACATCATCAACACATCCTTCGACACCGCCACCTTCCCTGAGAGCTGGAAGCACGCCGAACTCAGCGCTCTACTCAAGAAACCCACAGCGGACCCCACCGAACTCAAGAATTACCGCCCCATCTCGCTCCTCCCATTTCCAGCCAAAGTCATCGAGAAGACCGTCAACAAGCAGATGGCCGCCTTCCTCGAGACGAATGGATCCCTCAACCCCTCACAGACCGGCTTCCGAGCCAATCACAGCACCGAGACCGCCCTCATCGCCGCCACCGATGACATCCGAGCCCTGATGGACAACGGAGAAACAGCGGCCCTCATCCTCCTGGACCTCTCCGCGGCATTCGACACTGTCTGCCACCGCACCCTAGTACAGCGCCTCAGCAACGTCGGAATCCAGGACAAGGCGCTGGAATGGATCATCTCCTTCCTCGACGGAAGAACACAGAGAGTCCGCCTCCCACCGTACAAGTCAGAGGCATCCGAAGTCATCTGCGGCGTCCCTCAAGGATCCTCTCTGAGCCCCACCCTCTTCAACGTCTACATGAGCCCCCTCGCGGCCATCGCACGCCAACACAACCTCAGCATAATCTCCTACGCCGACGACACCCAGCTGATCCTCTCCCTGACCAACGACCCAGCCGCCGCCAGAGCCGACCTGCACAAAGGGATGAAAGAGGTAGCCGAATGGATGACGACCAGCCGCCTGAAACTGAACTCCGACAAGACGGAGGTCCTCATCCTGGGCTCTTCACCCTCCGCCTGGGACGACTCCTGGTGGCCTCCCGCCCTGGGCACCGCACCCAAACCAACAGACCATGCACGCAACCTGGGATTCATCCTGGACTCCTCCCTCTCCATGACCAGGCAAGTCAACAACGTCTCCTCGGCGTGCTTCAACATCCTACGGAAGATCTTCTGGTGGATCCCCACCGAGACCAGGAAGACCGTCACCCAGGCCCTCGTCACTAGCCGACTGGACTACGGCAACGCCCTCTACGCCGGTACCACCGCCAAGCTCCAGAAGAGACTCCAGCGGATCCAGAACGCCTCTGCCAGACTCATCCTCGACATCCCACGAACCAGCCACATCTCCGGACACCTGAGAGACCTTCACTGGCTCCCCGTCAACAAAAGAATCACCTTCCGCCTCCTCACCCACGCACACAAAGCCCTACACGACCAAGGCCCGAGCTACCTCAACAGCCGAATCAACTTCTACGCTCCCAAACGCCACCTCCGATCAGCCAACCACGCCCTCGCCGCCGTCCCCTGCATCCGAAGAGCGACTACAGGAGGAAGGTCCTTCTCCTACCTGGCCGCCAAGACCTGGAACTCCCTCCCGACCGACCTGCGCCTGACCCAAGACCACCTCTCCTTCAGGAAGAAGCTGAAGACCTGGCTGTTCGAGCAGTAGCGGCACCCCCCCTCCCCCAGCGCCTTGAGACCCTACGGGTATGTAGTGCGCTCTATAAATGTCATTGATTGATTGATTGATTCATCATCTAACTCTAAATGATCTTCACCATCCACATCACTCTTAGAAACAAGACGTGAAAGAACATCTGCTATTCCGTTATCAACACCAGGAATGTATTGAACACCAAAGCTATATTCTTGTAAGCCAATAATCCACTTCGATATTCTCCCAGACACCAGATCCAAACCTTTCTTACTAAAAATTTCCACTAAGGGTTTGTGATCTGTGTGGACATCAAAAACCAAACCCCAAAGAAATTTCTTCAGTTTTCGTACTGCCCAGAACACAGCCAAAGCCTCCCTCTCTACAACAGAATAACGAGTTTCAGCATCTCTCAAACTTCTAGATAAAAACATTATGGTTTGCATACCATCAGGACTATTTTGTTTCAATACAGCACCTAACCCTTTTTCACTTGCATCGGTAACTAATATAGACTTAATCTTTGGGTTGAAACTTTTTAGCGCAGGAGCCTTGTTTAACCTTCGCTTAATTTCAATGAATTCACTCTCACACTGATCTGACCAATGAAATTCCACACCTTTCCTCAACAAACACCTCATGTTTACTGTTAACTCAGCAAAGCCTTTTATAAATTTTGTATAATATTCAATCATGCCAAAAAGCTTCATGAGTTCAGTTTTATTCTCTGGTGCCACCATTTTGTTTATAGTGTCTACCAATTCAGGTTTAGGCTTCACACCTTCACCAGAAATATTATGCCCTAAGTAGTTTATAGAGTCAGATCTAAATTTACATTTGCTTGCTTTTATTGTGAGATTGTGTTTGCTAAATCTTTCCAAAACCATATTCAGAGTGACATCATGATCAGATACATTTTCTGCAAAAATCAACACATCATCTTGATATATGCAAACACTGGGAATGTCTTTTTAAACTTTTTCCATCACCCGTTGAAATACAGAGGAAGCAGATACTAATCCAAATGGCATCCTCTTGAATCTATATGTGCCAAAAGGTGTAATAAACGACGTAAGATCTCTGCAAGACTCTTCTAGTTCAATCTGGTGATATGCAGAAGTAAGATCTATTGTACTAAAAAATCTGGCATTTCCTAACAATACTAATAATTCAGCGATATTAGGCAGAGGGTATCTATCAACGATTACACACTTATTGAGTTTCCTGAGGTCGATGCATAGACGCAAATCACCATTAGGTTTTCGGGCTGCGACCACTGGAGCCATCCATTCACAACCTTCTATTTCCTCAATTATACCATTTTGCATGAGTTTCTCAATTTCTTTTTTCATATCTTCTTTTACTGCTAAAGGTACACTTCGGACTTTACAACTCACAGGAATGGAATTACTCTTAACACGTATTTTGTGTTGATAACCTTTGAGACACCCAAGAGTTTCTTTAAATACATTAGGAAAATTCATTTTTAATTCACAAGAAAATTTGTCTTCCAACGGTTTTACTTCAACAGATTTTCCTTTCCCATCTAAAACACTAAGAACATTATCTCTCAATTGAATGCAAGGATTGGCATTGGGGTCTAAAATTACACCTAAGTCACCCTGATGTATCCAGCTGATAATGCTGTCACCCTTTCTCGAGACATATACTTTTCCAGACACTAGTCTAGATTTATACTCTATAAGGCCTATAAAGTAACCATGCAACTTTATAGGTTTTTTATCATACCCTAAAGGAATGATGTCAGGTTTAAAAAGAGACACCTTTCCTTTTAATTTTTTAGTGAAAAATTCATCAGAAATAATTGTAATTTTTGCACCAGAGTCAAATAATACCTTGGTCTTTTTTCCCTCAACGGATATTTCATCAATAGGATCAGCTCTTTTACGCGGGCTTTCCCCACCATCGCCAATGGATTGAACCACCTCAATATCACAATCAGATCCTGAAGAAGTCCTCTCAAAAATTTCTACTTCTTTCACTTTAGATCTACTTTTTGTTTTGCATAAAGAAGTGACATGACCTTTTAATTTGCATTTACCACAGGTTTGTTTCAGAGCTGGACATTTTTTATCATTGGCCAGATGACCAGGTTTTCCACATCTAAAACATTTAATTTCATATCCACTCTTTTTAGAATCTGCCTTGGCAGGATCTTTAACATATTTATCACTTTTAGACCTTACTATCTGAACTTTATTCTCTTTTTCAGCACTCTTTTTTATTATAGCTACACATTTAAGAGAATGCTCTATACGCTTGGCAACAGATACAACTTCATCAAGTGAAGGCTCATCTTTAAGCCACAACTCATCTCGAACTTTTTCTATCCCACAACCAAACATGAATTGATCACGAATGCGTTCATCAATTAAAGCTCCAAATTTGCAAGAGGATGCAAGTTTTCTTGCATCCTCTTGGGAGTTGTTAACTTCCGGGTGTTCATTTCTTTAAAAAAAATGCTTGAAGATGTGACATGAGACAGGGGGCTCAAAGGCAGCTGCTTCGCGTTTCCTTAGCGCTGATGGAAGCGAATATTTATTAATGACTCAGATGCGTTCCTTTGTAGAGAGTTCCTCACGCTTTGCTAGGCGCGTCCCTTTGAAGACAGTTCTACGCGGGGCACTGAGGAATGAGAATGTTTATTTACAATCAAGATGCTTCACGCTTCGCTGCACGAGCTGGACATCGGCTCCATAACAGAGTACACGCGCGAGCACATGAGAATGTTTATTTTTGATCAAGAGCTTGAGACTGGGTGCTCGCGTTAAAACTGTTAATGACTCCTCGCATCAAGGTTGTTAATTAAGCGAACAACAATTAATACAGGCTAAAAAGCGTTATAGATCTCCTCAGGCCGACGTTTGTTTTTCAATAACAAGCTGCTTTACACTTGAATGCACGCGCCTGACTGCTGCACGTTTGTCTGCTCGCGCTTGGCTAAAACTAAAACTGCTAATTGGGTTCTTTCACGCTTGAAAACAATTAGAAACGCAGAAAAGTCATGAAAGCGTGGGATTAGCAGAGTATAATTAAAACATGGGAGCACATGAGGAGATGATAAGCAGACAAGCGAGGGGTTTAACTTAGAGTAAATGCTGAATAACGCTGAATAAACTGAAGTAAAAGTATTACTCACAAGTCAAATATACACGATGACAAAAGTTCTTGATATTGATTGATGTAGCATTAGAAGTGCTAGGCAGTTAAGTGAGGGTTGACAAAATTGCGATTTTTGCCAAGGTTAACCTTCTCCTCACAAAGATTTGTGTTGAGATCTTCCATATGATTCCTGGGAGGGTTTCAAGCCGACTACGCCAGTGAAGTATTCTCCTTAAATAAATCCAAGATTCAGGAAGATGAATTTGATGAAGTTTAATCCAGGAATAAAGATCTCATCCACCAACAAACCCAGCAGACATCAACTGACTCTCTTAGAACATTCCTATGTACATGAAGTCACATTACTAATGACATAATAAGATTCTATTAAAGCTGCAGTGTTTAATGAGCTGCAGAGCTGATTATCACATCTAACTTTGCCATGAACAGCGGCTTCCCGGAGACTTATCCAATGTGAGTCCTCTTTATCTTTTCTAAGTTTCTTCTTAATTCTGCTTCTCCTTCTTTTTAACAAGTATATTTTCTTATTTGTTTCAATAGTTCTACATAAGAATTGCTCCCGTACCAATTTATTTATCTCCTTATTTAGGAGGGTAATTGGTCTAGGAACATAGGGCCCGATGTAGGTAAATCCCATTTACCGATTTTGAAATACCGAATTTTACCGATTCGGTATTTCAAAATCGGTAAATGGGATGTAGGTCCCAACATCTGGATTCGTTACCGAATCCTTAACAATTCTTTAATTACCGATTCGGTAAATACCGAATCGGTAATGCCCATTCATTCCTATGGGCTTTGAAGCCCATAGGAATGATTAGGCATTACCGATTCGGTATTTACCGAATCGGTAATTAAAGAATTCACAAGGGTGCAGGGGGTGTCACTTTGACACCCTCTAGCACCCCCAAAACGGGCATGTGTGCAATGTGGCACACAGACATGCCCTAAGGGCACGTCTGTCTGTCACATGGCACATGTGTACATGCACAGATATGCATGTACACAGGAATCGGTTTTTTACCATGGATTTGTATTCCATGGTAAAATACCGATTCTGTAAGCCATGTGCTGATGGAACATAGGCTACCTACATTGCATTTTCGGTAATTTTACCGAATCCTTATCATTACCGAATCGGTAAATATTACCGAATCAGTAAATTTACCGATTCGGTAATGATAACGAATCGGTAAAATTACCGAAAATGTGCCCCTACATCTCGATAGCCCTTTACCGATCGGAAACGGCCGAAAATCGGTATTTTCGGCCGATTCCGATCGGTAAAGGGCTACCTACATCGGGCCCATAGATCTTTTTTACAGAGGAGCTAGACCTTTTGGCAACAGAGGTAACCTCCTTCATAAAATTCTCAAAATGCATTATTTCGGAACCCTGCCAAACATTCAATTCTAGTATTGTTTTACCAAGTATACCTTCCAGGTCCTTCTTGGATTTAAAGTTCCAGAAGCATCTACCAGAATCCTTATGGAAGTTAACTAAATCACTATTAAGGGACCAAGAGTCGGATATAGGAGGTTGAAATACAAGACTTATAGTAATCAGATTGTGGTCACTAAATAGTGTCGACGTGACCACCAAATCCTTCACTAGGGAAAAAGTAAAATAATCCGTAATTACATAGTCCAAAATTGACTCACTTTGGAAGGATCTGTGAGTATATTTTGCAGGGACATCAGAGGGAAGCCTACCATTCACTATTAACCCTTCCGCCACTGAAAGTTCTTCTAGTAACAGCTTCCCTCTTTTATTAGTTTTAATTTTATTAGGGAAGAGGGCTTGAGGAATAAGAAAGGCTTCTTCTTTAAATTTGTTTCTAAATAGCTCTAAGCTAGAATTAGAAACTTTACTATTAAAGCCACCTACTAACAAAACATATGGGGGAAATTCTACATCTTTAATCTGTTTAATATATGAAAACATTTGCTTCAATAGAATATTAAAACATTCATCGGGGGGGATGTAAGCATTTATTATTACCGGGGAGTTGTAATTTCCCTTACTAATTGAGCTATAGAGAGACACAGCCTGAAATAGGTTGCTTGGATCAACATAGTGTGTGAAATTCCACTTTAATCTATTTGACAGAAGGCACGCAATTCCCCCTTTTGCATGCCCTTTCTTTGAAGTAGCAGCCACAGCATCCAGAACAAAATAATCTCTCCCTGCACATAATGTACTAGCACACCAGGTCTCTTGGATGCAAATCACACTAACATTCAGAGAGAACAAATACTGTAGGAGCAGTCTTCTTCCCTCATTGTTGGCAGTGATGAATAAGGCGATTGCCCAAGGCTCTTTTCCATCGGCATGGAAGAAGGCTATTGTCAAGCCGCTTCTCAAGAAACCTTCACTTGACCCCGGCCTCCTTAAAAATTTTAGGCCCATTTCCCTGCTCCCTGCACCTGCGAAAATTCTAGAAGTACATCTGAATTGTCACTTATCTTCTTTTCTTGAGGCCTCTGAGTATCTTGATGTCACCCAACATGGATTTCGTAAACATCACAGCACAGAATCTGCTCTCACCTTTGTAGTCGATAACATCCGACACAAAGTTGATGCTGGACAAACTACTGTTCTTGTGCTATTGGATCTCACGGCCGCATTCGACACCCTGTCTCCTGCCATTTTAACATCTCGGCTTAGGGAGGCAGGTGTTACCGGGTTGGCCCTGGGCCTCCTCAACTCCTTTCTCCTTGATAGGGAACAGAGAGTGATGCTCGGAAACCACCTCTCCCCAGCTAAGTCTTTGCAATGTGGGGTGCCACAGGGGTCGGCATTAAGTCCGACCCTGTTTAACATCTACGTGGCCCCCCTTGCCAGGCTTGTAAGATCGCAGGGGATGGAGGTGGTATCATACGCCGATGACACCCAGATTATGGTGTCACTCACCCATTCCTCAGTCATAACATCTGCCTCTAGCTTCAGGTCCTGCATGCAACATGTTGCAGATTGGATGGTCATCAACTCCCTGAAGCTAAATGGCGACAAGACTGAGGTACTGGTCTTTGGGAAGGACCAAGATGTCTGGTCGAGTGATTGGTGGCCTCCCTCTCTTGGTGCCTGTCCCACTCCCTCTCAGTCTGCCAGAAATCTGGGTGTGGTGTTTGACACTTCACTCTCGATGTCCCTTCAGGTGAATCGGACGGTTGCAACCTGCTGGGGAGTAATCAGAACACTCAATAGAATTCGCAGCTATCTGTCCCTTCAAGCACGTAAGCAGATTGCAGTCGCCCTTGTTGGTTCCAGGTTAGATTACTGCAACTCCCTCTACATGGAGTCCAACAAGGGCCTCATACATCGGCTGCAAATAGTGCAGAATGCTGCTGCACGTTTCGTCCTAGATCTCCCTAGGGCATCTTCTGCTACTACTGCAAGGAGAGACCTCCATTGGCTGCCTATTCATCACAGAATTTATTTTAAAATTCTTTGCATGACTTATGGAGCCCTCGAGGATGGACCGAAAGGCGCCATCAGCTCTCTGCTTACTCGCTACCATCCCACAAGGTGTCTTCGATCTTCAGGACTTTTCCAGCTTGTTGTCCCTCGTTTCAAGCTCACCAGATGGGGAGCCAGGGCTTTCTCTGTCGTTGCCCCCCAGCTCTTGAACATCGTGCCTATGGAGATCAAAACCCTACCTTCCCTGGATCTGTTCAAAAAGGCCTTAAAAACGTGGTGCTTTTCAAGAGCCTACATAGGTTGAACTGCAGGGTTTTCGTTGTTATGAGCTGGTTTTCTGAATTAGGCGCCTTGACGCCCATTGGGCTAAGTTTGAGCACGATAAGATTCCTTTATTATTATTATTATTATTATTAGTTTCTCTGGACTGCTGTTTATCCCGGCGGCATTCCAAGAGATAACGTCAAATTATTACTAAAGATGTTGAAACAGTATATGATTGTCTGTGACTTTACTAGACAAAGCACCGGGCAGCCAATTCCACCGCTGATTTTCTTCTATTGGAAGATTATTCTGAATTAATGGGGCGGGCATTACATGTGTCACCAGACGAGAGTTTTTTGATACCCATATTTTTAAGTCCTCATAAGAGGTAATGGGACCATCATTACCGGTGCCCTGCTGAGAAAGTCTGTTATAAGGGAAACTATCTCTTCGAGAAGAAAAAACAGGTAGTACATCAATTCCCCTACACTGGAAATTCTCAGCCTGTTGCAATATGAGATTTACTATGAATTTGGAATAAAACTTTACTCTCGCATAAGGCGCAGCAGCTGTACTGGATAGGAAAACTAAGTCAATATCATTTGTTTGAATTAACTTTAAACTCTCGATGCTTTTGAAACATTTGAGTAACCATGCTCTATTTAAAGGCTGATCAAAATCAAATAGCGATAGGAAATCCAAAGTCAATGTATCAACAAAAACTTCTGATGCCTTTGTGGGCACATGGTGAGGCCGTACAGCGCCATCACCTGTAGCGTGAAAGGAGGGGGCAAACACATTAAGAGCCGCAGGTACAATAGGACCTAACTCTATCATCTCTGCTGCGGGGAGATGGCTCGTCAATCCTCCTACATCTACGGGGAGATCTCCCACAGGAGGGATAGTGCAATTAGAAAACGTTTTACTGCCTAATGCAGAGGGATTCAACTTGTCAGAAGAGAGAGTGGAAACGTATTGACTCAGGGACCCATTCACACGCTCCTGAGTGATGGGTTCTTTAATATCAAGAATATGAGAATCCTCAAAAATTATTTGTCTCTGCTTTTTTTTCCTATATCTGCGAATTGGTTTTCTCTTTTTTACTTTATTTTTTCTATGATTTCCAGAGTTTACTTTTTCAACACCTCCTATCACCTTACTTTCAGGCACAAAAATTGGGAATAGTTCTTTTTCAGATCCAGAAGCAATAATATCAATATTTTCTTCTTCGATTTCGAGAGATTTTGCTTTTTCAACATCTCCTATCGCCTTACTTTCAGGCACAAACATTGGGAATAGTTCTTTTTCAGATCCTGGAACAATAATATCAACTTTTTCTTCTTCAATTTCAAGAGCAGAATTTCTCACACAGTTAAATGCAGCAAATGTGGGTACTAGAGATGGCTCATTTTTTACCACCTGTTTATTTTGGACTGGACTAACAGTTCCGGCTAAGTGGTCACTGCTCAACTCAGACCCATGCGAACCAACCTTAGGCTCTGGGTCACGACCTTTTTCCGGGAACTTTAACAGTAAGACATTTAATATCTGAGTAACCGACTCCAAAATACAATCTGAACTACCCACAAATGTACCCAATAACATTAGAATCGATGCCAACAAATGTTCTAATGCAATCATAGATTCAGAAATCGGTTTTTCCAGTTTATCAGAGCTTAGGGGATCAATGCACCCAATGCCAGAGATGTTAAGCAATGGGCTCTTCGAAATATTGGACTGTAGGGAGATATCTTGCGATTTTATGGAGGGGGTGCTACTATACAGCAAAAGGCCAGATGGAGTAGCACCGGTAGGGGACTTATTCGCTTCTGATGATTTCAAGGTAATATCGGCAAGATATCGACCACATAGCTCCAGATCAATGCTCAAGAAATGAGAGTCCCCCTTAACTTCCCCCTTTGGCGGTGAATCTCCTATAAAAACATTGGATAACAGCACTTTATGGTTTGTAACTACATTATTTTGTTTGCCGCCCTCAAGATTGGGAGCAGAGGACTTAAAAACACCAGTTGATTCCAAAAAGGCTGGGCAAGGCTCCTCAATAGTCAAGGAGCCCAAGTATTCTTCATTAACCAGAGAAGGGAGCTTCTTAACCACCGCAGGGGCTGTGCCGGAAGGGGAAATTATATCAGAAGCTTTCTTTGTGGTATTTAACAAATCATTGTCCTGGGGTTTTTCCCACAGTTGCAACAACTGGCATTGACCCTTTAGTAACAGATTATTAGAAACCTTATTTCTCAGGGGGTTGGATCTTGTTTTCACACAGGACCTTCCCCCCAATAATCTCCCTGAGCGTAGCTTTTTAGCCGTCATCCTTGTACGTATATACAAGGAGGGACCGTAGCCCCAAGAATGTAGTTAATAACAAATACACAATAAAAGATTAACTAATTGGAGGTGAGTCACGATGAGTTCCTGCACTACAGAATAATGTCTATATTGACATAATATGCCGTGTAGTACTAAATTAAAACATATTTAAATCGCAAATAAATAAAAATGTTAATAAATGGCCCAGCCAGCCTACTACAGCCACTGAGGGCCCGCCCTTTGTCCGGGCTTAGTCCGGCGTGTCCCGTGCGTGTCCTCGCGGGACGAGGGACCTGCCGGTGCTATATGCGCCGCCTGGCGCGCTGGTTACGGCGTCGTCGCTGGCCCCCAAAGGATGCTGGGGGATGTGGTCCGGCCGGCGGAGCCAGGCCCGGCCGGTCGGTTGCTGCAGACAATCTGGCGGAGCCAAGCCCGGCCGCAGTGTAAGAGGGTCGAGGACCTCAGTTCAGGCAACGAGGGTGGAGAAAAGAAAGATAGGGGACTCAGCCCCTGCCGGTGCTATATGCGCCGCCTGGCGCGCTGGTTACAGCGTCGTCGCTAGCCCCCAAAGGATGCTGGGGGATGTGGTCCGGCCGGCGGAGCCAAGCCCGGCCGGTCAGTTGCTGCAGACAATCTGGCGGAGCCAAGCCCGGCCGCAGTGTAAGAGGGTCGAGGACCTCAGTTCAGGCAGCGAGGGTGGAGAAAAGAAAGATAGGGGACTCGGCCCCTGCCGGTGCTATATGCGCCGCTTGACGCGCTGGTTACGGCATCGTCGCTGGCCCCCAAAGGATGCTGAGGGATGTGGACCGGCCGGCGGAGCCAAGCCCGGCCGGTCGGTTGCTGCAGATAATCTGGCGGAGCCAAGCCCGGCCGCAGTGTAAGAGGGACGATTCGGCTGGGTGCAGCATGGCTCAGACGGTCCCCCGCTGCGTCAGGGGCTGCTTACCTGGCTGCCAGAACAGTCTGCCCTCAAGCCGCGGTTCGCCTCTGCCACCAGGTGAGCACGTACTTCACTAGGTGGACGGATGGGGGGCGTGTTGACGCTCTTGTTGTCCTGTCCTCTGCCTGCCACCTGCCGCTCTGCTGCACCGGGGGCTTTGTGGGACCAGCCCCCAGACCGGTTCAACGGGGATCAGGTCGGGCCGGGTACGGGCAAATTCCAGCCCAGGTGAAGAGCTCAGGCAGGCGGGGCGAGATTGCGGCTTCGGCTGGCTACATGCCGCATTGATGGCTGGGCTTCTGCTGGGCTGGGAGGGCGGGCTGGTGCTCCCTGATGCTCGCACCAGCTGACCTCTGCCTGCCGTCCACGGCGCTGCCGCGCTAGGAACTCAGTGGAACCAGCCCCCAGCCCAGGCCGGTTCGGCACAGATCAGGCCCTAGCCCAGGTGCGGAGTCCTGGCAGGTGTGCGGCGTGCAGCGTTTGATAGCTGGGGGCTGGCTGGGGGCTGGCTGGGGGCTGTGCTGTGCTGCGATGGCGGGTCGGCAGAAGCTCCGCAGTTCTCCGCAGCAATGGGTGACCAGCTACCAGCTACCGGCTACCGGCTACCAGAGACCGGCTACCAGGAGCCCGCTCTGCTCTGCTGCTACTGCTGCTCACTCGCGGTATGCTTCGGTGTTTCTGGCGTGCTAGCTTTCCTGCGCTCTAGCGACCTCTAGCGACCTCAAAGATGACAAGATTCGCAGGGACTGGGTGGGAGATCTAGGTCGCTCTATAACAGACGAACAATGGACAGCCTGCTGCGCAGTCCACAAAAAATGTCTCCCTCAATAGCCGACACAAGTTAATTCACTTCAAATTTCTACGCAGAATATACATTACCCCGTCCAGACCCCATTACTGCCGTAAATGTGACGCCCCACATGCAGATTTAGCTCACATAGCATGGACCTGCCCGCGTTTACAATCCTTCAGGGAAGCGGCACACAAAACATTGGGAGACATTATCAACTTACCAATTGACCCATTACCCAAAATTGCCCTCTTAGAATACGAGGTTAACTTTACCCAAAAAGTTTAAAAGCTTGCGGCCATTTGTCTTCTGGTGGCCAAGAGAGAGGTGGCCATTCACTGGGGCAGCAAGACAGCCCCTACAGTTCAGGGTTGGTTGGGCAGCCTGGCGTCTTGCACCACAGGGAGCGAGGTGTATACCACCACAGTACCACCTGCATCACGGCCCAGGGACATATAGGGCCCCTTCAAACTTACCTACCATCTTTGCGGCGTGACTCAGCCTCTCTGCTGGAACAGGGCATCGTTCCCACTGGGGTTGGTTAGTGGAGCCTTCTCTCACTCTCTAAACACTGCACTGTTCGACTACCTAAATGTCCTATGTATCCTTTACCGAATGCACAGAATTGATGCACTTTATTTAGGACGTGTTGATTTCACAATGTGCTAAGATGTTACATGCCTCAGCGGGTATTGTCAGCCAAATACTGAATGTTGCAACGTCACTGGGCTGCACTCTGTCTTGTGTATATCTTAACCAAACCAATCTATATATGTACAAACTCCTTCATTGGCTATTGGTATTGACTGTGTAGATCATTGACAGGGGCGGCTGGTGACATTTGAAAGTGGTGAGCCGTAAACTAATTTGCATATTGCACCGCAGCAAGCGAGCCCGAACCACCTTGCATCCATCCATACATCATTCATGCACCCATCCATCCATCCATCCACCCTGCATCCATCCTACATCCATCATTCATTCATCTACCCATCCACCCATCCTGCATCCATCCTGCATCCATCATTCATTCATGCATCCACCCACCCATCCATCCACCCACCAATTCTGCATCCATCCTGCATCCATCCATCATTCATTCATGCATCCACCCATCCATCCTGCATCCATCATTCATTCATGCATCCACACATCCATCCACCCCGGATCCATCATTCATTCATGCATCCACCCATCCATCCTGCATCCATCATTCATTCATCCACCCATCCATCCTGCATCCATCCTGCATCCATCATTCATTCATGCACCCATCCATCCATCCACCCTGCATCCATCCTGCATCCATCATTCATTCATCTACCCATCCTGCATCCATCATACATTCATGCATCCACCCATCCATCCACCAATTCTGCATCCATCCTGCATCCATCATTCATTCATCTACCCATCCACCCATCCTGCATCCATCATTCATTCATGCATCCACCCATCCATCCACCCACCAATTCTGCATCCATCCTGCATCCATCATTCATTCATGCATCCACCCATCCATCCTGCATCCATCATTCATTCATGCACCCATCCATCCACCCTGCATCCATCCTGCATCCATCATTCATTCATCTACCCATCCTGCATCCATCATACATTCATGCATCCACCCATCCATCCATCTATCCATCCACCAATTCTGCATCCATCCTGCATCCATCATTCATTCACCCATCCATCCTGCATCCATCATTCATTCATGCATCCACCCATCTATCCAGCCACCAATTCTGCATCCATCCTGCATCCATCCTTCATTGATGCATCCACCCATCCATCCAGCATCCATCATTCATTCATCCACCCATCCATCCTGTATCCATCCTGCATCCATCATTCATTCATGCATCCACCCATCCATCCACCAATTCTGCATCCATCCTGCATCCATCATTCATTCATGCATCCACCCATCCTGCATCCATCATTCATTCATGCATCCACACATCCATCCACCCATCCTTCATCCATGCATCCACCCATCCATCATCCATCCTGCATCCATTCATGCATCCATCCACCCATCCTGCATCCATCATTCATTCATGCATCCACCCATCCATCAATTCTGCATCCATCCTGTATCCATCATTCATTCATGCATCCACCTATCCATCCTGCATCCATCATTCATGCATGCACACATCCATCCATCCACCCTGCATCATTCATTCATGCATCCACCCATGTATTTATTCGACACCAATTTCACACCTTAGTCGGAACATCATTTTTATTTGTTTTTTAAAATATCTATTTATTTAACACCAAAGTAAGTCATGTATACATTTTTATGGTTCATAAGAGGCTCGAACCTGGTTTCCCAGCACCAAAGTCGGCCGCGCTAACCGTCAATGGTTATGTACCCGGGCTATGTATTGACCAGCCAATCCTGGCGCTATATGCAGCGCCAGGATTGGCTGGGGGGGCACCATGACTCCTCACCCAGTCGCCCTGTGTAACCCCGGGGGCTGCGGCCCGCCCCCTGGTCCTCTCTCTAAGGGGGAATTCACAGTAAAACGATCTGCGCATGTGCGGGCATGTTTGTGCCCAAAAATACACTTGCGCAGCTGCAGCAGGCCCATCCCCAACCCCCCCCCCCCCCCCCCGCGCACTTCGGGGAAAGTCGGGTGTCTCCCGGTGTCCCGGCCGGCAGATAGCGCGATTTGTTTAAATATGTGTATTGGGCTTCTAGTGACGACGCGGTAGGTCCATGGGGCTTAGTGGGGCTACGCCTCTACGCCCCAATGGACGCACCGCGTCTTCACTGTGACAAACTGCTAAATAAAGTTTTTTGTTTTTTTAAAGTATCGCTTCTGTACCAGAGAGGGCAGCTCGGTGTAGGCGCCCTCCTTGGACATAAAATGCCTTGAAAGAGCTGCAACAATAAGGAGTCTGAATGTGTCAAAACTCGTTACTCTCAGCGCCAAAGTGTAAGAAGCAAGCCCAGTCATTGGACGAGAGCCGCCGCCAATCACAAACGTTTATCTCCGAACAAAGTATGAAACGTAAATCATTGAGTTCGGACCGGTGAGGAAACCGCATAACTCGTACATTCATGAACCCACGACACGCTCCACTAGCAGGAGCTGCGGACCAGAGAGGAAACTACCCGACCTGTGTACTCATTGGGCCAACAATACTCTACACTAGCAAGCCTCTTATCATCTGTACTTCCTGAAACGCCTGCGCTGTTGACCAAAGATGCGCCCTCATTGGACAGAAATACAATCGGCGTCGGCTCAGCATCCTGTGATTCTGGGTCCCCCCGTGCCTGCCAATGAGGACTGTGTCCTTCTGTGACATCACTGGTGCCGTGTAAAGCGCTCTGACGCCTTCGGGTCGAGTTGGCGCTATATACAACTGCAAAAATGAAGGAACCGGAAAGCTTGTGCGTTCATGACCAGGAAGTAAACTATAAAACTCGCCTGCTGATTGGACCAGGCCAACGTCCAATGTCTGACCCCTGTATCTTCCGCCCCACGTTCAACAAACCCATGAGGAGGACCAGAGAGGAGACCCATGCACGCTCTTTCTCATTGGTTGGCCTCCATTATTCAATATTCATGAGCGCGCACATGTCACGTTTGCCTCATGTAATGCACCGTTTGCTTTTGTATTTTGTTCACTTGTAACGTTTTATTGTATCAGTTCTGTTCCAAATGTAAAGCGCTCAGACACCTTCGGGTAAAGTCCGCGCTATATAAAAACGCATAAATAAATATATAGCACGAACTCGACCAGCTGCAGTGCAGACGGACACATTCATCGTGTTAGGCACCGGGAGATGAGGTGAGTTGCCAGAATCACAGGGTGTTTGAGGCTCCACCAAAGACTCCAACCAGGTTCCGCAGCATCAAAGTCGGCCGCTCTGGCCGTTAAGCCACACCCTCTCCTGAACGGCTTCAACACAAAGGTCTCAATGTCGTCACAGGTTCGTAAAAGAATGTCTAAATTTCTTTTTTCAAATAACCACTTGGGAAGCCAATGAAACAAGCATTGGTAAAAGCACTGGGTTTCCTCTATATGGTTGATAATAAGCTGATTAGGTTTCGCCTGCGCAGCGAATGCATCAAACGTTCTAGGGGTGCAGAAGTGGAGTAAACACCCATTACGACTCGGGTACCGTGGAGTGGCCCGTCTGAACTCTCTGTATGAGATGAGGAGGATTCATGGTCACATCTCACACGGCGAGTGCTGGGTGATTATTTGTACAAAAGGACCTGTCTTCCTCCCCTCACAGGCCTGAGTCACCCAGGTACCACATCTGGAGTGACACCCTATGAGGTGACCATGTACAGGTGTCTTCAAATGTTTCCGCATTAGAATTTAGACGCCTGCTGTTTGGGATCCGTAAAGGGAAACGAATCTGAGTGTGAGTTTGTGACTCGCACCAATGGACTAGAAGACGGAATCTATTCCTTTCTTTTAATGCCTCGTGATCTAAATCCAGTGATGGGCTCTGCCCAGGTGATGTTTCCCTGGAGCTGTAATGCGCAGATACCAACGTCCCCACTGCAGAGATGGCATTTCTTTTCAACAGCGTCAAAGCGGAACTGACATCATTTTGTTGTAAAAGTTTTAAAGGAATAGTTGCCCACCCTTTGACACGGTGGCGCGAGCCACACATATTAACGCGGAAGGGAGGAGACTGAAAAATAAAACACCCTTCACACTTAATACACCTCTGTTGGTGCTGGCGCCGAAAGGCTGCTCTGCTCCTAGGAATGTTTTTGAATGGCCGAACAGTGCATCTTACAGCGGAATGTTACAAAACAGTTTCCAAAACCATAATGTTTTCCAGGTGATTCTGAAGGGAAATAATCCAAAAAAGCACCACTAATGTGCTGAGGTTGACCCAATCCAAGGGTCCAGAGAGTTGCCAGCCCTTGAACCAATGCTCTCCATCGCCTCCTGCTGATATTATTCATCAGCTTCCTCATAAAAAGGGGGCGGGGGCTTAAAGCAGTCATTTTGCTTTCATTATGACTAAGCCTACCAGACCATTGGGCTCAGTCGCAGCCCCAGACGTGGCAATGTTACTGCATTTGTGTATATCAATAGAAACAGCCCAGATCCGTACACACATACATTCACATTGCCAGCCCCTGTGGATCTCTGATTGCAGAGACCTAGTAGCTTTCCCAATATGGATTCCACCGATAAGATAAGATTTGTCTATCATATTGTTGAATGTGATTGTGAATGTTAATCGTGCTTCTCTTTTGGGGAACAGATAGACCTCCTTTAGCCGCCTTCTTCTGCATCGTGGCTTCCTCCGCAGAGTCCACATCTGGAGGAATTAGTAAAAAAAAAACACCAAGGATTGGAAACGACTAACTCCAGTGCGTCCACCTTCGAGAGGAAAAGGATTTGTATCCTTGGGTCGGCCGTCCTCTTCAAGAGGTTCCATTCAGCTCTTTCGTGGCAGGGGATGAGGCTGGGGTGGTCCCTTCGGTGAAAGATGCTGGCAGCAATCCGCTATGCCCCCGGCCCCTCCAGCAGCCAGCTGTGCCCCGAACCCCTCCAGCAACCAGCTATGCCACCAGCACCACCAGCAGTCAGCTATGCCACCAGCACCACCAGCAGTCAGCTATGCCACCAGCACCACCAGCAGTCAGCTATGCCTCCGGCACCTCCAGCAGCCAGCAATGCCCCTCCAGCAGCAAGCTATGCCTCCGGCACCTCCAGCTGCCAGCTACGCCCCCAGCACCTCCAGCAGCCAGCTATGCCTCCGGCACCTCCAGCAGCCAGCTATTCCTCCAGCACCTCCAGCAGCCAGCTATGCCCCGGCACCTCCAGCAGCCAGCTATGCCTCCGGCCCCTCCAGCAGCCAGCAATGCCTCCGGTCCACCAGCAGCCAGCTATGCTTCGAACCCCTCCAGCAACCAGCTATGCCACCGGCACCGCCGGCAGCCAGCTATGCCTCCGGCACTTTCCAGCAGTCAGCTATGCTTCCGGCCCCTTCAGCAGCCAGCTATGCCCCTAGCCCCTCCAGCAGCCAGCTATGCCTCCTGCACCTCCAGCAGCCAGCTATGCCTCCGGCACCTCCAGCAGCCGTCTACGCATCCAGCACCTCCAGCAGCCAGCTATGCCCCCGGCCTCTCCTGCAGCCAGCTATGCCTCTGGCACTTCCAGCAGCCACCTATGCCTCCGGCACCTCCAGCAGGTAGCTATGCCCCCAGCACCTCCAGCAGCCAGCTATGCCCCCGGCACCTCCAACAGCCAGCTATGCTCCCAGCACCTCCAGCAGCCAGCTATGCCTCCCGCACCTCCAGCAGCCAGCTATGCCTCCAGCACCTCAAGCAGCCAGCTATGCCTCCGGCACCTTCAGCAGTCAGCTATGCCTCGGGTCCTCCAGCAGCCAGCTATGCCTCTGGCACCTCCAGCAGTGAGCTATGCCTCCGGCACTTTCCAGCAGCCAGCTATGCCTCCGGCCCCTCCAGCAGCCAGCAATGCCTCCGGTCCACCAGCAGCCAACTATGCCTCTGGCACCTCCAGCAGCCAGCTATGCCTCCGGCACCTCCAGCAGCCAGCTATGCCTCCAGTACCTCCAGCAGCCAGCTATGCCTCCGGCACATCCAGCAGCAAGCTATGCTTCAAACCCCTCCAGCAACCAGCTATGCCTCCGGCACCTCCAGCAGCCAGCTACACCTCCAGCTCCTCAAGCAGCCAGCTATGCTCCTAGCCCCTCCAGCAGCCAGCTATGCCTCCGGCACCTCCAGCTGCCAGCTATGCCTCCGGCACCTCCAGCAGCCAGCTACGCCCCCAGCACCTCAAGCAGCCAGCTATGCCCCGGCACCTCCAGCAGCCAGCTATGCCTCTGGCACCTCCAGCAGTCAGCTATGCCTCCGGCACCTTCCAGCAGCCAGCTATTCCTCCAGCACCTCCAGCAGCCAGCTATGCCTCTGGCACCTCCTGCAGCTAGCTATTCCTCTGGAAGCTCCAGCAGCCAGCTATTCCTCTGGCACCTCCAGCAGCCAGCTATGCCTCCGGTCCACCAGCAGCCAGCTATGCCTCTGGCACCTCCAGCAGCCAGCTATTCCTCCGGCACCTCCAGCAGCCAGCTATGCCTCCGCCACCTCCAGCAGCCAGCTATGTTTCGAACCCCTCCAGCAACCAGCTATGCCACCGGCACCGCCGGCAGCCAGCTATGCCTCTGGCAACTCCAGCAGTCAGCTATGCCTCCAGCACCTTCCAGCAGCCAGCTATGCACCTAGCCCCTCCAGCAGCCAGCTATGCCTCCTGCGCCTCCAGCAGCCAGCTATGCCTCCGGCACCACTAGCAGCCAGCTATGCCCCAGTACCTCCAGCAGCCAGCTATGCCTCCAGCACCTCAAGCAGCCAGCTATGCCTCCAGCACCTTCAGCAGTCAGCTTTTCCCCCGGCACCTCCAGCAGCCACCTATGCCCCCGGCCCCTTCTGCAGCCAGCTATGCCTCTGGCACCTCCAGCAGTCAGCTATGCCTCCGGCACCTTCCAGCAGCCAGCTATTCCTCCAGCACCTACAGGAGCCAGCTATGCCTCTGGCACCTCCAGCAGCCAGCTATGCCCCTGGCACCTCAAGCAGCCAGCTATGTCTCAAGCACCTCCAGCAGCCAGCTATTCCTCTGGCACCTCCAGCAGCCAGCTATGCCTCCAGTACCTCCAGCAGCCAGCTATGCCACCGGCACATCCAGCAGCAAGCTATGCTTCGAACCCCTCCAGGAACCAGCTATGCCACCGGCACCGCCGGAAGCCAGCTATTCCTCCAGCACCTCCAGAAGCCAGCTATGCCTCTGGCACCTCCAGCAGCCAGCTATGCCCCTGGCACCTCCAGCAGCCAGCTATGCCTCCGGCACTTTCCAGCAGCCAGCTATGCCTCCGGCCCCTACAGCAGCCAGCAATGCCTCCGGTCCACCAGCAGCCAGCTATGCCTCTGGCACCTCCAGCAGCCAGCTATGCCTCCAGTACCTCCAGCAGCCAGCTATGCTTCGAACCCCTCCAGCAACCAGCTATGACACCGGTACCGCCGGCAGCCAGCTATGCCTCTGGCAACTCCAGCAGCCAGCTATGCCTCCAGCACCTTACAGCAGCCAGCTATGCCCTAGCCCCTCCAGCAGACAGCTATGCCTCCTGCGCCTCCAGCAGCCAGCTGTGCCTCCGGCACCTCCAGCAGCCAGCTATGCCTCCAGCACCTCCAGCACCTCCAGCAGAAAGCTATGCCCCTAGCCCCTCCAGCAGCCAGCTAAGCCTCCGGCACTTCCAGCAGCTAGCTATGCCCCCAGCACCTCCAGCAGACAGCTATGCCCCCGGCACCTCCAACAGCAGCTATGCCCCCAGTACCTTCAGCAGCCAGCTATGCTCCCAGCACCTCCAGCAGCCAGCTATGCCTCCCGCACATCCAGCAGCCAGCTATGCCCCAGTACCTCCAGCAGCCAGCTATGCCTCCAGTACCTCCAGCAGCCAGCTATGCCTCCGGCACCTTCAGCAGTCAGCTATGCCCCCGGCACCTCCAGCAGCCACCTATGCCCCCGGCCCCTCCAGCAGCCACCTATGCCCCCAGCACCTCCAGCAGCCAGCTATGCCTCCGGCCCCTTCCGCAGCCAGCTATGCCTCCGGCACCTTCCAGCAGCCAGCTATTCCTCCAGCACCTCCAGCAGCCAGCTATGCCTCTGGCACCTCCAGCAGCCAGCTATGCCTCCGGCACCTCCAGCAGCCAGCTATGCCTCTAGCACCTCCAGCAGCCAGCTATGCCTCCGGCACTTTCCAGCAGTCAGCTATGCCTCCGGCCCCTTCAGCAGCCAGCTATGCCTCGGGTCCTCCAGCAGCCAGCTATGCCTCTGGCACCTCCAGCAGCGAGCTATGCCTCCAGCACCGCCGGCAGCCAGCTATGCCTCTGGCACCTCCAGCAGCCAGCTATTCCTCCAGCACCTCCATCAGCCAGCTATGCCTCCGACACTTTCCAGCAGCCAGCTATGCCTCCGGCCCCTCCAGCAGCCAGCAATGCCTCCGGTCCACCAGCAGCCAGCTATGCCTCTGGCACCTCCAGCAGCCAGCTATGCCTCCGGCACCTCCAGCAGCCAGCTATGCCTCCAGTACCTCCAGCAGCCAGCTATGCCACCGGCACATCCAGCAGCAAGCTATGCTTCGAACCCCTCCAGCAACCAGCTATGCCACCGGCACCGCCGGCAGCCAGCTATTCCTCCAGCACCTCCAGAAGCCAGCTGTGCCTCTGGCACCTCCAGCAGCCAGCTATGCCCCTGGCACCTCCAGCAGCCAGCTATGCCTTCGGCACTTTCCAGCAGCCAGCTATGCCTCCAGTCCACCAGCAGCCAGCTATGCCTCTGGCACCTCCAGCAGCCAGCTATGCCTCCGGCACCTCCAGCAGCCTGCTCCGTCCGAAGAACTTTGTCACTCCCTCAACAACTACTTTATTCACAAAATTGAAACCATTAAAGCCAATATCCCTCCCCCTTCTCTTTCCTTCGTTGACCCCCAATGTCCCTCTCCCAAGGGTGAACTTACCTCCTTCCCCCTCATAACTAGGGAAACCATGACCACCTTAGTACCTTTGGTCAAATCCGGCTCTCCACAGGATCCCTGTCCCGCCCACGTTCTCCGCCACATTTTCGTCACTTGTCCTGACCCCCCCCTTCATCTCCTCAACAGCTCGCTTGCTCAAGGTGTGGTACCGAACCCTCTGAAATCGGCGGTGATCGTGCCTATCCTGAAAAAGCCCAGTGCGGATCCCTCTGTTCCTGCCAACTTCCGCCCCATCTCCCTCTTGCCATTTCTGGCAAAGGTGCTCGAGCGCCATGTCACCTGCGCCCTGAGCTCCTTTGTGGAGATGCATGGAGCTCTTTCCCCCCGCCAGGCCGGCTTTCGCCCCGCACACTCTACGGAGTCCGTTGTTATCTCGGTCTTGGACAACCTCAGGGAGGGCATGGATACCAACCAATGCCAGGCCCTGGTGCTCCTCGATCTCTCAGCCGCTTTTGACACGGTGGATCACACCATCCTACTCTCTCGTGTCAAGGCGGCGGGGATCGGGGGGACTGCTTTGGTCTGGCTATCCTCCTTCCTGAGTGTCCGCACCCAAGCTGTCCGCCTGGGTGATTTCACAGCGGACGTCCGGAAAGTTCATTGCGGGGTTCCCCAAGGCTCCTCCCTCTCTCCCCTTTTATTCAATCTTTATATTGCCCCTCTCATTTTTTCTTTGCAACAAATGGAGGTCGCCGTGTTTAACTATGCGGACGATCTCCAGCTTGTCTTCGACCTGTCTTCTTCTCCCTCTTCTGTTCTCAATTTTCAATCTATCATGCTTCATATCTGGGACTGGATGAACCACAACCACTTAAAACTCAACCCCGATAAGACCGAGCTGGTGCTGACGGGTGGTTCATCCAGCCCCTGGTCTCCTCTGTTCTGGCCTCCCTCTCTTGGTCACCCTCCTGTTCCCGCTACCTCAGTTAAAACCCTTGGTATAAAAATCAATTCCCAACTCTCCCTTCACTCCCAGGTTAGCTCTGTGGTTTCTTTTTCTTTTCTCTCACTGCGTACTATACGTAGGGTGTCCCGTTTTTTCACTTTCACTGCTTTAAAACTTATCATTCTGGCCATGGTGGTGTCCCGCCTGGATTACGGCAACGCCTTATATGCAGGTATTCCTGCATACAGCTTACGGCGTTTGCAACTTATACAAAACCAGGCGGCCCGCCTGGCTTTCAAACTCCCGAAATTTCACCATTCTACTCCCCTCTTGAAGTCTTTACACTGGCTCCCTGTACGAGCCCGGGTCCAATTTAAGATCGCCTCCATTACCTTCCTGGCTCGCTTAGGCTCTGCTCCAGCGTTCATCTCATCTGAGATCACCCCTTATGTCCCCAGCAGAGAGTTACGTTCGTCTTCCCAGTCCCTACTCACGATTCCACGCTACCGTAGAAAGAAGTGGGGAGGCTCGAAATTTGCCACCCTTGCCCCGTCCCTGTGGAACTCTCTACCCCTGGAACTTCGAACCCTTACCCTGTACCCCCAATTCCGAAACAACTGAAGGCCCACCTATTCATGAAGTCCTTTGAATAAATTCCCTCGCAGTTCCCTGTTTTTCTGGCCCCGGAGTATTGTTAGCTGTAGCGCCAAGAAACCGCTGGTGTATGCGCGCTTTTACAAATAATTTCAAACTCAAACTCAAACTCAGCCAGCTATGCCTCCAGTACCTCCAGCAGCCAGCTATGCCTCCAGCACCTCCAGCAGCCAGCTATGCCTCCGGCACCTCCAGCAGCCAGCTATGCCTCCAGTACCTCCAGCAGCCAGCTATGCCTCCAGCACCTCCAGCAGCCAGCTATGCCTCCAGCACCTCCAGTAGCCAGCTATGCCTCCAGCACCTCCAGAAGCCAGCTATGCCCCTCGCACCTCCAGCAGCCAGCTATGCCTCCAGCACCTCCAGAAGCCAGCTATGCCCCGGCCCCTTCTGCAGCCAGCTATGCCCCCGGCCCCTTCTGCAGTCAGCTATGCCTCCGGCACCTTCCAGCAGCCAGCTATACCTCCAGCAGCCAGCTATGCCTCTGGCACCTCCAGCAGCGAGCTATGCCCCTGGCACATCCAGCAGCCAGCTATGCCTCTGGCACCTCCAGCAGCCAGCTATGCCTCCGGCACCTCCAGCAGCCAGCTATGCCTCCGGCACCTCCAGCAGCGAGCTATGCCTCCAGTACCTCCAGCAGCCAGCTATGCCTCCAGTACCTCCAGCAGCCAGCTATGCCTCCGGCCCCGTCGGCAGCCAGCTATGCCTCCAGTACCTCCAGCAGCCAGCTATGCTTCGAACCCCTCCAGCAGCCAGCTATGCCTCTGGCAACTCCAGCAGTCAGCTATGCCCCTAGCCCCTCCAGCAGACAGCTATGCCTCCTGCACCTCCAGCAGCCAGCTATGCCTCCGGCACTTCCAGCAGCTAGCTATGTCCCTAGCCCCTCCAGCAGCCAGCTATGCCCCCGGCACTTCCAGCAGCTAGCTATGCCCCCAGCAACTCCAGCAGCCAGCTATGCCTCCGGCACTTCCAGCAGCTAGCTATGTCCCTAGCCCCTCCAGCAGCCAGCTATGCCCCCGGCACCTCCAACAGCAGCTATGCCCCCAGTACCTTCAGCAGCCAGCTATGCTCCCAGCACCTCCAGCAGCCAGCTATGCCTCCCGCACCTCCAGCAGCCAGCTATGCCCCAGTACCTCCAGCAGCCAGCTATGCCTCCAGCACCTCAAGCAGCCAGCTATGCCTCCGCCACCTTCAGCAGTCAGCTATGCCCCCGGCACCTCCAGCAGCCATCTATGCCCCCGGCCCCTCCAGCAGCCACCTATGCCCCGGCCCCTTCTGCAGCCAGCTATGCCTCTGGCACCTCCAGCAGTCAGCTATGCCTCCGGCACCTTCCAGCAGCCAGCTATTCCTCCAGCACCTCCAGCAGCCAGCTATGCCCCTGGCCCCTCCAGCAGCCAGCTATGCCTCCGGCACCTCCAGCAGCCAGCTATGCCTCCAGTACCTCCAGCAGCCAGCTATGCCTCCAGTACCTCCAGCAGCCAGCTATGCCACCGGCACATCCAGCAGCAAGCTATGCTTCTAACCCCTCCAGCAACCAGCTATGCCACCGGCACCGCCGGCAGCCAGCTATTCCTCCAGCCCCTCCAGAAGCTTCCAGCAGCCAGCTATGCCTCCGGCACCTCCAGCAGCCAGCTATTCCTCCAGCACCTCCAGCAGCCAGCTATGCCTCTGGCACCTCCAGCAGCGAGCTATGCCTCCGGCACCTTCCGGCAGCCAGCTATGCCTCCGGCCCCTCCAGCAACCAGCTATGCCACCGGCACCTCCGGCAGCCAGCTATGCCTCTGGCACCTCCAGCAGCCAGCTATTCCTCTGGCACCTCCAGCAGCCAGCTATGCCTCCGGCACTTTCCAGCAGCCAGCTATGCCTCCGGCCCCTCCAGAAGCCAGCAATGCATCCGGTCCACCAGCAGCCAGCTATGCCTCCGGCACCTCCAGCAGCCAGCTATGCCTCCAGTACCTCCAGCAGCCAGCTATGCCTCCAGTACCTCCAGCAGCCAGCTATGCCACCGGCACATCCAGCAGCAAGCTATGCTTCTAACCCCTCCAGCAACCAGCTATGCCACCGGCACCGCCGGCAGCCAGCTATTCCTCCAGCCCCTCCAGAAGCTTCCAGCAGCCAGCTATGCCTCCGGCACCTCCAGCAGCCAGCTATGCCTCCAGTACCTCCAGCAGCCAGCTATGCCACCGGCACATCCAGCAGCAAGCTATGCTTCGAACCCCTCCATCAACCAGCTATGACACCAGTACCGCCGGCAGCCAGCTATGCCTCAGGCAACTCCAGCAGTCAGCTATGCCTCCAGCACCTTACAGCAGCCAGCTATGCCCCTAGCCCCTCCAGCAGACAGCTATGCCTCCTGCACCTCCAGCAGCCAGCTATGCCTCCGGCACCTCCAGCAGCCAGCTATGCCTCTGGCACCTCCAGCAGCCAGCTACGCCTCCAGCACCTCCAGCAGAAAGCTATGCCCCTAGCCCCTCCAGCAGCCAGCTATGCCCCCGGCACTTCCAGCAGCTAGCTATGCCCCCAGCACCTCCAGCAGTCAGCTATGCCCCCGGCACCTCCAACAGCAGCTATGCCCCCAGTACCTTCAGCAGCCCGCTATGCTCCCAGCACCTCCAGCAGCCAGCTATGCCTCCCGCACCTCCAGAAGCCAGCTATGCCCCAGTACCTCCAGCAGCCAGCTATGCCTCCAGCACCTCAAGCAGCCAGCTATGCCTCTGGCACCTTCAGCAGTCAGCTATGCCCCCGGCACCTCCAGCAGCCACCTATGCCCCCGGCCCCTCCAGCAGCCACCTATGCCCCGGCCCCTTCTGCAGTCAGCTATGCCTTCGGCACCTTCCAGCAGCCAGCTATTCCTCCAGCACCTCCAGCTGCAAGCTATGCCTCTGGCACCTCCAGCAGCCAGCTATGCCCCTGGCACATCCTGCAGCCAGCTATGCCTCTGGCACCTCCAGCAGCCAGCTATGCCTCCGGCACTTTCCAGCAGTCAGCTATGCCGCTGGCCCCTTCAGCAGCCAGCTATGCCTCAGGTCCTCCAGCAGCCAGCTATGCCTCTGGCCCCTCCAGCAGCGAGCTATGCCTCCGGCACCTTCCAGCAGCCAGCTATGCCTCTGGCCCCTCCAGCAGCGAGCTATGCCTCCGGCACCTTCCAGCAGCCAGCTATGCCTCTGGCCCCTCCAGCAACCAGCTATGCCACCGGCACCTCCAGCAGCCAGCTATGCCTCCGCCACCTCCAGCAGCCAGCTATGCTTCGAACCCCTCCAGCAACCAGCTATGCCACCGGCACCGCCGGCAGCCAGCTATGCCTCTGGCAACTCCAGCAGTCAGCTATGCCTCCAGCACCTTCCAGCAGCCAGCTATGCACCTAGCCCCTCCAGCAGCCAGCTATGCCTCCTGCGCCTCCAGCAGCCAGCTATGCCTCCGGCACCACTAGCAGCCAGCTATGCCCCAGTACCTCCAGCAGCCAGCTATGCCTCCAGCACCTCAAGCAGCCAGCTATGCCTCCAGCACCTTCAGCAGTCAGCTTTTCCCCCGGCACCTCCAGCAGCCACCTATGCCCCCGGCCCCTTCTGCAGCCAGCTATGCCTCTGGCACCTCCAGCAGTCAGCTATGCCTCCGGCACCTTCCAGCAGCCAGCTATTCCTCCAGCACCTCCAGGAGCCAGCTATGCCTCTGGCACCTCCAGCAGCCAGCTATGCCCCTGGCACCTCCAGCAGCCAGCTATGTCTCAAGCACCTCCAGCAGCCAGCTATTCCTCTGGCACCTCCAGCAGCCAGCTATGCCTCCAGTACCTCCAGCAGCCAGCTATGCCACCGGCACATCCAGCAGCAAGCTATGCTTCGATCCCCTCCAGGAACCAGCTATGCCACCGGCACCGCCGGCAGCCAGCTATTCCTCCAGCACCTCCAGAAGCCAGCTATGCCTCTGGCACCTCCAGCAGCCAGCTATGCCCCTGGCACCTCCAGCAGCCAGCTATGCCCCTGGCACCTCCAGCAGCCAGCTATGCCTCCGGCACTTTCCAGCAGCCAGCTATGCCTCCGGCCCCTACAGCAGCCAGCAATGCCTCCGGTCCACCAGCAGCCAGCTATGCCTCTGGCACCTCCAGCAGCCAGCTATGCCTCCAGTACCTCCAGCAGCCAGCTATGCTTCGAACCCCTCCAGCAACCAGCTATGACACCGGTACCGCCGGCAGCCAGCTATGCCTCTGGCAACTCCAGCAGCCAGCTATGCCTCCAGCACCTTACAGCAGCCAGCTATGCCCTAGCCCCTCCAGCAGACAGCTATGCCTCCTGCGCCTCCAGCAGCCAGCTGTGCCTCCGGCACCTCCAGCAGCCAGCTATGCCTCCAGCACCTCCAGCACCTCCAGCAGAAAGCTATGCCCCTAGCCCCTCCAGCAGCCAGCTAAGCCTCCGGCACTTCCAGCAGCTAGCTATGCCCCCAGCACCTCCAGCAGACAGCTATGCCCCTGGCACCTCCAACAGCAGCTATGCCCCCAGTACCTTCAGCAGCCAGCTATGCTCCCAGCACCTCCAGCAGCCAGCTATGCCTCCCGCGCCTCCAGCAGCCAGCTATGCCCCAGTACCTCCAGCAGCCAGCTATGCCTCCAGTACCTCCAGCAGCCAGCTATGCCTCCGGCACCTTCAGCAGTCAGCTATGCCCCCGGCACCTCCAGCAGCCACCTATGCCCCCGGCCCCTCCAGCAGCCACCTATGCCCCCAGCACCTCCAGCAGCCAGCTATGCCTCCGGCCCCTTCCGCAGCCAGCTATACCTCCGGCACCTTCCAGCAGCCAGCTATTCCTCCAGCACCTCCAGCAGCCAGCCATGCCTCTGGCACCTCCAGCAGCCAGCTATGCCTCCGGCACCTCCAGCAGCCAGCTATGCCTCTAGCACCTCCAGCAGCCAGCTATGCCTCCGGCACTTTCCAGCAGTCAGCTATGCCCCCGGCCCCTTCAGCAGCCAGCTATGCCTCGGGTCCTCCAGCAGCCAGCTATGCCTCTGGCACCTCCAGCAGCGACCTATGCCTCCGGCACCGCCGGCAGCCAGCTATGCCTCTGGCACCTCCAGCAGCCAGCTATTCCTCCAGCACCTCCATCAGCCAGCTATGCCTCCGACACTTTCCAGCAGCCAGCTATGCCTCCGGCCCCTCCAGCAGCCAGCAATGCCTCCGGTCCACCAGCAGCCAGCTATGCCTCTGGCACCTCCAGCAGCCAGCTATGCCTCCGGCACCTCCAGCAGCCAGCTATGCCTCCAGTACCTCCAGCAGCCAGCTATGCCACCGGCACATCCAGCAGCAAGCTATGCTTCAAACCCCTCCAGCAACCAGCTATGCCACCGGCACCGCCGGCAGCCAGCTATTCCTCCAGCACCTCCAGAAGCCAGCTGTGCCTCTGGCACCTCCAGCAGCCAGCTATGCCCCTGGCACCTCCAGCAGCCAGCTATGCCTTCGGCACTTTCCAGCAGCCAGCTATGCCTCCAGTCCACCACCAGCCAGCTATGCCTCTGGCACCTCCAGCAGCCAGCTATGCCTCCGGCACCTCCAGCAGCCAGCTATGCCTCCAGCACCTCCAGCAGCCAGCTATGCCTCCAGCACCTCCAGTAGCCAGCTATGCCTCCAGCACCTCCAGAAGCCAGCTATGCCCCGGCCCCTTCTGCAGCCAGCTATGCCCCCGGCCCCTTCTGCAGTCAGCTATGCCTCCGGCACCTTCCAGCAGCCAGCTATTCCTCCAGCACCTCCAGCAGCCAGCTATGCCTCTGGCACCTCCAGCAGCGAGCTATGCCCCTGGCACATCCAGCAGCCAGCTATGCCTCTGGCACCTCCAGCAGCCAGCTATGCCTCCGGCACCTCCAGCAGCGAGCTATGCCTCCGGCACCTCCAGCAGCGAGCTATGCCTCCAGTACCTCCAGCAGCCAGCTATGCCTCCAGTACCTCCAGCAGCCAGCTATGCCTCCGGCACCGTCGGCAGCGAGCTATGCCTCCAGTACCTCCAGCAGCCAGCTATGCTTCGAACCCCTCCAGCAGCCAGCTATGCCTCTGGCAACTCCAGCAGTCAGCTATGCCCCTAGCCCCTCCAGCAGACAGCTATGCCTCCTGCACCTCCAGCAGCCAGCTATGCCTCCGGCACTTCCAGCAGCTAGCTATGTCCCTAGCCCCTCCAGCAGCCAGCTATGCCCCCGGCACTTCCAGCAGCTAGCTATGCCCCCAGCAACTCCAGCAGCCAGCTATGCCTCCGGCACTTCCAGCAGCTAGCTATGTCCCTAGCCCCTCCAGCAGCCAGCTATGCCCCCAGCACCTCCAACAGCAGCTATGCCCCAGTACCTTCAGCAGCCAGCTATGCTCCCAGCACCTCCAGCAGCCAGCTATGCCTCCCGCACCTCCAGCAGCCAGCTATGCCCCAGTACCTCCAGCAGCCAGCTATGCCTCCAGCACCTCAAGCAGCCAGCTATGCCTCCGGCACCTTCAGCAGTCAGCTATGCCCCCGGCACCTCCAGCAGCCATCTATGCCCCCGGCCCCTCCAGCAGCCACCTATGCCCCGGCCCCTTCTGCAGCCAGCTATGCCTCTGGCACCTCCAGCAGTCAGCTATGCCTCCGGCACCTTCCAGCAGCCAGCTATTCCTCCAGCACCTCCAGCAGCCAGCTATGCCCCTGGCCCCTCCAGCAGCCAGCTATGCCTCCGGCACCTCCAGCAGCCAGCTATGCCTCCAGTACCTCCAGCAGCCAGCTATGCCTCCAGTACCTCCAGCAGCCAGCTATGCCACCGGCACATCCAGCAGCAAGCTATGCTTCTAACCCCTCCAGCAACCAGCTATGCCACCGGCACCGCCGGCAGCCAGCTATTCCTCCAGCCCCTCCAGAAGCTTCCAGCAGCCAGCTATGCCTCCGGCACCTCCAGCAGCCAGCTATTCCTCCAGCACCTCCAGCAGCCAGCTATGCCTCTGGCACCTCCAGCAGCGAGCTATGCCTCCGGCACCTTCCGGCAGCCAGCTATGCCTCCAGCCCCTCCAGCAACCAGCTATGCCACCGGCACCTCCGGCAGCCAGCTATGCCTCTGGCACCTCCAGCAGCCAGCTATTCCTCTGGCACCTCCAGCAGCCAGCTATGCCTCCGGCACTTTCCAGCAGCCAGCTATGCCTCCGGCCCCTCCATAAGCCAGCAATGCATCCGGTCCACCAGCAGCCAGCTATGCCTCCGGCACCTCCAGCAGCCAGCTATGCCTCCAGTACCTCCAGCAGCCAGCTATGCCTCCAGTACCTCCAGCAGCCAGCTATGCCACCGGCACATCCAGCAGCAAGCTATGCTTCTAACCCCTCCAGCAACCAGCTATGCCACCGGCACCGCCGGCAGCCAGCTATTCCTCCAGCCCCTCCAGAAGCTTCCAGCAGCCAGCTATGCCTCCGGCACCTCCAGCAGCCAGCTATGCTTCCAGTACCTCCAGCAGCCAGCTATGCCACCGGCACATCCAGCAGCAAGCTATGCTTCGAACCCCTCCAGCAACCAGCTATGACACCAGTACCGCCGGCAGCCAGCTATGCCTCAGGCAACTCCAGCAGTCAGCTATGCCTCCAGCACCTTACAGTAGCCAGCTATGCCCCTAGCCCCTCCAGCAGACAGCTATGCCTCCTGCACCTCCAGCAGCCAGCTATGCCTCCGGCACCTCCAGCAGCCAGCTATGCCTCTGGCACCTCCAGCAGCCAGCTACGCCTCCAGCACCTCCAGCAGAAAGCTATGCCCCTAGCCCCTCCAGCAGCCAGCTATGCTCCCGGCACTTCCAGCAGCTAGCTATGCCCCCAGCACCTCCAGCAGCCAGCTATGCCCCCGGCACCTCCAACAGCAGCTATGCCCCCAGTACCTTCAGCAGCCCGCTATGCTCCCAGCACCTCCAGCAGCCAGCTATGCCTCCCGCACCTCCAGCAGCCAGCTATGCCCCAGTACCTCCAGCAGCCAGCTATGCCTCCAGCACCTCAAGCAGCCAGCTATGCCTCTGGCACCTTCAGCAGTCAGCTATGCCCCCGGCACCTCCAGCAGCCACCTATGCCCCCGGCCCCTCCAGCAGCCACCTATGCCCCGGCCCCTTCTGCAGTCAGCTATGCCTTCGGCACCTTCCAGCAGCCAGCTATTCCTCCAGCACCTCCAGCTGCAAGCTATGCCTCTGGCACCTCCAGCAGCCAGCTATGCCCCTGGCACATCCAGCAGCCAGCTATGCCTCTGGCACCTCCAGCAGCCAGCTATGCCTCCGGCACTTTCCAGCAGTCAGCTATGCCTCTGGCCCCTTCAGCAGCCAGCTATGCCTCGGGTCCTCCAGCAGCCAGCTATGCCTCTGGCACCTCCAGCAGCGAGCTATGCCTCCGGCACCTTCCAGCAGCCAGCTATGCCTCTGGCCCCTCCAGCAGCGAGCTATGCCTCCGGCACCTTCCAGCAGCCAGCTATGCCTCTGGCCCCTCCAGCAACCAGCTATGCCACCGGCACCTCCAGCAGCCAGCTATGCTTCCGGCACTTTCCAGCAGCCAGCTATGCCTCCGGCCCCTCCAGCAGCCAGCAATGCCTCCAGTCCACCAGCAGCCAGCTATGCCTCTGGCACCTCCAGCAGCCAGCTATGCCTTCGGCACCTCCAGCAACCAGCTATGCCACCGGCACATCCAGCAGCATGCTATGCTTCGAACCCCTCCATCAACCAGCTATGCCACCGGCCCCTCCAGCAGCCAGCAATGCCTCCAGTCCACCAGCAGCCAGCTATGCCCCCAGCACCTCCAGCAGCCAGCTATGCATCTGGCCACCCCAGAGGCCAGCTATTCCCCCAGCACTTCCAGCAGCCAGCTATGCCCCCGGCCCCTCCAGCAGCAATCCATGCCTCTGCCCCCTTCCGCAGCCAGCTATGCCTCCGGCACCTCCAGCAGCCAGCTATGCCTATGGCCCCTCCAGCAGCCAGCTATGCCTCCGGCACCTCCAGCAGCCTCCGGATCCTGACTATTACGGCAGAGTGGGGGGAGGATCCAGGGCCTTGCCAGATTCTGGAAATCAAATATTTCAGACTAATGGATTCTTCAGCTTGTAAATGATGGAAACAAAATAGACCCAAAACTCTAGTCAGGGTGAACTAGATACACCATTGAGATAACCTGTGCTCACCCTCTGGTAGCGTGGTGCAGAGCAGTCAGGCTTATCAAGAGGAGCAATGTGTAAAGTATGTGTGCAACCAACACACGCACACACGCAGTTGTACACACCCACACACACACACACAATAAGCCACAAAAAGAGTCCACACAAGTTTTACAAGAATATCATAGTATATTCTAAATAAATTAGGACCAAAACAACAACAAAAATCACATGTATACTTTTGAAGATATGAACGTCTAAAAAAGCTGGCAATCTCTGCATTGAGAGAGCCTTTGCGCTCCTCTTCTGATGTTTATGGTCTGAGGGTCTGATTTACACCATTTACACACATGTTTAGGGAAGAAGCACATGCACTTTAGCATTGATTAGCATCGGTAAAGTGCTCGGAGTCCAAAGGACAACAAAAAGATACAAGAAACGTGGAGGTAAAAAGCACAAGGTTTGGGGGGAAGCCCACCACAAGGGGGCAGAACTCCAACTGCCGTAGAGAAGAAGGTTAAAGGCTACTACTTTTTAATATTTTTGGTACAAAAGTCCTCAGGAGAATTTTAAACAGTTCTGGATCTACAAGCTGTGGACACTTCCATTTCACACCAGCATTTCAGATGGTGAATCCCAGCATATTATACCTCTAGTTGCATTAGGCATGTTTTTAGCATCTGTAGAGCTCTCAGACACCTAGTTACATATCGTAGTAAACAACCAGTGCTAAACAATCCCCAGGTTCTTTGTCCTAGCAAGTCATTACACATGCTGTGTTTTTCTCTTCTTTCTAGCCTCAGCTCCATGTCATGAACCAGCTCCATTGGTGGGTAACCTTCATCCCAAGGAATGTTAGTTTTCCGGTACCTGGGCGATTGGCTAATATGTGTTTCTTTTTTTAAGGGGTTAAAGCCGTTCATCTGGTGTGTTCAGATTTATTCTGAACACAAGCAAATCTCAACTGCTATGACTATGCAGCTTATAGGAGCCCTGTTCAAAACCGATTCCTCCTGGCTGCCAACAGGAGAAGTAGATGTTATGGTAAAGAACTCTTCTCGAGTGCAAGGAGGCGCCGGCGAGCCAGTGGATGAGGGTTTAGGGGATATGGCAGCTGCACTAGAGTTAGTCCCCTGGGGTCGCTTGCGTCTTTATCACCTTCTGTATCATCTCCTGTCCCACTGGGATTCAAGGAGACTGAACTACGAGACGTCAGTTCTAATCTCCCAAACAGTGACACAGAAGCCACAACGGTCCCTGGATCCCTCACATGTGAACGGGGAGTGCTGTTGTCTCCTCCCCTTCCAGTGACAGTAACAACAGATGCTAGCCATGGGGTGGAGTGAGACAATGGGAGATCACAAAGTACAGGGTCGAAGGTCAACCGCAGACCACAACCCTTCTTCCAGTTGAAAGGAGCTAGAGGCAGTGCACAAAGTCCTGTTATCTTTCACCTGATTCTCAGGAAACAGCAGTTCAAATACAAAGAGGTCACAGGATCTTATATAAATCATCAAGGAAGCAGGCCAGGCAGAACAGATTGGGATCTGGGCAGAAGGTCATCAACTGCAAGCGCCGGCTGAGCATAGAGGAGATCCATGGAGCAGGAGGCTGTGAAGGACAAAGCAGACGATGAAGCTCAGAGAGAGAAGGTCTCTGCCAAGAACTTATTGGGGTCCTACGCCTTCAACATGAAGAGCACAGTGGAGGCGGAGAACTTTAAAGCCAGTGAGGACGACGGAAGCAGATTGTGGACAAATGTAACCAGACCATCTCCTGGCTGGAGAGCAACCAGCTGGCAGAGAAGGAGGAGTACGAGCATGGGGAGGGGATGTAGCCTTACGACTAGAGCTGTTGGCCTCAAAGCTGGGGAACCGGGTTCAAGTCTCGGCAACGACGCTCAACATCCTTTGATTCTGGGTGAATCACTTAATCTCCCCGTGCCTAACAAAAAAGTGAATGTGTCCATCTGTAATGAAACTGGTGTAATGTAAAGCGCTCTGATCCCTGATGTCTCGGGTCTAGTTTGTGCTATATAAAAACATAATGAAAAAAACCCATAAAGAGCTGGAGTAGTGCCATCATCACTAAACTCTACCAGGGCAGGATGTCTGGGGGAATGCCTGGTGCGAGCTGCGGAGCTCCGGCCCACCAAGGAAGCTCCAGCACTGGACCCACCATTGAGGAGGTGAATTAATCATGGACAATAATGGACTCTTCTCCTGGTCCCACCAGTGGATGGATGGATTAATGATGGGCAATAATGGACTGGTTTCAGGAGGTGCATTAATGATGGGCTAAGTGGACTCTTTGTTTAGTCCCAACTCTGAGGTGGTGAATAATTCAGAGCCAACAATGGGCCCTTCCCATGGACACACAATAGAAAGGTAAACAACACTCATTCAATATATGTGTTCTCTGGAGGTAATGCCTTTGTGTTGAAGAATTGTAAAAAAAAAAGTTTTACTTTTTATAAAGACCACATTGCCGGGAATATACATTTATATTAATGTTCGTTATAAAATTAATGAAGGATCAGTTTGGTGTTTGTTTTTTAATTTACCCTGGTTAGCATGTGTGTGTATGTTGGTGTGGGAAGAGAGTATTTGTGTGTGTGTCTTTGTGGGAAGAGAATGTGTGTGTGTCGGTGTTAGAATTGGGGGTCTCTAGTTGTCAGAGGTAGGTACCTCTGTCCAAATAGGAACCCTTGATTCTAATCAGGGAAAGGGGGCTACACCCCTAAATAACCCCTGCTCTCCCCTTTGGTAGCTTGGCACGAGCAGGCAGGCTTATCTCAGAGGTAGTGTGTAAAGCATTTGTGAACACATATAGTAATACAGGTAAAACAATAAAAATGGACACCACATCAGTTTAGAAAAATAAGTAATATTTACTAGACTTACCACAAGACCAAATGACAAAAATCCACAATGCTGTAATAAAAAATAAGACTTTAAAATGGTAGAAATACCTTAATTCAATGTAGATGGTAAATGCAACACTTTACTCTCATAGTACCTTGGATGCGTCACGCAATACAAACAAAAGGGTCGCAGGGAAGGTGATGGTCAGTTCCTTGCTTTGGGAGAGGTGATGAATCAGTTCCGTACTGCTGCGCAGAGGAGGTGATGCATCGGTTCCTTACCGGAGAGGAGGTGATGAATTTGTTTCTTACTGCGTCCCAGTTACGATGCGACAAGATGGCGCCTTGATGCGATGCGATGTGATGATCCGGTGTGATGCAACAAAATGGCCTCTTTGATGCAATGCAACAACGTTGGATGCGATGCGTGCATGCCCAACGGCCGTGCGGCAAACTCAGTAACTTCTGAGCCGTGACAGGCCCTGCGACTTGCTTCTCCGGTGATGCGATGGTGACATGCTTCTCTCGGGATGCAGCACGCTTCGTCGATGATGCAACGGCAACTGTGTGACAGCGACACGCTTCTCCTCATTGCGTCGCGCTTTCAGCTCCATCGACACACAGTCTTATTAGAGGGCCCAAACAACAGTAGGCACCTCTCTGCAGGTAGAGTTCCCTGCAAGGGAATTCAGGGGAGTTGGTGCTGAAGTCTTGTATCCCTGAGACTTCAGGCAGGAGGCAAGCACACTTCAAGCCCTTGGAGATTCATCCTCAAGATTATAAAAAGGTCACAAAGTCCCTTTCCCCTTTCCTTGGCAATAAAGTAACCACTGAAGGCCAACCCCAGAAAGAGCAAAACAGCACAGGGACAGTCTCCTCCATCAGCTTCCTTGGTTCTTCTCCTTGGCGAAGGTTCGTCTTGATTCCCAGAAGTGATCTAAAGTCCTGGGGTCTGGGTTCCAATATTTATACCAGTAAATCCTTTGTCCTCTGAAGGCAGAGGGTGCCTGTACCTGGCCAAAACCAGTTCTGTGCAGCTTCCTGGCAGGATGTGGAGACAGCATTGATGAAAGCGACCTGGCCCAGGGAGCTGAAAGGAAATCTCCTCCCCTTACTGTCTCTTCTATGAGGGCTCAGGTCAGTGAAAGGAAATCTCCGACCCCCCCCCCCCACTCTCTATTCAATGCAGATCCTATTCAGCTCAGCCCTGACCCATCAGACTGCTGGAGCAAAAGCCCTCTCCAGCCCCCTGTCACTCACAAACCCAGACATAGAGTACACAAACCTAGCAGAGGCATACTGGAGGGTAAGACTAGAAAATACCTACTTTCTTAAAGTGGTATTTTCAAACACAGAATGTAAAAATCACCCCACACTAAATGATGCATTTTAACATTCTCAGTTCAGGCATACTAAATTCGAATTTCCACCTAGTTCCCTGGGTCAGTTAGGATTATAAGATGTTATAATCTACTGCCCATTCTGACCTACGGGAACAGGTACCCTTGCAATAGTGAAACTCAAAATTGGCTGTAATTCACTATCAGGACAGGCCACACACATCAGGGCATGTCCTACCTTTCACATACAATGCACCCTGCCCATGGGCGTAGCATGGGCCTACTTGAGGGGTGACTAACATGTAGAAAAGGGAAGGTTTAGGGACTGGCACGTGAGTGCACTTTCCAAGTCGACATGGCAGTCCCAGACTGCACACAGGCTCTGCAATGGCAGGCCTGAGCAACATTTTACAAGCTGCTTCTGTGGGTGGCACAACCAGTGCTGCAAGCCCACAAACAGCATTTGATTTACAGGCCCTGGGCACACATTGTGCACTGTACTAGGGTCTGACAAGTAAATAAAATAGCCAATCATGGAGTCACTAATCCAGTATATCAATTTACAATAGGGAGCACTTGCACGTTGGAACTGAATAGCAGTGGCAAAGTGCCCAAAGCATCTAGACCAGTTGAAACATAGCAAAAGCACAGGCGCCAACAGCAAAAAATGGAAGGGAGACCCACGCCAATGGTGCCTGGTCTAACAGTTGGTGTGTGGGTCAGTGTTGAAAATGTGTGTATGTGTGTGTATATGTGTGCTAGTGCATGTGCATACATGTTTGGTGTGTATTTGTATATGTGCACTTGTCCATGTCAAGGAGTGCATGTTTCTGTGTTTGTGCATGTACATATGTGAATGTGTGTGCAGGTGAGGATTGAGTATTTTGCCCACTGCCCCATTCATGAAATCCTCGACCTGGCACACTTGTGGTGATTTTTGGCAATCTACTGGCCCTGGCAGAAAGGCATTTGCCATTGCCTGAGTTTTAGGTAGAGGATTTGACAAAGCGAAACCTATCGCATTTCCAAATGCTCGTTTAATGTCATGCTAAGAGTGCAGGCACTAAAGAAAGAAAGTGTGTGAGTGGTGTACATAAATCTTCTTGAGGCTTTAAAAGTAATTTATTTGACGGTGACTTGCACATGTTGAAAAAGTCTTCATAGGGTCACCTCATTCTGTAGAGTTTTTTTGGTCTAAAATGAGGTGGATGGACCACAAGTAGTAGACAGCTTTTATCAAAGTTAATTTAGCTTGTAGATCCAAAGCGATGTAAACATTGAATATTGTGGATTCACAGACTGATGCTGGGAAATAATCCAATCTTGTATGTTTATGAAAGATCACGTGAATATGGAAGCAAACATGCTGATGTATGCAAAGGAAATGAAAGACTGTTTTATGTGGGCAATGTTTCACTCATTTCCCAGAATTGATTTTATGAACACAAGATATATTTGCGTGTGTGCAACTTTAGCTACTTTACAGGCCAGACCCTACCACTTATAAGAACTGCGCTATACCTTGATGACTTTGCCAACTAGCCAACCATCACTCACCGGTCCGTCTTTGGCAAGTTCATTGAAAAAGCAGTCTATGCTGAACTGCAAGATCTTATCAGTGCCAACAATCTCCAGCATGACGACCACTATGGCTTCAGACCAGGCTGCAGCACAGATACAGCAACCTCACAAAGCAACACTCTCCTGAGCGCAGATGACGATGAACCTGTGCCTCGTGAGATTGCTGGGCCTCTCAGATACTTTCAACACTGCTGACCATCCTGCAATCAACCACAAACTGATACACTGAATGGGATCACTGGCAGAAGCGGTGAATGGCTCTCCTCCTGCCTTTGAATGGCTCTCCTCCTGCCTTTGAATGGCTCTCCTCCTGCCTTTGAATGGCTCTCCCCCTGCCTTTGAATGGCTCTCCTTTGAATGGCTCTCCTCCTGCCTTTGAATGGCTCTCCTTTGAATGGCTCTCCTCCTACCTTTGAATGGCTCTCCTCCTACCTTTGAATGGCTCTCCTCCTACCTTTGAATGGCTCTCCTCCTGTCTTTGAATGGCGCTCCTCCTACCTTTGAATGGCTCCCCTCCTGCCTTTGAATGGCTCTCCTCCTGCCTTTGAATGGCTCTCCTTTGAATGTCTCTCCTCCTACCTTTGAATGGCTCTCATTTGAATGGCTCTCCTCCTACCTTTGAATGGCTCTCCTCCTGCCTTTGAATGGTTCTCCTCCTACCTTTGAATGGCTCCCCTCCTACCTTTGAATGGCTCTCCTCCTACCTTTGAATGGCTCTCCTCCTACCTTTGAATGGCTCTCCTCCTACCTTTGAATGGCTCTCCTCCTACCTTTGAATGGCTCTCCTCCTGTCTTTGAATGGCGCTCCTCCTACCTTTGAATGGCTCTCCTCCTACCTTTGAATGGCTCTCCTCCTGTCTTTGAATGGTTCTCCTCCTACCTTTGAATGGTTCTCCTCCTACCTTTGAATGGCTCTCCTCCTACCTTTGAATGGCTCTCCTCCTACCTTTGAATGGCTCTCCTCCTGTCTTTGAATGGCGCTCCTCCTACCTTTGAATGGCTCTCCTCCTACCTTTGAATGGCTCTACTTTGAATGTCTCTCCTCCTACCTTTGAATGGCTCTCCTTTGAGTGGCTCTCCTCCTGCCTTTGAATGGCTCCACTCCTACCTTTGAATGGCTCTACTTTGAATGTCTCTCCTCCTACCTTTGAATGGCTCTCCTCCTGCCTTTGAATGGCTCTCCTCCTACCTTTGAATGGCTCTCCTCCTGCCTTTGAATGGCTCTCCTCCTACCTTTGAATGGCTCTCCTCCTACCTTTGAATGGCTCTCCTTCTACCTTTGAATGGCTCTCCTCCTGCCTTTGAATGGCTCTCCTCCTACCTTTGAATGGCTCTCCTCCTACCTTTGAATGGCTCTCCTTTGAATGGCTCTCCTCCTACCTTTGAATGGCTCTCCTTCTACCTTTGAATGGCTCTCCTCCTGCCTTTGAATGGCTCTCCTCCTGCCTTTGAATGGCTCTCCTTTGAATGGCTCTCTTCCTACCTTTGAATGGCTCTCCTCCTACCTTTGAATGGCTCTCGTTTGAATGGTTCTCCTCCTACCTTTGAATGGCTCTCCTCCTACCTTTGAATGGCTCTCCTCCTACCTTTGAATGGCTCTCCTCCTACCTTTGAATGGCTCTCCTCCTACCTTTGAATGGCTCTCCTCCTACCTTTGAATGGCTCTCCTCCTACCTTTGAATGGCTCTCCTTTGAATGGCTCTCCTCCTACCTTTGAATGGCTCTCCTTCTACCTTTGAATGGCTCTCCTCCTACCTTTGAATGGCTCTCCTTCTACCTTTGAATGGCTCTCCTCCTGCCTTTGAATGGCTCTCCTCCTGCCTTTGAATGGCTCTCCTTTGAATGGCTCTCCTTCTACCTTTGAATGGCTCTCCTTTGAATGGCTCTCCTCCTACCTTTGAATGGCTCTCCTCCTGTCTTTGAATGGCTCTCCTCCTGTCTTTGAATGGCGCTCCTCCTACCTTTGAATGGCTCTCCTTCTACCTTTGAATGGCTCTCCTCCTACCTTTGAATGGCTCTCCTTCTACCTTTGAATGGCTCTCCTCCTGCCTTTGAATGGCTCTCCTCCTGCCTTTGAATGGCTCTCCTTTGAATGGCTCTCTTCCTACCTTTGAATGGCTCTCCTCCTACCTTTGAATGGCTCTCCTCCTGCCTTTGGCTCTACTTTGAATGTCTCTCCTCCTACCTTTGAATGGCTCTCATTTGAATGGTTCTCCTCCTACCTTTGAATGGCTCTCCTCCTACCTTTGAATGGCTCTCCTCCTGCCTTTGGCTCTACTTTGAATGTCTCTCCTCCTACCTTTGAATGGCTCTCATTTGAATGGTTCTCCTCCTACCTTTGAATGGCTCTCCTCCTGCCTTTGGCTCTACTTTGAATGTCTCTCCTCCTACCTTTGAATGGCTCTCATTTGAATGGTTCTCCTCCTACCTTTGAATGGCTCTCCTACCTTTGAATGGCTCTCCTCCTGTCTTTGAATGGCGCTCCTCCTACCTTTGAATGGCTCTCCTCCTACCTTCGAATGGCTCTCCTCCTACCTTTGAATGGCTCTCCTTCTACCTTTGAATGACTCTCCTCCTACCTTTGAATGGCTCTCCTCTTGCCTTTGAATGGCTCTCCTCCTACCTTTGAATGGCTCTCCTCCTACCTTTGAATGGCTCTTCTCCTACCTTTGAATGGCGCTCCTCCTACCTTTGAATGGCTCTCCTCCTGCCTTTGAATGGCTCTCCTCCTGCCTTTGAATGGCTCTCCTCCTACCATTGAATGGCTCTCCTCCTACCTTTGAATGGCTCTCCTCCTCCTTTGAATGGCTCTCCTCCTACCTTTGAATGGCTCTCCTCCTACCTTTGAATGGCTCTCCTCCTACCTTTGAATGGCTCCCCTCCTACCTTTGAATGGCTCCCCTCCTACCTTTGAATGGCTCTCCTCCTGCCTTTGAATGGCTCTCCTCCTACCTTTGAATGGCTCTCTTCCTGCCTTTGAATGGTTCTCCTCCTACCTTTGAATGGCTCTCCTCCTACCTTTGAATGGCTCTCCTCCTGCCTTTGAATGGCTCTCCTCCTACCTTTGAATGGCTCTCTTCCTGCCTTTGAATGGCTCCCCTCCTACCTTTGAATGGCTCTCCTCCTACCTTTCCAATGGACTCCAGTTTGTTCGCAAGGGCCACTCTTGGTCTCAGAAGATACCGTGCTCTTCAGCCTCTGCATGGAGCCCCTTGGGGCCCCGCTAAACATGAACCAATATACTGGTGATACACAACGCTACCCGGAGAAAGTCTCCTCGGCTCTAGACATCCAGTGGGTCAAGCATTGCCGGCACCTGATCTAGACTTGGATCTCCAGCACCTACCCGGAGCTAAACCTTACAAAAGCCAAAACCAGCAAGCAAGACATATTACAAACCCGGCTCAATGAAATGAACCTTGACAACCAAGAACCTGAACTTGAACACAATGCCAGTTCACCTGGGTTCACCCTGGACACAAACCTCAATCTCAAAGACTGCGTTGGCACAAAAAACAAAGGCGGCCTGGGACCAACTCTCTCTAATAAACAATTAAGTGACACCATTCCTCCCAGAAAGCGACTTTTGATCTTGTGTTGAAGCACTCAGACACCTGAATGTGAATGGTGGCTGCACCCTGCTTCACCACCTCCCTGACTTCACACTGGCCCAGTTTAAAACCATCCCACATGCCGGAGCTCATCTCATCCAGAGCATTTGGTAATGTGATAAAGTTACCCCTGATATGTTCTCCACTGGTTCCCCTTCTTGTCCTGGACCATCTTTGAAACAAGCTGCATGATTGACAGAGCCGTGATCGCTGCAGGCCCACTATCTGACCGACAAGGCTTCCAACTCTAGAGACTCATGACACTTCTGCAGCCAGGACACCATCAGACTGGAGACAAAGAAATGTAAACAAGAGAAAACAATGCCACAAGCGTCTTTCATCTGTGCTCCTAGGACCAGGCATTACCCTATTTGAAAACACTTCTGGAACTTTACTGTTCCCTCCTGTTGGGCTGACTCCCCCCTGAACCCCGACCTTGATTGTTCCCCCCTTTGTTTGACAGTGTGCTGAAATAGCTACATCATGTGTACCATTGTGTTGGTTTTGTTTGTGCTTTCGTCACTTTCTACAGCGCTCTGATACCAATAAGGGTCATGTTCAAGCTTTATAAAAGTTTTCAACTAAACAAATTAATAAAGTGTATCACGCTGCCCTAACAGACCACAAACCAGCTACTCTCTGCTCGTTGGCTGTGTCTTTGCCTTTGTCCCTGCACACCGATCTGCACAATACAAATGCCACTTCCATACATAGAGATACAAGCGAAGTACTCATTGTCTTTTTTTAAAAGGACACCTTTCAAACAACAAGTTTTCCTTTGTGTGTTTTCTGAAACATGGCAGATTAATAGCCTAAAGTGCTGAATGTAAGAATGAAAGGAAAGGCGACCAAAAAGATGACCAGAGCAAACTGATCAGTAGCAAAGTTCAGAGCAGTGCTGCAGCTCATGTTTGATGTGTTTTGGTGGAGCAGTGTGTGTTTCTGTACTGGCAGAGCAGTGTTAGACTGATATGATCCCCATTCTCTGCATTTATACAGGTGATTTTACCCAAATATCACAAGATATGCTGTCAATGTGCACCTTCCTTTTCTACCTTCCACTGTCGCTCTTCATTACCTGACAAAATGTGCACAGGTATAAAAACATGCCAGAAAGGGACAAAACTCTAAATTTGGACGCATCATTTGAACCAGTTATTCCTCATGTTATTCTTCATTTCAACAGTAATCGTTGGATAACTGATGCCCCATGCTCTATTCTTCCATAGTCAAATTTACCGTTTGTTAATTCTGACCACGGATGCTGCCGGTCAGAATTGTATTTCAGAAGTAGATTGTGCCCCAGTCCTGCTCTGCACTTGTGCCGGGGCCAGAACAGGCACCAGAGCTGGCGGCCCGGGTTCAAGGGCTTCGGTGGAACTGTGAGTCCCAGGGATGAAATGCCACTGGACGCCACTGGATGCCACTGGATGCCACTGGATGCCACTGGAGGCCACTGGATGCCACTGGACGCCACTGGCCAGCGTTCAGATCCCAGGGTAATCTGAGAGGTCAGACCTGTGGGGTGTACACAGCTGCTTCTCACCTTCTTCCAGGTCGGTTTCAGCCTTTCCAGTTTGCGTGAAGCTCTTGAACCCTTCATGTGTTGCTTTGAGTTGCACGTTGGTCGCTGTTTGTCTTCTCTTTTTCAGGTTATTTGAGCGTGGCCCGATGGGTTCCCTTGTCTCAATATGCAGGGACAATGCTAGTTCTGCTTGCTGAAGTGGCGTGTCTCAGGGTTAAAGGTTCAAGCCTGTTCAAACATTGCATATATGTACTGCACTGTGTGCACTGTTGGTCCTGCTGCACTGCACTGACCGGCGGCCCCCGAGGGTGACATTGACTTCCATAGTCCATATCCCTCTGTAATCACCTCAGGATTGAGAGCGGATTCCAGCCCCCCTGGACCCCTCTCTGATCATCTCTAGGAGTGAGGTGAAGCTCCTGCTCTAACATATGAAATCAGTATGCGTCACTTCTAAGATGGGAAAAGTGACGCAAAAGTGGCGCAAGGGGCTTGTAAATCTGCCCCAACGTTTCTTATGAATGACCAAATATCGGTTGAGCGGCAAGTGCCGTCTCAGCGAGTCTGATCACGACACACAGGTTTGGATGAGAGAGGAATTGTCTTACCGCCCATTTACTGCTCAGGAGGGCTCTCCAGGGCCGGACTGGGGCCCCAGAGCAGCCCTGGGGAAGAGTGTCAGCCCAGCCCCCACACGGTGCTTTGTCGGGACTCCTCAATGGTTCCCTCTCTATCACCCTCCAACAGGGCCAATCATAGGTGTGTAAATCAGAATACAGGAAATGAAATGTCACATAAGGCACAGGGGCCTACACGCTGTACAATTCACACGTCATCCATACTGGGAGGCATGTGTTAAGAGTGCTGGGCCTGGACAGCACAAGCTTGGGATTCAGAACATAACACCGTAGTTAGGGTTGACTTTAATAATAATATATTTCTACCCAAACAAACCTTTTTTAACAACATCAGTATAACGGAAGACTGCGAAAAAACATGTCTTTCTAACCTGTACTGTGCAGTTTGCATGTAGCTCTTTCATGGCAGGTCATGGCTCACTGTGCTAGATTACGATGGTATCTTATGAGCAGCACAGTCAGAAAAGAATCTCTGTGACAAGAGCAGTAACCAACTGACCTATGCACATAAAATACTGTTCTTTGATATGCATGGTGCATGTTCTTTGCAGCAGGCATATTAACCCTCTGCGCTACTTTAGATGAGTCAAAGCTGCCACTAGACAAAACTCTGATTTCTCTCCAGAAGGTACATTAATCACCAGAGTCATCTTGACACTTTTATTGTTGTGTAAAAACTGATGGATACACAAGGAACTTTGCAGTGATTTTAAAACTGCTGCACTGCTACAAAACTGGCCCCTGCTAACAAAACCGCCCCCCACCCTTCCAGCCCCCTGAGGAAATGACCGACCCCCGGTGCGGCCAGACCGGCCCTCAGGCCTATTAAGGTGTTTCACCCGCTCGAATGCTGTCATTTACCGACGCATTTGCTTGTCTTGCAGCCCTTTTGAAAAGCAGTTTCTTATTTCCATTGCAGGGTTGGGTCGCAGGACAAACCCTCAGTATATTCATTTTATTCGAATATTAGAAGAGACGAAGAAGGACAATAGGCCACAAAATAAGGTACATTCTTCAAGCCGGTCCCAGCCCCTTCTGCATGTAAAATGTGCTTAAAAGGAACCTCAGTACAATGTCCTGCTTTGGATTGAACCTTCTTTGAGAGGTGGCCCTTGTAGGGTCATGTAAGAAGCACTCTGCACATTTACACTCAAAGTAGCTTTGTTAGGACTGTTAGACAGTATTTATTGATGTCACACATATTCTCTAGGTCTGCACTGGCAGCATGGGGCATTCATTTGTATTCACTTGACTGATGGTCGGTTCATTGGCAGGATTTCACCTTGGGGCATGTGGAACACACGTGGGCACAGGACACTCTTATCATACAAGGCCACACCTATAGATATACATTTGCCATTATAGTCTTCATACCTTGTGAGGTTCATTGGCAGCTCTGCAAACACTTCTATGTGAAAAAGACACTGTTTGCCATTTGACTCCTTCCAGTTGACGGTGGTGCTTGAGTCACGCCTTATGCTCTTTGTCCATTGACGTTTCTTTCTATTTTACTTCCTTGCAGAAGAAGTTAGCCAAATATAATTGTGAGGTTAAGAAGTGGCGGGTGGACTTCCGGTGGGTGATGAGGAGCACATCCTGTTGCAGCTTGTGCTGCTGGTTCCTCTTTGTTCACCCTTCTGTGTCTCCTCCAGCTCCTCTGTCCTCTGATCCCACATGTAAACTTCAGTAGTGCCTTCTTCTCTACAATAAGGAGAGGGCATGCTACAGCAGGTGATTGGATGTGCTGGATTTCACCTGTTTGAGTGGTCGTTGTTGTGCATTGTGGGTTGCTCCGGTTGTCACCTGCAGTTCCAGTGCTGTTACCTGCAGGACTCATTCAGTCCTGTCCTTAGCACCCTTTGTACTCCGAGCTGTACCTTTACTAGTGTCTGCTGCACCTTTCCTTTCAGTAAGAGTCACACACACCTTTGACAATTTACCTTGAGTCCCTGCTATTACAGCACCTAAACCAACATATCTCAATTTTCAAATATGTTTTTCTGTTGACCTGAGGCATCCCCTGTTTTTCGACCTCTGACACCCAAAGGCCGCTCTCTCCCTGCAGCTTTACTGGGAGTTGCTGACACTTCTGTTATATTCAACTGCTCAACACTATGCAGTTATCTTTCAGTATAACTTTTTTTTGATTCCTCCTTTTTATTTATGTCTCTTTCTCTTGTAATTCATAATGATCTCCCGTTCTATCATTTTATATTCCTTTTTCTTGTTTTTTCTCCTTTTCCTCTTTCCCCTTGTCTTCTCTTTATCATCCATTCCCAAGTATATCTCCATCCTCCTTACCTCCCCTCTATTGTCTCATTTGAATTTAACACTATTTTTCTCTATCAACTATTCTCTCCCACCTTTTGCCTACCCTACTCATTGCTCCCCATCGTTTGCAGCAAGGAGCATGATGGGGCTACTACGGTCGGAGGAGGGGTACCCTTGTTGTAGTCAGAGCCCCGTACTAGAGGGGCAGCAGATGGCATCCTTTGCAAAATTCAAAAACCTCCGTGCCAGCTACTGAGGTTAGTGTTCTTAGTCCCCCCGCCCCCACCAGTCACCACATTGGAAGGTGGCCTCAGGGGTGATTTGATGGTATAAGTCAAAGGGGTTGGACAAGCTGCTTCCATTTTTAATTCCTATATCTATCTTTCCAGCTATCTGGTGGCGCACTCCTTTGGTCGCCGCATGCGTTACCCCGGATCAGTGTACCTGCTGAAGTAAGCTGTCATGCCCATGCTGCTGCAGGGACAAGCCCGGCTGGTGAAGCGGGTGAGTGGATCAAGCTGACCATGTGGAAGTATTGCGTTGGACCCTCAAATAACTTATTACATATATTTCACATGTGTTTTGCAAATCTTAACTTGTGCAGTAATGAAAAATTCAGCAGCAGGTGATAGACTCTCAGGATTGAATATTACCTGTTATCTGGAACCCCTCATTAGACAACGCTAACCAAGCAGTGTGTGTGAGTGTGTATATATTCACTCAAATAAGTCTGTACATCTCATTGTATGGTCCAAACTGTGGCTAGTGTGGTGGAGAGAGCCTCAGATCCACCGAGACACTACCAGTCCTATTTTCTGTTCTGCTCTTTCTTCTGAAATCTTGCTATTTTAATTTCAACCTGGTGGTTAGCCTTTCTATGGAATTCCCCCTTTTGCACCCGTGTGACTGAGCCCTGAGAACTACTGATGGATAACTCACCTTCAAGATCTCATTTCATATCAATCCAGGAACACCGACATCGAAGATCCTTAAAAATGTATTTATTGTCTTCATAAATATCGCCATTTAGCAGAGAACTGACAGGGATGGTAAACGTATTTGAGCCTGGAAAGCTGCTTTTTTTCTGCAGTAGCTCTATTTAGAGTGTCCCTCCATCACCTTCTGTCCATCTGGAATTGAACCTTACCTTCTGAGACTATTCTGATGACCTTAAAACCCTGGCACCAGCCTGTAAAGTGCAGACCTCTGGTTCTGTTTGCAAGTACCTGGAAAAGCCAAGATTACCAGGTTTATAGTCTCTATTTCGACAGCTGCGCCTTTCACAGCTTCATCTGCATCCGCGGCATCCTCAACTGCGCAAATGATGACCCCGTCAATGACCAAAGCCAAGCATCATCCGTCGATGACCTCCAAACCCTTAACATCCGCCTCCAAACAGTCTTGGATTGACCTAGTCATTGGGCCTTTCATTGTCAAGTTGTGAGGATGGCATGGTCAATGGCAAGCTCTTTAAGATCCTAATCATCATCAGTTCGTTGACAATGACTCTTTGGACAACCACGAGAATGTCAATGTCAACATTTTCTGCTCTGTTACACAGTACAAGTTCAGCAACCATTCCTTTGCTGTCAATCATTCTGCCTAACCATTATTTATTTATTTATTTATACCACTTATAGAGCGCGCTGCAACCCTACGGTCATCCGGGCGCTTTGGAGAAGGTGCGACTAAGAAGTGAACAGCAATGGGCAGGATGGAGGAATTACATGTTGCTCCTAGGGTGGTTATACTTTAGGGAAGAGCCAGGTCTTGACCTTTTTGCGGAAAGGCAGCAATTCACTGGTTTTCCTAATCGCAATTGGAAGGCTATTCCAGAGGTGGGCTGCTGCTATGCTAAAGGCTCTGCCCCTTGGGTTGCTTTCCTGATTCTAGGTATTTTGATGAGGTTAGTGGATGATGAGCGAAGGGTCCGTATGGGCTCATACCATTGGAATTTGTTTTGTTGTGGTTTAGGACCCTGACCATGTACTGCTTTGAAAACAGTACATAGAGATTTAAAGAGGATCCTCTGAGGCACGGGCAGCCAGTGTAACTCGGCCAGTGCTAAGGTGGTGGAGGATCGGCGGCCTCTTGAGAGTGCCATTTTAGCTGCTGCCGCCTGGATACTGTGAAGTCTGGAAATTAGATATGCAGGGGATTCCAGTAGCAGAGTGTTGCAGTAATCCAGGCGGCTAAGAATGGTGCTCCTGACCACAGTTGCTCTAGTCTGTGCTGGAAGGAGAGGCAGCAGCTTTCGGAGGCCCTGCATTAGGGTGAAGCAGCTGCTCACCTGTTTGTTGACATTGGTCTCCAGGTTTAAGTTCTCATTGAAGCTGACCCCCAAATTCCGCACCGTTTTTACTGGTGTCAGTGGTCCATCTGAGGCTAAAGTCCAGAAGTCAGCAGGCAGGCTTCTGGCAATTCTCCCAACTTTACATTGCATGATGTCTGTTTTACCACTATTAAATTGTAGTGAGTTTCCTTTTAGCCATGTTGCCATTTCCTGCATGCAGGTGTGGAAGGTCTATTATACACCTGAACCTCCAAGCATGGGTCCTAGATTAAGAATTATGCAGAAGTGTTGTTAAAGCTCTGACTCCAGCCCCAATTGACGTGCACTGTAACTATGGCCACTGGCATCCTGAGGCAGTTGGTTGACACAAGTTGGCCATACACTTTGTGCCAAGGGGCTCGGTGAAAGAAGAGGATACCAACCTCTCCAAACCTTATCAATACCAACCAGTTTTTACACTTAGTTCACAGGTTTGTTCCCCATATTAACTTATTGGTTAGGACTGAAACCTAGTACAATCTAGTGTCAGGACTGGAAACTGCTTTTATAGCTGTATTTATTTAGAACTTTATTGGGTGCCAGTATGAATCAGTTTGTCGTAAGCCACCTTCATCTTCTTGGACACTTTGTGATACAGAATCTCGGATAGCCTATTTGTGCCTAACAATTTCTTGCACCCTCCGGCCCCTCCTGTGAGGCTTGCTCCTCAGCTGTCATAAGTGACTTCACCTGCTCCAAAAGAGCCCCCTTTTCTTTCACCTACAGCCGAAGTGTACAATTCCTCTACATTCTTAGCTGGTAACAACCCTTGCCTGCAGGGGCGCATCTGGTAGGAGTAAGGAGTTAGTGCCATTCCCGTTCTCAAATCATTTAGGAACCAGAATCGGGAGACCGTCAAGAAAGGAAAAGGAAGAGATTTTCCTGGGTGGGGTGCCCATGGGTTGAGATTTTTCTCTCCGATGTTGAGGACATTTTCATTTCACCCTCGTCCTGAGGAGGCCAAGATATCTGAAGATAGAAACGCGTCCGCGTCGACATGCTGCATTTCACAAGAGTAGTCTGAGGATATTGTTCTAATTATGAGATTTTGATTCATCACAATCTTTGATTTTTTGTTCTGAATTTCTTAGAATTGATTGTGTGCATACAGGACTACCTCTTAGTGTACTCCCTGAACAAATAGGGGGGCACTGGTCTTTTTTAGCGAGACCTTCTGGGTAAAAAGGTTTCTGACATGAATGTAATAATTTTTTGTTGTATTTCTGCTGTCAGTTGTATATATTTATTGTAGATATATGTGTATATATATATGTGTAAACTATATGTCATTGATAGGATTATATAAAAGCATTTATTTGTATGGTGGATTACTATAAATAAAATTGGTAGTCTTGCTTATGATTAGGGCTCCCGGTTTTATGGTATTTATTTTTTTAACATTTCCGTCTGTATTTATCCATATTTATTTTTTTGTCATTTTATCTGTATATATCTGTATTTATTTTTGTCGCAAGCAAAAAAAGATGTTGCAGCTAGTATTTTTCCACATTTATTTAAATACAGTGAACACGGTTGTTATAGGTTTAGCTATATGTGTATATGTACCAAATTAAGTAAACAATACAGTTCAGTGGTGGCTCGTGAAATTTCAAAGTGGTTGGGTGTAAGGCAAAACCATGAATTTGCTTGAGAGAGTGCAGTGACTGAGCATATCTCTCCCCCGGGTAGTGCTAGGGGTCTCTTCCTAGAGAGAAAATATATATATAAAATGGAAAAAAACAGTGTCTTTTTTAGCATAGTTTCTTTAATAAAATGACCTAAAAGCAGTTGTTTTTACAGGAACACTCATACAATATTTGAGAAAATTCCTACTTGCTTCCCCAGAGGTGCAGTTACCAGGAAAAATTACTTGGGATCTCCCTTATAAAACATTTCTAAAACATATTTCTTTTACCTCCATGAGCATGCAGATTTAAGTGGCATGTGAGGACAAGGGGAGCTGGTCAGAAAGGCCTGAACTGCTCAATGCATTAGTGACCTGCACAAAGAGGGCATAGCTGCCTAATGTGCAAGTGAGGTGAGATTGGGAAATACTTTTAGGTTAGTCCTAAAGATTCAGGTCATATTTATTGCACTAATTACAGATATTGCCTTTTCAAGCCTATGAATTACCACATTGCCCAAAACTACATTCCAGTTTACTCATTGTTGTAAACTGCATGAACACATGTGCAGCAGGTTAACTAATTCTCTTGAGCAATGCTGCTTGGAGTCTATATGTTAACAGTACTCAGTTCATTCATTGATTAAGTTCAGTGCTTAATTTATAAACAGCATAACTGAAGGTTGACAACTTTTTTATTTACAGCCCACTTCAAGTGTTGCCAAATGCGGAGGTTGCCCAATAAAAAGTTTTCTTCCACCATTCTACCCTTCCAGTATCAATATCCCACACTTGTTTTGGTTCCTTTTCTATTCCTGCTTTATCCCCTTGACACTGTTCTCCTATATTTCGTGTCCTCCTTTCTCCCTTGTCTACATTTTTCTATTTCGCTCTGGGCCATCATGTGTTGTATAATTAGCCCCCATCCCAAAAACGAGTGCAAGTGCCCACCACCTGCAAACACAGAACAAATTAAGTAGTGCCAATTACAGACCGTTTAGATGAAAAACGGTGCACACAATAAATCAATAGTTTAAAAAAAAAAATGGAAGAAAAGTCCCAGCCAAGGAATGCCACTAAACGAATTATGCACTCACCTTAATATGTTGAAATCACACTTTCACCCAAGTTTTCCTTGTGAAATGTGCCAGATTGAGTGTCAGAAAAATCTTTCCCCTTAAAGTTCAGCTAGCGACTGATAACACCGTAAATAAGACGTTGAGCATTTTAAACGAAATCCTGCATGAAACATAATTATCTGAAAGGATATTGTGGGGGGAAAAACACTTCCTTTCAGCGTTTTAAGTGAACGCCTCCAAAGGAACCGTGTGACAAATTTAAAAGAGAGGGGAAAGGGCTAAAGATATATGTGCAGGTCAGGATGCAGCTTTTGCAATAGAAAAGCCTGGACTCCAGAGACATGTTTGATTGGATTGGCTCTGGAAGAAGTCATTGGGGTTAATAATGGGGCAGAATGCAATCATTCATTGTATAAACGGTAAACAACATTTTACCGAGTGCTTTCTTTTAACCATGGCGATGTTTCACATTATTGAGCTGAGAAGAAGACGCTTCATAAATGCAGCCCTCATTTCCCAGTATAATCCACATAGCCACCCCAAATCCCTTCTTCCGCTATGCAAATGGTCGTACCTGCGCTGCGAACGGACCCCAGCCCCTCCCTTTGCCAGCCTCCTGTTCTCGTGCTGCCTAGCCTGCTCTTATCTTCAAAGCTCCCCCCCTACCCCGCCCAACTCTAACTTGGGAAACACAATGCCAGGCCTACAGGAGCACTCTAGAGTCTAGACATCTGGGAGCTCCCCGTGGACAAGCCATTATCTCACTATAACCCCACCCTTTCCCAAGTCGTCACAGGCCATGGTGGGGGTCAGTGATGTTTGCTGACCCCACCCCAGCCTGTGACGTCTTGAGAAAGAGCGGAGTTAGTGATTTATGGATCGATGCGCAGGTCAGAAAGTACAGGGCTGATGCCCTATGCGCCCAGTGTGTCTGATCAATGAGCCTGGCTGCCTGCCCTGGCATACGAGAGGGTCGAAGATTGTGCAGGACAGTAAAAGTATTTAGTGCTGCCAGAATACTTCCTACTACGTTTAGACCCATTAGTGTAAAAACAACGTGGATGGTAATTACTATTAGCAATTACCATCCACAAAATGGTGAAAATTGCAAGGGCGTAGTCCCTCCGCCCACAGAGAGCAGCCACCACTGGCTCAAAGGGCTTCAGCCCGAGCCCCCTTTGTGTGTCAGCCCGGGCTGAGACAGCTCCCAGAGCATACACAAAGATGAGTTTATCGCTACACCAGAGTACTTCGAAGGTCTTTAAAAGACCATTTAAGTGTTAAGTAGGTCCCTGCCAGAGATTAATGACCCAGCAGGTGTTGATGTGGGAAAGCATACCCCACAGTCAGGAAGAGGGGCTTGTCAGAAAACCCTGGGCTCAGGGCTGGAGCAGGGATTGCCGAACAATTCTTGGAATCTGATTTTGTTGTAAATTCAAATTCAAAATCTTTTATTCGATTAAGCGTTTTGTTAATCATAAAAAGTACATCATATTTAAACACTTCATCATAAAAAGCACATTATTGTTAATACATTGGTACAGTTTAGGTTAAAAAAGATATAAAAGAGATAAGAAATGAATACACTTTAGTTCATAAACGGAGTTAATACAAATGTTCGAAAATTCAGCTGGGCTTCATTTCTATGGCTTTACGAATTGTTAAACATGATTTCAAAAACAAGGCTAAGTTCTTTGCCACATGTTGTGTTTCAAGCTGTTGTAGTGCTAGAAACGCCGGGCGACAGGTCCTCAACCCCATCTGGCGCAACACTGGTAAAACCCAGCGTTTACGTGTTTCAACATAATAATGACAAAACAGTACTACATGCATGGTTGTTTGGGGGGAGACCTTGTCACATGGACATTTTTCCAATTCGTGAGACCAATTTAACATTTTTGGAAAAGTGACCAATCGAAAAAACAAATTGAAACGGAACCTGGTTAGTAGGTATTTTTCGTGATTAGATATATGGTATGTAAGGTAAGGCTGTATACCTGGAGACACTTGGGCCATCAAAATATGAGCGTTAGATTACTTAGATACTTCTCCGGACAGACGAAGTTCCCTTAGATGATTGAGACATTGGTATTTCAAGGTTTTACTACTCATCTCGGTGATAGATGATGGGTCGATGACATACTGTATAAGGTCCAGATCTTTCAGGAAGTTGACCACATACGCCAACCATGGGATGTTTTTCCAAGACGTCAGCTCTAGGCAATCTAGGATCAGGGCACGTGTAAGGGGGCATTGTGGCTTAGTCCAGATACGGTGCCATAGAAGTATTGGTTGACATTTGATGTAATCTACTAGGTAGTCAATCCCAAGCTCAATATGACATCCATATGTGGGGGCACTCTGTGGGAGGGCCAACAAATATTTGGCAAAGCCATTTTGGACTTTTTGCAATTCCGCCGTATTTACGTAGCCCCATACACCGGCTCCGTATGTGGCAATGCTCCGACATTTAGCTTGATGAATTTTAAGCAATACAGATGGAGTTGGTTTACCCATTTTTCTGAAGAATGAGACGAGGGCAGAAGTTGCTCGTTGGTAAAGCAATTTTCTAGTTACCATCGCCCTTTTCCATGTTAGCTGGTCGTCTATTAGGATCGCCAGATAGGGATATTCCCTTACACATGCTAGTTTTGATTGCTCAATGCGGAGATGTTTAGAACTTTTTACCATGGGCCCTGTTTGCATGACGAAGGTCTTGGTCTTGTTCACCTTTAACCCAAGTGAGAGCATGTAGTTACAGTATTTATCCAGCTGCTTCTGGAGCTGTACTAGGGTCCTAGCAAAAATTACGGAATCGTCAGCATAGAGTAGTGCTGGGATAGGGCGATGGTTGATGGTAGGTAGATCCTGACTCCCCTCTAACATGGCTGCTTCCAGACCATTGGTGTATAAGTTAAATAGAAAGGGAGCCAGGACGCAGCCCTGTCTAACTCCACGATTTATTGGAAAAGAGGATGTTAATTCTCCACCCATGCCAAATCTTACCGAGGCGTCAGAGTAAAGCTCGCGCAGAAATTTAATGAGGGGAGGATCGACCCCCAGCTCCTCCAGAATAGACCACAGCTTGGCGTGGATTACACAGTCGAACGCTGCGCTGAGGTCGACGTAGACCATAAATAAGTTGCCCCGTTTTACCCCAACATACTTTCCTATTAGGAGTGTTAGGTTTAGGGCCTGTTCAACAGTACCCAGTCCCTCCCGGAATCCATACTGGAGGTCGGTAGTGATGTTCTTTTCTGCCGCCCAATCCTGTAAACGATCCAGAATTAGGTGACCCGCGACTTTACCCAGTGAATCCAGGAGGGAGATGGGCCTGTAGCAGGCAGGGTTGTTTCTCTCGCCTTTTTTAAAAATTGGGAGAAGTATGGAGGAGGACCAAGAGTCCAAAAGGCCAGTATTTAAAACTGCCGCCATTAGCTGGGTGATGATTGGGGACCATAAATCGATGTTAGAAACAAATATGTCAAGCGGGACGCCGTCTGGGCCAGGAGCCTTTCCGGTTTTTGAGGAAGATAATGCACTTATGACCTCCCCGAGTGTGAAATGGAGGTCGATTGGATAAACCCCTTTTTTTGAGGACGCACTTGTTAGATTGGGGTGTGCAACGCTTACCGAGGGGGGGTCACTAAAGATTTTGGAAAAGTGAGTCACCCACTCGTCCGCAGTCACTGCTACATCCAGATGTTGATGTGAGTTTGCCTCAAGTAGGAATGGAGATTTTACTACCTGCCAGAATCGAGAGCTGTCCTTACTGTGGCAACTCTCATGTAGTTGGGCCCACAATTTGTTTTTATGGTCTTTTTTGCAGCTAATTTGGGCCTGTTTGTATTCGGATCTTAGTTTAACTACTTTGCTTTTGTCTCTAGTTGGGTTATGGAGCTCTTTTTTTAGAGCGGTTAAGGCTTTCCGACATGCCGTGTTAAACCATCCTGGCTCAGGGTGGTTACCCGGTTTATGAGTTTGAAATAATTCCTTCTGGATGACTTTCAGGATTTCCCCGAAGCTAGAAATAATTTGCTCGGGGGGGGGGAATCCTCGTCAAGACAAATGTTTATCCATGGGAGTGCCTTAGTTATGACCATGCTTGATGTTACTAGTGGATCTATCCTTGTCCATTTCACGGAGTAACCGTTGGTTCTATCCATACTCAGTGCTTTTTGAGTCAGTAAACTCTTCCTTATGTAATGGGGAACATTCATGGATAACTTAAGTACAATGCTATTGGGGAAATGATCACCTGAGATTTCTAATCCTGTAATGAACTGGAGGAGTGTACCCTTTAAAGAATAAGAACACAGTATAAAATCTATGGTGCTAGAACAACCCCTGCCGTGAAAAGTAGGATTAAATTCCACAGGAGGGTCTGCGAGTTCATTGGCATAAGTCATTTCCAAAGACATTAAGCTATCGTTAAGGGAATCTCCTACAAGGGAGTGGGTAAAATGTGTCAGCGGGCAATCATTTTCGTCTAGAAGGCCACAATCGGTTTTCTTGTAATTAGGACACAATTGTACATTAAAATCCCCTCCCCATATTACGTTACACATAGTTGGTAAATGCTTAGCTCGTTGTTCGCTTATAAGTAGTGAAATTGCAGACACAGTTTTCGCACATTCTGCTGAAGATAAATTGTTATAAAAATTAATAAGACTATATGACGTACCATTTTTAAAAGTAATCATAAGAATTTGATAATTCGGAGTAGTACATTGCATAGAGATTTTCTTTACTGCAAGATTGTTTGAAATATATACCACAAGACCCCCCATAGGTCTGCCATGTGATGATGGGCAAGCTGGAGAATGGAATGTTATATAGCCTTGTATGTGCAGTGGGTCAATTGTCCAGGTCTCTTGCAGGCAAATTATCTGATGTGTAGTAACGAATTCCAGCCAAGATGTCAGTGAAATCTTAGATCGAAGACCTGCTACGTTCCAGAATAATATAGGTACTAGCTGGATCGACGAGGTTTCATTGGTAGGTGCTGGTCTTCCTTTTTGAGATGGAGTTTTTGAGGATACACAAAAATCAGTATTAAGAGAGAAGGGCAATGTATCTCCTTGATTGTCACATATAGTAGCGAGGCAGGGCTGACTATCAGCACAGTGGTGGGAATGTACATCCACGGTGTCAGTTAAGATTACTGTAGTTGGTAATGGCGTTATTTTGGTCGATAAAATTGGGGGTTGGGAAGAACTTGATGGCGTCGAGGGGGGTAAACCAAGAGGGGGTGGATTCCTATCGTCCAGGACATTAACTGGTGGTGGTCAGTCCACCATTTCCAAGCAATCAAACCTGTTATACGTAGGAACACCCCTCCAATCCGGGAATGGCATGGTATCTCTACCTCCTTGTCCCGACCAGTTTGACCAATCCGAATTTCTATTCCAGTTTCCTACCTGAGTCCAGTTCCACTCAGGGCCTGGTGGCAGGGATTTAGCTGGAGGATAGAAAAAGGCTAGTCTTTTCATGCCAATTCCTTCAGGAGATGTTTGGGAGCCCCATGAGGAAATATATTCTACAGTTTGGGGTCTTCAAAGTTTATTATTATGCAGTCTCCTGGGATAGTTTTTGACTCCTTCCCTACCCAGGGGACTCTGCGGACTGAGACAACTCTATTATTAGCAAAAGGAGGAAGTGGCCGATTCATTGACAACCAGTGGAGTACCTTGTTTTTTAGGGACCATCCAGGTTCTTCAGAATTAATGTGCAACGGTGGAACCCCAGTCATGATGATGACGAACGGGGTTGCTTCTGGGGGAAGATGAGCAGGGCGAGCTCCATTGCGTCTTATGTTATAAGCTGCATTTTTGGAAGCTGGTGTTTTTGCTGTGGTTAGTGTTTTTGCTGTGGTTAGTGTTTTTGCTGTGGTTAGTGTGGATGATAGACTGGTGGGTTTGCCCGTTGGTGCGGGAGGGACAGGAAAGGAAGAAATAACAGGCTTTTTTGCAGCGGTATTAGTTACTGTTTGCTGCGCGTTTGTACTAATTGTACCAGTTGGTTTTTGATGAACCACCACTGTGGTAGTCATCGCTTTGTGGGCTTGGGGTGTTTGTTGGGGATTTGTTCCCCCTGCATGTTTTGGTTTTGGATTGTGTGACTGAGTCACAGAAAGTGAGGGCATAGGGATGGAACTTTTCTTGGCTTTTAGTTCAGATGTTAATGTAGCTAGAGATTTTTCGATTTTTGACAGCGATAGTTCAATTGGATTCAGATGTAGTTTGATTAAAGCCTCTATAGAGGCCAATGTATGAGTATCTTGTGTAGTGGGATCCCGCCCACTACCTATGATGCCGCTCGAGATAGGATTAAGTGTGTCAGACGAGAGATTTATTATTTCTGACATTGTTGTAATTGTCGGCTGTTGGAACATCGCTGGTTGGGATAAGGGTTGGGCTGATGAGGGAGTTTGATCAGTGAGTTGTGACAAGGAATCCTGTCGAGAGTCAGTATTATTTGGGGAAGTTTTCTTATTTCCCTTTTTACCCTTCCTCTTTTTCGGGATAGCACCTTCCCTCTGGCCCCTCGTGTTAGGAGACGGGAGATTCTCCTCTGGATTTATAAAGAGAATCGGAGTTCTCTCAATTGATCGGGGAAGATGGGAAACGGAAGAGTGTGATAATTGTGTTGTGGAGAGGTCGGTGGACACCGATAAATCCACGGTCCCCGGAACCGTTTGGGTCTCATGATGTAAACCAGGGTCTAAGATGCGTTGCGGTGTTATGGCTGCTGCCAGTAGTCCCAAGGAGGAGCGCCTGGCTGCAGCTAGGTCCTGTGAGACCCTCCTTTCTAGCAGGAGCACACCTTGATTTATGGCATCATTTGCTTTGGGGATAAATTGATCTATTGGCCCTACAATCTGGGCTGCATGTGTAGGTTTGCTATTTCTAGTAATTCTGGGTGACATGTTATCAAAGTCAATATACACAGTTGCAGGATACAATACAAAAAGCCCGGATTAGGCAGAATAGTTGAATAGTATTATTAGGGGCAAAAAAATAAAAAATAAAAAAAAGGAAAAAATAAATCGTTAATGAGGTGGCCCAGTCCAGTCTTACCCGGTCTTGAACGGGCTTAAACGGGCCCGCCCTTGGCCCGGGCTTCGCCCGGCGTCCCGCGAGACGCGGGTGACTGGAAATGTAAGCGCCTCCTGGCGCGCGATTGACGCGGGTTGCGCCACAAAGGATGGTGGGAAATGTAGTTTTGTCTCCCAGCGCCGCGCTCCGCTCGGCGGCCTCACCCCGAGGTGGATCAGGGGTCGGGCAGCGGGAGGCGGGTTGTCAAGAGGCACAGCAGATTGGTAGGTTGAAAACAGGCTTCAAGTTTTGCCAAAGGGTCCTGGCGGCAGCAGTTCGTCTCACAGTGATTCCCCCACTCGACCGGGGTGACTGGAAATTTAAGCACCTCCTGGCGCGCGATTGACGCGGGTTGCGCCACAAAGGATGGTGGGAAATGTAGTTTTGTCTCCCAGTGCCGCGCTCCGCTCGGCGGCCTCACCCCGAGGTGGATCAGGGGTCGGGCAGCGGGAGGCGGGTTGTCAAGAGGCACAGCAGATTGGTAGGTTGAAAACAGGCTTCAAGTTTTGCCAAAGGGTCCTGGCGGCAGCAGTTCGTCTCACAGTGATTCCCCCACTCGACCGGGGTGACTGGAAATTTAAGCGCCTCCTGGCGCGCGATTGACGCGGGTTGCGCCACAAAGGATGGTGGGAAATGTAGTTTTGTCTCCCAGCGCCGCGCTCCGCTCGGCGGCCTCACCCCGAGGTGGATCAGGGGTCGGGCAGCGGGAGGCGGGTTGTCAAGAGGCACAGCAGATTGGTAGGTTGAAAACAGGCTTCAAGTTTTGCCAAAGGGTCCTGGCGGCAGCAGTTCGTCTCACAGTGATTCCCCCACTCGACCGGGGTGACTGGAAATTTAAGCGCCTCCTGGCGCGCGATTGACGCGGGTTGCGCCACAAAGGATGATGGGAAATGTAGTCTTGTCTCCCAGCGCCCCGCTCCGCTCGGCGACCTCACCCCGAGGTGGATCAGGGGTCGGGCAGCGGGAGGCGGGTTGTCAAGAGGCACAGCAGATTGGTAGGTTGAAAACAGGCTTCAAGTTTTGCCAAAGGGTCCTGGCGGCAGCAGTTCGTCTCACAGTGATTTTGTTGTATTTTTCCGCTTCTATTTATAAATACAGACGGAAGGAAAATATGTTTCCGTCTGTATTTATATGTAAAAATCCGTTTAAACGGAAAACCGGGAGCCTTAATTATGAAGA